>NW_027466821.1:6130000-6293718 GCF_046128005.1 Genypterus blacodes
ACACACTGACTTTATAGTTTTTGCTGAATTATTGAAAATGAGACTGAAGGCTGAAGAGGTGGACGTCGTGATTCAATGTTGCTTTCCTGCATTTATCACCGGTTTTGATTCTTTGGAATCTGCTTCTTTTCCTGTCGCACACCTGCCCGCTCTCTTCCTCGTCTTTTGTGGAGAGCTCTGGGCCGGGTCGCGACCTGCTTGTTGCAGCCCTCTGAGACCCTTTCACCACCATTCCACCTGATTCCATTCCATTCCATTGCTGCAAAGACTTACAAACTGCAACTTTCAACTATTCTAACACAGAGAGAGTGTTGCCCTGAGCCCCCTGAGAAAACCCCATCTGTGCTGGACCATGGTTGGGCCAATCATAGGGCAGGAAACCCTCTTGGCTTTGTGAATAATTAACATTTGCAGTCAATTCCCACTTGCAATCAATTGTGACTTGAGGATCTCGCCACATGTTATTATCCGCTGTGTGTAATTGTGCAGCTGGAGGACGTGTTTATATGAGGAATTCTAGCCGCTGCATAACACTGCCCATGGATAAAGAATGCTTGTAATGCAACAATCACCTCATATTTGGTGCTAAAATCAAACCAACTTTGCATTAAGGCTCATTATTTGTCTGTGAATGCGTTCAAATCTCAACCTCAATAAACGGCTCCCATCCAGATTTACAAGCTGTTTTCCTCATTTGAGCCTCAAATACTAAACTCTGGATCTTTGTCCTGAGCATTGGACTGTTATTCATCAGACTCCAGGTGAATTTGACTGAATTACTCAATAATCAATTGTATATTTTTAGGCACAATTGATATACTTTGTTTTTACAAATCCGGTGACACATTCTGGATCAATGGAGCCTCACAGGATAATGAGACGCAAATTATGGCTCAGGGTGATTACAGTGATAGAAAACATGACATTTCCTTTGTTAATTCCCCGATCTGCCGTGTTAAAAGCCTGCGGAGAGCCGTTCGTCTTCAGCACTAATCTAACCTCCCCTCTGTTTCATTCCGCACACCCACGGGCGGGGCAAAGCCGATCCGCCGGCTCGAGACGTGCCGCCGTCACCGTCTCCATGGCAACGGAGGGCGGATGCTGAGGGGCTTTGCGGGGCGGACGGTGCCTCTGTTCTGATCGCCGTGTGGCAGGTGGCGTTTGCTCTCTGCCTCCGTCACTCTGTGGAATGGCCTGCGGGCCCACGGGGGCCTGGTCAGAGCCACGCCGGGCTGGTCTGTCTGTTCACATTAGCACAGATCACAGAGCGGACGACACTCGGTGGCCTGCTCCCTGACGGCATCGAGCTTGTTTGATGCAAAGCAGCTCCGGGATGGTGGGGAAGAAGCACGCAGAGGGTTCCTCCAGGAGCCGCCAACAAAATGATGCATATTCTGATGTCACTGTGACTCAAGCGGCTCAGAATTAGACTCGCATGGTTTGATTCATAGTTTCATCATTTCAATACTCCTCTACACCAGCAAAAGTCTGAAATAAGCATATTTGAGATCTAATTCCTTACAATCTTGCATCACATTCAAATGTTTTTGTATTTTTAATGGTTTCATTCTTCATCGTTATAGCTCCAATGTCTGAGGTATTTTTTCATTTTATTTCCCGGAACATCGTTTTTCATTTGCTATCTATAAGTAAAAAGGTACAACTGTTATACAGCATTTAAAGAATAGAGACAGAGGAAAATATTTATAAAACTCAGCAGCTACAAAATCTAGAAAACTAAAGACGAAAAAGGCAAGAGAAATTGTCTTAATCTGCACAAAGCAAAAGCGACATTAGACTTCAGAGGATGAAGCACCTGCATGCTGAATAGAGAGAGGAGAGCTCAGCTTTCAAAGCCTCTGGTTGGATTATGGACGACAGCAGAGCGTCGAGAGCCACTTGACCAAACACTTCACCTTCAGTGTTTTGGCAACCTGAAATTTCCCGGCGTGGCAGCGTGACCGAGGAGCTCACTAACCTTCCCGTGCAACATCTGAACTAGGGAGAAGGGACTTTGCTGAGGATGAAGAGAGAGAAGCTCTGGCTTCTCACACTGCACACCTTCAGCCCCTCTGTGGCTCAGCAGAGGGGCTGAAGGGCTCACGTCAGCTCAGCGTGAAAATTTCGTAAAAAGACTAAGGCGGATCAGAAGTCAGCAACCAAGACGTTACACTGGCATGAAACAAACACATCTGCAGGAATAAAGACTGTTACAGCTTGCAGCCAATTGTCAATCAAGCTCTCGATCGACAAAGACCAATCAATCACAGAATTCAATGGTATGGATCACCACTACGCCTTAACAAAATGTAGCTTAAGCCTAAAGTCCACATATTATCCACTCCCACACTGGACTAAAACACAGGAAACTGTTGTTGAGCTCGGTACAAAGATTGTGTCTTAAGAGGACTCTTAACATTTTTGCTAAAACACTTTTTCATTTAAGGATAAAAGCTTTAGTTTGAGTGAATTTCAGTAACTTCAAGTAAAGCACCTTTGCTCCACTAACTACTCCAGCCTGGTTGAGTGAAGGCCAAATATCTCAAAAGTGCTCGGAGGAAAAATATCAGCGCCCTAGTTTGGACATAAAAATGCCGGTGCTCCACTTTAAAGGAGTGAAGGGCACCCAAGAGGAAACGGGAGAGGACACAGACACAAATTACGACCCGACTCAACATTTAAGCTCAAATTGAAGGTGGCACTGCGAGGATCTCCACAAATGAAATCTCTCTGCAGGGCTTTAGAGGAACACAGATGTTTGTCAGCGAGGTGTCGTCTCTGCATCTCTGGATGAACTGATGTGGTTTATCCCATGTGAGTGGATGTATTGATTTTGTCGAGGTTCATTCCAGTGCATCATGGGAGTGTGTGTCCACGGTTTGGTCAAATAACTCAATTCGCATTTGTCTGGCAGAAAACCTTTTTACGGTAAAAATACGCAAAGAGAAATTTATCGCAGTTCATATCGGGATTGTGAAATGTTTAGGGGAATTGTAAGGAACTGTAAGTGTTTCCTGGAGAAAAGAGCTATTAGGCCTTAAAGATGTGCCCTGCAACGGAAATGTGTCATTATTTTCTGACATTTTGTAAACAAAATGATCAATGCTAAGTAATAATCATTACGTTGCCGTCCCAATCCTTTCTGTTTGCTGCAGGAACATAACGCTGACAGGCATGGACAGGAAAAGCTATTATCCTTTGTTGATTTAGACATGGACACGAGGGGGTCAAAGGTCAGGGGATTGTAATAAACCTGCATCGACTTCCTTTCTTAGTTAGAGGTTTCACTTTCTTTGGCAAGTCTCGCTAATTAACTACACCTTCTCTCATTTGTGTATTGACTGCCAGGCAGGCCGATCGCGTGGTTCAATCTATGCTGAAGGTCACAGAGGAGAGACGTCTCCAGGCTCCATAGGGTCGCAAAAACTAGAAAATTCAGGGGGACGTGGGACGGACGCTGATCCATCACACGTCCACAAACTGTCACAGCGTTATGAACTGCGTTTTACAACAAGCCGGGCCACTTTGAGCAAACCGCCGCAGTTTAATAGAGATGTAAAAGATGGTAAAATGAATGTCTATGCATCTTTATAGCCTGGCCGGGGTGCAATCACACACACACACACACACACACACGAAGGGAGGAATGAACTGTAAAAGAGGACAGGTTGTAATTGAACGCGGCGGCGATTTTATTGCCGGCACACACAAAGGCCAGGAACGTTTCAGATCGTTTCAAAGCTTCAATCTCTGCCCATGTCCGGCTTTGAGGCACTGATTGGAACCGAACCCACCATCTGATCAATTTCCGCATTTTTTCATCAGGCAGAAAAGCCTCCTGAGTTGACGCTAGTAAAAAGTTACGTTTACATTACAAACGTCAATAAACGCAACAGTGAAACACGTCCATACATCCAATTACAATGACAAAACAGTGAGCTCCACCGCTGCCAAACGTAACAAAACAAACAAGCACCGTCGCTTTAGAATCACAGGAGAAGGCGGGCGGCCGCATGTACGGATGCAGAGATAATGATGGAGTACAGAAAGACTCCGACAGCTCGGCTACTCCCATTACATGGCGCATATGGGCTATAAAATCAAACAGCCATGCAGTGAGTGCCTTATGGAAGAGATGTTCCTGCTTCAACAGCTTCTCTCACACGGAGGGGGGAGAGACAAAGGAGGGCGATAAACATTAGTTGCCTCTGTGTATTACATGTATGCACAGTGTGTTTGCACGAAATTATAGGCACTTAGCAAACAATAAGGCTGATGCCTATAGAAACGCATGCAAATAAATGCCACCGCCAGGAATGCCTCGTTCTGGATTGGTTGTTTGTCTCTGTAACAAACTGGCATCACCGTGTAACACATGTGATTTGAGCCTGACCAGCACAGATCAGGGCTGAGGGGGCCCTGTGGTGGTCAGAGGGTGATGGCGATAACACACATATGCTGACGGCGCGCTTCTTTCCCGGCCAGGACATAACTCCGCCCAGGGGGAATCAGTGGAAGAAACTGGGATTATAAGAGATTACGTGACGAATAACGAATGGATGCAATCATGTCTGCCTCTGGTCACCTGGCAGTGGAGCACTGAACCTCAAAGGAAATGGTATGACGTCAAACGGGCGAACGGGTCTCTAGCGAGCGCGAACCCCGGCGAGGTAGAGGGCTGCTTTTATTACACGCCATGATTCGCCGCTCCCTGCACCGCCGGCTCCCTCTGTGCCTTTAAATATAATACTTTAAAATGTGCAGAGCATTGAAATAATGCAGGTGTAACAATCACATCTGGGATTTGCATATCTCACTCACTCTGTAAGTGTGAGATGACGAGAGACGACCCGAGAGAGGCAGAGGTGCCGTGGAAGATGTGAGGATAGGCAGGCGACCATTACGATTTAAGAGCTTTAAAAAGCAAATAAACCCCCCACATATCAGCGATTTATATATATACTTTCAAACAAATACTGGCTGAGATTGATACACGCCGGGCGTACGAGCAAACCAAGACCACAAGCTGATCCATCATGCTCTTCATTTCATCCCTGAAGACAAAAACCCACTCCCAATTTTACCTTTCAAGCCCATATTGTTTGATAAACGAGATCAGTGGCAGCGACACTGTAATTGCATCAATGAGGAGGGACTAGAACCTATATGGAAGTGACTCCCTCTCTAAACCCTCCAGTATACGATAGTTTCTTCCCTCTCGCTGTCCATCATCCGGACGTGCACACAAGCGCTCAACAGGCGTAAGCACGCACAGGGGCCCCCTTGCTTTTTAAAGCTCCCTCATCCTTTTAATCGGCGTGGAATCCATCAAAGTGGGTCAAACGCCCATCCCCATCTGCCCCGGCTAGATTTTTAATGCACGAGGGCTGATTAAAAAAAAAAAAAAAAAAAAGAGCCAAGGAAATAGGACACACACACACAGTACAGGGACACACACCGCACAGGAGACGGGAGACAGGAAATAGATACAGAGGGGACTGGATGTTCTATTGTGTGTGTGTGTGTGTGTGTGTGTGTGTGTGTGTACTCGGGTAGGGTGCGAAAAAGGTCAAGCGCTTCAACTTCAATTTGCTGTGTTTGAGCTCGTTTGTATACGACGGCCACCTATTGTTTTCACATCAGCCATCCATGAGTGTGTGACAGGAAGGAGGGTGGGGAGCTGGTGTGTGTGTGTGTGTTGGGTGCAGGGGTGTTGTGGCAGGGTGCATGGCGAGGTGGCGAGGCAGTGACAGGAGATAAGCTCACTCCCACAGCTGGGTGCATGTCTGTGTGTGTGTTGAAATAAAAATAACTTGTGTGTGTAAGTTTAGTTTATTTGATATATTTTGGATTAAAAAACAAAATGGATTTAACCACTTCAGCCCAAGCTGACTCGGAGCTGTGTTTTCTTCAACAAATGCTTCAAACAGACAATGTTTCAACAGAGTCAAAGCAGTTTAAATTGTAACAGGATGTATTATATTCGGTGCTGACTGCCAGAATGAGCTCAGCAGAACAAGAACGGTGTAAAAGTAGTATTTTTAGAATCACAGAATACCCAGCTCTGTGCTCGAGTACACACGCTTGATTGTGAATTCATGTAGGTTTACATGTTGTCATGGGAACAGCTGCACACATCTTCAAATCAAAGTAAGCCGTGGGACAGAAAAGCTCCAACAGTGTTTCTGTACGACGGCGACGTCACTGCATTCTGCTTTGATGCATGTGCAAAGATCATGAAAGGGGCGTGGCCCTGAGTGTAGCTTACTACTGTATTGTCATGTGACCACACAAATGGGGATTTCCAAGATTAAGAGCTGACATGCAGTAAATCGTGTAAAAAGCACTACTACAGTAAGAGCGTACCACTGCAATGACATCATATTAGTCCCATTTATTCATATTAGTTTTTATTTACATTCTCAGACTGTCACTTTAAGTTAAGAATAATGACCTCGCACTGAACTAGGACAAGCGATCGAGAAGCAAATGACTAAATAACTTTTGCACAAGCAAATCCGGGCAAAGCCGCGTCGTCGTGTAGGTACGAAGGCTCGGGCGTGACGAGCCACCTCTGGGTGCCGAGAAAGAAGACGTGATGCGTGTTATTTGCACTCTCGTCTAGTGTCATCTGGTGAGTCATCCCGTCTCTCGGTCCGTCCCTGCTGCACAAGCCTGATTAGGCTCTTGAGTGTGTGTGTGTGTGTGGATGTGAGGTGTGAGGGTGCAAGCGTGCCCGCAGAAGTCAGCACAGATTTATGCCGGCGTAGATGCAGCACCGTGCCATTCCCGTACTCGGCTTAAGTGCCGCACGACAAAAGTTCATTCCGAGCTCCTAAACGTCCCCAGCATGGAGGTAATCGACGGGCAAAATGAGACGTAAGGCTTTTTAATCAGCGCGGGGAGCCGTGTCATCCGTCTTTCCTGTCGAGCTGTGAACGCAGACGCTCAGTCAGGCTGTCAGGAGGGAGAAGCAAATGAGGCGCGGCGTTAATGGTTTGATTAAGCTGGGATGGCCGGCCTGGGCTGCGGCCTGCAGGCACGACGCGCAGGGCCGAGCTTTAACCCTCTGCAGCCTGGAGTCAAACCTGCAGCATCATGTCATTTCACTTAGCTTTTATTCTTTATGCATGTTTATGTTAAAGCTGCATTGTCATATTTTCCGTATATAAATATGTATTTTTTTGGGGTTAGGGTTAGTACATTATTTTATGAAGCATACATTAGTGCTCTGTTATTTTATTTGTAGTTTTCTGGTATCCAGTCTCTTGAGCAGTCGTGACTTTGGAAAGTTAAAGGGGCGCGGCTGACTGGCAGAAATCGAGCCCACGCGACCGCTCTTTCGCTCAACTCCCCCTTTGGCCATTCAGTCATAAACTTCCCAAATGTCGACTCACTGCAGAGGAGTGAACCAGCTCATTTCCTCCGTCTCCACTTAAACAGAGGGCCGGGTTGGGGCGGGGGGGTGGGGGGGGGGGAGCTTTTATATAAAAGGGCTGGCAGGGTGAGAAGAATATAGCCGACAATCTGTCTGAGTCTAAGCTGCCAACTTCGGTGTGACTGCCTGAGCCCTGATTAGACTGGGGAGTAAGAGTTGCCTCATACTCGCCTAATTTCCTCTGCACAGTTTAAGCCCGTCGCTGTAAAAGTGATGCTATTACCTCAGGCCTCAGGAGAGAGAGACATGTAAGTAACAAGCAAGATATGCAAGGTTATGGAGGAATAATAATTATACTTTCATCATGACAACGCAGAGTGAGCTGTTTTATGTGCAGTTATTGTGCGAGAGAAGAGGTTGTGGATTATTGTGCATTCTTACGTTGGTTTTATTACTTTCAGGTAGCTAATCCCTGAAAACTGTATTCAGGGTATTACGAGAGGAACAATGAGATGAGGGTGTGAACAAACCAGTAATCTAACAACATAGACATCAAAGTGCTTTCATCCTGGCCTATATAACGTTTCAGAGATTGATATTCTCTACAAAGTTATAACGAGAAGCAAGATGTCCGTTTGGTGAAATCAACAACTGGCAACACATTTTATATTCAATGAGGTAATTTCACAACAGCTCAAGTCTCCAGGATTGCAGCTATCTCGCCGGAACAATCACCATGAAGCCAAACGTGTGTGTGTGTGTGTGTGTGTGTGTGTGTGTGTGTGTGTGTGTGTGTGTGTGTGTGTGTGTGTGTGTGTGTGTGTGTATGTGTGTGTGTGTGTGTGTGTGTGTGCCTCCACTTCACTCCGACCCAGAGTGGCTCTATAAAGTGTTGCTTGATGTGGACGTTATAATCAATATTTCCTGCTGCTGATGACAAACTGGGGCACTGGACGGATGTGTTGGACACCCCAGACATCATTAAGACCAAACACACACCAGTAGCAGAAGTTTTCAGAGGAGTTTGCAGAGTAACTAAGTACTTTCTTAAGATAATAGCTTAGCTGCAGCTTCACTACTACCCAAGTGGCTTGTAGCCTTATTGCTGCAAGTTTTATTTAACAAGTTGTTGTTGTTTGTGAGAGAATGTGGATCCCATTTTTAGTGTTGAATGTGAAAATGTGTGACCTTTTAGGGCTGAAACAAGAATGTGAACTATTGAAGTCAAAAGATCAGATCGGATGTGACAAGAGAGATAATTAAAACCACAAGCTCCAACTTCGTTATGAGATTTTTGTTTTCTATCCCCTCATCATTTTCAGCTGCTAATAACCAAACTGCACCACCGTAGAGACCAAAGTTCCTCTGCAGCTCATATTAACATGCCTCCTGCCTCTGAACATCATTAAGGAGATGGCGGTTGCGAGTGCGAGCGCGGTGCCGAGCGGGTGCAAACACAGCTGCGCGACAAAGTAGAGCACTCTCCAAAATACAAAACAAATCTGACACTGACTTCTGGGTGTATTTGCAGAGAGAGAGAGAGCCAAACGATGAATACCAAAGCGGCTGAATCTTCATCACATCCGACGGTGCCGCTGAGGCTTTAAGAAAAAAAAGAAAAAAAGGAAGCTTCTTTGCAATTTAATTCAATTAGCCGCAGACGATTTATAATTGCAAATGAGGGACAACTGATCTGATAAAAGGAATATGAGGAGGAGCTGTAAACAATCTGAGATGTCTTCTTCTGAAGAGGAAGCTGTGATCTTGTATTCCTAAGAGTCTTTTACCTTACCAACGCGTGATAAAAGCCTGATTTCCTCAAGGGTAGAAGAAAAAGAGGTGTGATTTAAGCACAGCCTTGCCTGTAATTCTTTTTTTTTTACTGGGATTTCCAGGGACTGTAATCTGCCAGCTCGGATGCCTTTGATTTTGTGATCTGGGAGACGTCTCCTCCAGCAGGTACGAGCCCCCGGGGGAGCTTTTCCCCACTAATGACTCCACATGAGAAGCTGAAGCCAAGGCGCACACGAGGCCCCAGAAGGGCGCGGCGGATAGGGGGGAGATGTGAAAGTGTCAAAGGCTCAAGGGTTAAAGGGCAGAAGAACAAGATATTGGTTGCAGTGATTTAAGAGGTGTAATGATACTGTGCTCTTATCTGGGCCTTGCTCCCCCTGGCAATTTCTTGTTATTTACAGTGCAACAGCGCTGCACTAAACAAAATATGACTATCTATCTAGTCATATAGTCATAAATGACAGTTAAGTTATAAATCATGGCGCAAATACACCTTTCTCAAGTGACTTCATCACTTCACATAACGACTTGTTTAGGCTAGTTAAAGATGTTGTGAAATGTCCTTTCTAGAGCGATCAAATAACACAAGTGAGCCTCCTTACTGTGACAAAGTTAAATGTATGCCGATGAAAATGGAATATTATGTATAAACTAGGTCAATGACTTTGTGTTTTTATGAGTTGGAGCATTTTTGAGATATTTGCCATTCACTAACCAGGTCTGGAGGTCTTTGCATACACATTTCTGGCTAAACATGCAACTTCACATATAGGAGGTGTTACAGGCTTTTCCACGTGGATTGCGTTCCATGGATCCATAAGGGTCCAGTCTACAGACTACGGGTCTGACACAGCCTGGTAGGTGAATGCCTAAAATCTCCAAAACGCTACAATTTACAAAAAGTGACCTTGATTGGATGCAATTCAGCAATGCATGAAGCAGGAAATGAATAATACGACTCGCAAGCAAGAATGAATGTCCATCATTTTACCACAGCAGAAACTGGATCACAATGTATAAAATAAGGCTGAAGTTACTGACAGTACGAAAACCTCAAACATCAGTGATGCCTCATAACACAGGGGTCTCCTGGGAGCCTGATCCAGCCCCTGGACTGTTTACAGGCTCATGAGAAGAGGTGCGTTGTTACATAGAAACCTTGTCCTCCCCATAAGCACTTCCAGGCCATCTTGGCTAAAGCAAGAACACCATGCCGCCTGCACCTGGAGGAGAGTCTTCAACCATCAGCACCTTGCTCCCTTCTCTTGTGTAACAAAGGAAGCATGCAGCTCTTGGAGACATTTAAAAAGGAACACACAGCAGAAAGGGCAAAATCTCACTCTCTGCAACATCTCCTCCCCTCCTTCCGTCCACCCACAGCATAAAAACACAAAGTGCTGGCTTAGATACAAGAGTCACGCGAGAGGAGCTCGATCAATAACCCTCTGACACCACTTCATCTCTATGCATGGGGTTTTTTTGGTTGTTTTTTTTTTTGGCCGGGGCTGAAATTTCCCTCAGAAACGGGCAGAATGTTGTAGATCACAGTTCAAAAACAGTGACACACCACAGGGGGGCCATATACAGTGGCTAATGCATTAATCATTATCCATCATTATACAGTTGCGAGATAAAGTGAGAACTCCGATTTCTCGACTCTCAGATGTTTTATTTAACACGTTGAAATGTGGAAACCACTGAGGCGACTACAGTGTAGGGGGATTGTGAGAGAACGCGTCCCTCATGATGTCTCTCTGTGCAGGACTTCAGCCTTCACTCCATCCAACACACATCCACGGAAAGGGGAAATGCAGAAGTAGGTGTAGAAACCCCATAGAAAGTCCTTGAAGATGAAGATGATGATGATGGAGCACACAGAGACACAGAGATGATGTTTCCACACTAGTGATCAGTTTACACAACAAAAGCATCAATAAATCAGGAAGTAGCCAATGATCGATCGCCTGTGTCATCGGGAACAAAGCAGGGCACTTGCCTGGAAGGTGTAGAACCTGGTCCCGTTGGGTGGGTGCACCTTAGGGGAGTTGGTCCCCGTACTCATGTCTGAGAAAATCATAATCCCCACAGATGGGCGAACAATCCAATACGTAGCGCGATTATTCCGAGGAAACTCTCAACACCGGCGGAAGATTCCAGCGCACTTGGATCGGACCCAACGCTGCGCTCCCGGCATCGGGATGGCGGAGCGCTCTGTCACATGCGCAACGCGCGGAGCGAGCGGGAGAAACGCGAGAAAAGCAGAAAAGAATAAAGAAAACACACAAAAACAACGCAACGATCACGATCCGAGCTGCTTTTGTTTTAAATGCCCCCACGGCCCGCTGTTATTCTCCGCTCCTGTCCAGAGATGTGTTGCCTGGAAGAGAGGGAAAGCCGGGGAGAGACAGCGCCTCCGTGGTCGCCCCGCGCCCGCTGCGAGCAACTCTGACAGCGCCGCGGATGGTTCCGTCTGTGCGCAGCGCCTGATCGAATCCCGCCTCCTTCTCCTCCTCCTCTGGATTTCACCAATAATAACTGAGAGCATCACAGCCCCCGATCAGCCTGCACCACATTGGGCGCCTCGACTAGCGACACACACACACACACAGAGACACGAGCCCTGCGATGCATAGCAATAACGCAGTTTCGTCTTGTGGAAACTTTATTATGACTTTAAATAATAGGTTCGGGTTCTCAGCGTGTGTACATGGTGACATAAGGAGGAGATGGATGCTGGCATTCCTTAACAGTGGCAATCTAATCCATGGAACAGGGTCAGAGGTCACCAGCCTCAAAGAGCAGCAGATGATGCATTCATGTGTAGAATTTATATCTGAGCTAACAAAGTACAGGAGGGGATTGCAGAGGTTAACATGACTGAATTTACTTATTTTATCAATCTGTCTGAGTTGCTGTCATGCACATGATGGAAGCAGCTGGAGTGACAGTTATCATCAGGATTGTCATTTAACCCTTGAATGCATACGAGCAGAGGCGTGCAATTCATAATTCAGAAATTAGGGGGAGGAACAGGAAGGGCAGATAAAGAAAGAGAAGCAGAAGTCAGTATAGCAGCATTTCAGCGTCTTTAGTCTTTCACGGCTGAAAACACAGAGGCAGCATCATTTCTTTACACCATCAACTCTCAACCCGGCGTCCATTATCCTGCCGTCTCTAAACGCATTCCATCTCTTTCACAGACTCTGGCTTTAGAGCTGCCGTGCTCCCCAGGAGCAAGCCTACAGTACATTGATTTTCTTCTTCTTCTTCTTCTGTAAAGCGAAACTGCATCGACTGATTTATAGACGAGTGAGACGTGTTGACTGGCTCGCAGCTTTTACCTGCAGGTTTTATCGTGAAGCGAAGAGCTTCCGCTGTAACAGGACTTCTACACCGTTTGCTTCCTCTCCGGTTTCCGTCCAATGTCCTCCGCACAACCTTTCCATGAGGGTTGAACAGTTAAATCCAATTCTGAGTCCGAGCGACTAGAAGTATCCGAGACGACCTATTATAAAAAAGTTAATTCATATTTTTGTTCCGTCATGTGGAGTACAAGCATTCAGGTTAATTGCATGTAAAGCAAACATCCAACCAACCGGTCAGCCAAGACACGGAATCAAACCAGCACACTCTCTGCAGACTTTGACCTGATTTCCTGATGTTGGACTCAGCTCAGCAGATTCGATTCAGCGGGGATGGGATTTGGTTCTGGTGGACTTCAAAGACTTCAAAGGTTAACAGCCCATTACCCAGGATGCACCGGGGTTCAACAGGAACCTCTAGCCCCTCCCTCACATTGGCTGAATTCCTCTATACTGAAAGCAAAGCGAGTCCAAACTTTCAACTATCAAACCGAACTTCTTCTACTTGAAAAAGAAAATGTTTCTGAGCTGCTGCTACTTTTTCTTGAAGAAAGTAGACACAAATAACAGGACTTTCTAAAGTTTTAGATGGAAAAAGACTAAACTCTTACACCACCGACACGGACACGTGAATTTAGTTGGTTTGTCAGACTATCACGACACTGAATCTCCATTGGACGCACAAGTGCCCGAATGAATCACCACTGACCTCACTTTAGACGTAAAATGGAACACAAGGTCAAAGCTGGGTAGACAGACAACAGGCCAGGCTCCAGGTCAGACGTGTCCCGCCTCGTTTCTCATGGAGGAGCAGCACATCATAATAATTCAACTTTCTCTTTCTTTTCATACCATTCAGCAACTCTATCTTTACACAAACCAATCGCTCAAACTGTCAAATTTCAAGAAAATTGCTGTTATTAAAGTACATTTGCGGCAAAGATGAATGTTGACGATAGATGAAAAGAGTACCAACATCTATATTTACTTTTCCGCTCCCGTCCTGTACAGGCTCGGCTGCTGCTCTTGATCGGCTGTGTGTTTTCCCGCTCTAACTCGGCTATAAAGCATGATGGAAACCGATACAGTAATAAAATCAATGAATGACTATTAAAATGAATTATAACTGATTGATTGCCAACATGAAGGTTTATTGAAACTTTGATGAAAGGAGGGTCTTAAAAGAATAATACCTGTATAAATTTTACATCAAAGCGCTGAAGGTTCGTATCCGTTTGATCCGTCTACAAAAGTCTGTGCAAAGGCAGAGCGCCCGCTCATTAACCTAACACCAGCATGTGTGTGTCTGTGTGTGTGTGTGTGTGTGTGTGTGTGTTTCATGCACGCCTGCTCGTCTCCTTCATCGTGTCGGTCTCTCCATCCGAATGCTTTAAGAAGAAATACACACACACCGTCCTTTTTTCATCAATCAGGGCGCCCAAACAAATTGATTTTCGGTTAGAAAGCTCGTGTTTGATCATTCCATGCTGCTCATCTGCAGCTGCCGGCTCAGGGCTTTGATGGCAGATAGCAGCGGCGATAACGTACACAGAGCAAAAGCCGTGACGCATTTAAGAGGGAATATGTGTGACGGCGCTGCGAGTGGGCTCGTTACAGAGCGATAAGAATTCAGAGCGAACACACACGTAACAGCTAGAAATGACCTGCAGCAATGAGTGGGAGTGTCAGAGTTCTACATGATCATCCTCAATAGTGAAGTAACCCAAGGATACGTATGTAAATCACATCTGTGTGTGTGTGTGTGTGTGTGTACTGCATGTTTAAATGGTTAAGTGAGCGCACACATCCACCATTTTGCCGCCAGCCTGTTTGGTCAATCAACTACTTAAACTGCAAATGAGCTGCAAACAACGCAAGGGCAAACAGCCAAAGATTTACATTCACCCTGATTATTTTTGGCATCTTCATGTACAAGATGCCACAAAGAGGCAAAACCTGCGAGGACCAATGAGACAATCCAACATAAAGCAGCCGTCTGTAGGATTCCTCCTCAGAACAGGAGACACGGCTGACAACTGGAGGAGCCTTTCCCCTCATCACCCGCAATCAGATTCCATCAGTAGGAGGCACTACTAAGACACATGAGAGATTCCTGTTCCACGGATCCATAAGGGTTCATGGAACAGACTACAGCCTCGAGTCAAACATTTCAAAAATGCTCCTAAAAAAAGAAAAAAAAGGAGAAAAATTGCTGGAATGTTGCTGGAATTTAAGAAAATCTGATTGGGTTATAAGGAGAATTTGAAAATTGACATAATGGAGTTCTGACGTTTCATACAGACTGTTGTATGTCTTTGGCAGTGGACAGGATACATGAGACACGGGAGAGAGTTTGTTCCGACATGCAGCGTTAAAACAGTATATACATCTGAAAGCCCAACTGTCAAAAAGTCCAAAAGACGCGCAACAAAACCATGAATGAACATGCAGGTGAGTTCTTTGTACCAAGAATTCTCCAAGAGCTTGAATCTTTGAGTCATGAATCTTGCAAGTGGGCTTTACCCTTTCACTCATGCTGCATGGTTACTCTCTTCCAACAGACTACAAAGGCCTTCGATCAATATCAATCAATATCATTCTACTGCAACAACCCCGTCATGGCAGAGATGAGGCGGACCTGTGGACGGATGATGACTTCATCTTTAGACCTTTCAACATGTTCCATGGATCCATATGGGTCCATTCTACAGACTACACACCAGGCGAACGCCAAATAACAAAGAAAGCAAATGAACGTCAGTGACCTAGTTTGGATGTAAATTACCTGAAACCTTCTACCTGAAAACCTAATACCTAAAAATCCTACTGGGTAAGATGAACCTTCCCACACACAGATGCACATTCTTGTACTCATGTAACCACAATTGGAGGAAACAATCACGAAAAACGCAACAACTGCGACTTTTCTATGATACGGGTTGTGCAATAAGTGGATGACAGAGCGGTTTACGAGCACGTTACCATATTAGGTTAGCGTTACAGATGCAGCACTTCCCTGCTGCTTCGCACATTTGATATGCAGCTCATGATAAATCGCTGTGGGACCGACTGCAGCTCTGGGAGCACTCCAGGGGGGAAGAGTGAGAGAGAGAGAGAGAGAGAGAGAGAGAGAGAGAGAGAGAGAGAGAGAGAGAGAGAGGGAGGCATGTAAGGATAAGCATACTCTGTTGTCGCCGCGCCTGGCACAAAATGTCAAACACGCTGTCCTTAACGAGCCAACGAGAGACGAGGCCCCTTTAAGGCGCCTAAGAGGGTATGCCATGCGGAGCTCCCGGGAGGACACGATCGTCAACTGCAGAAACCGTTGAGAGTCAGACTAGTGTCGCACAAGAGGAAGTAGGACATCTTTAAAGAACAAATCAAAAGCAAAGAAGAGTTTTGTTTCATATCCCAGAGTAAAGTTCTGTGTGGAGATCTTGTTTTTTCTTCCTCTCATTCTGGATGTAGGTTCCCGTGTGATGGGTTAGGTTCTCGCTCCAGGCCCCCCCGCAGGCTCCACAACCCTGCCACCTTCCATTACCAGCTCCTCACTGCCTAATTGGGATGTTTTCTTCTTGGATTCCCCTCCACACTCTGCAACACATTGCACCACATCAAGACGATTATGTCAAACCGTTCCTGGCTTGCCTTGCCTCAAACTAGCCCTTAATATATAGTCCATAAACAATCAATTAGAGAACCATTCACAACAAATGTGCTGTACATTAAGGGATTGATGATTTTTTTGGACTGAGCCTGAAGCTGCAAACCATTGCCACAAATCTCCTAGAGACCGGAGCCTCCCAATTGGCTCCTTTTATTTATCTCGCTGCTACAGAATTTCCCTGTGGATCTGCAGGTGTCAGTAAAGGTCACAGAGGCTTCTTGGAAACGAAAGACCAAGGTGGCAGATCAGTATCGATTGCATCAACAGTTGTGTGTGTGTCTGTGTGTGTGGGGGGCAGATGGCTGTAATGGACGTCGCTCCCTCCTGTCACTGTTAAAGCATCAGAGCGCCACTGGCAAGGATGCAAGCGGGCGAACCAGTGTGTGTGTGTGTGTGTGTGTGTGTGGATTATCCAGTCAATGAGAAGTGACACAAGGAGCAACTATTAGCGCTCTAACCAAGGCTGAAGCGGCTTTGATTATGCTTTCGCTTTGATACTCTTCACTTTTACCTCTAACTCCATCGTTTTTGCGTCCTTTGTTGGATAGAAGTTAAATCACAGTGAACTTAAATGTGTCATCCATCCAGATTGTAAGGGCTTTTTCAGACATGCAGTTCAATTGTTCTTGTCCAAGTGAAGAAGTAAAAACTGTTGAATGTTGCCTTCAACATTTGCTTAAGAGAAGAAGAGCACAAACCTCCGCCAAGGCTGAATGCTTGACTTTCATCACCCGACCTCTTGCCTTTGAAAATCTCCCCACAGCAACTTAAATGATTATTTTATCAGATATCAATAGAAATGTATCATTCATTAAAGGATATGGCTATATAAGTCCTTACTCACTGCTCCTATCTAGTGGTAACCTGGTGTAAAAACAGGAAGAGGAAAAGCCTGAATGGTTGTCTACGGCCTGGAAAAAACTGTGTTTTAACTAAATAGAGCAAATGTACGCATAACACCCTCTAGATTTTGGTCTGGTGCATTGGTAAACATGCTTCCTCCACATGTTAACATCTTCACACTCCATCTTCATGTTTCGTAATCCCTGAACTATTTGACTCTCGCAGTTATGTCACAGCCCTGTCTCCGTCTCTGTCTCGGCCAGACATTCTGACAGCTGTGCAATTTCTTCCAGACTGTGGACGGATGATGCAATCTACCAGATCATTAGTTTCACTTTTGACCTGCGAGATTTCAAAGCAGCGAGCGCATACGATCCATCCATAATCATTAACGCCACAGGGGGAAACGGGAGGTTGGTGGAGAATTTTATTTCCGTGCTGCTTGATGCCGTCTGGGATATTCAAAATCCTTTCATGAGGTCCATGTCATGTTAGGTTGTGTGAAAAAGACACATCTTCTACAATTATTGATTCATTTTCTCAAGCTAATGATCAAAGTTTCTCATCTTGCTACACGTTAAGTCATTCAGGCTCTGGGAGTTGCGTTTTCAATCATCCTGCCACAAAGTCGATGCTAAATTTAAACATACGTCTTTTGCTTGGATTTGCGTGTCGTCAGCAGTTCTTTTACAGAATAGTGCTGATTCAGGTTCATCACCCGTCAATCCTTGTTTTTCCAGCACAGTTATTCATGCGTATGCGTCAACCGGGTGCATCCCGAGGCGCCATCTGCTATTTCTGACTCTGGCATCTGATAACACACTTCTGCTCCTCCAGGGCTGCGTTGTTCTGAGAAGTTTCGACAAATTAACTTACAACTAAAATTATAATAGGCGGCAGGAGGCAAAAGTACATACATAATCCAACTTAAAGCTGCTATCCTGAAAAACATCCAAGGTCTCATTTTGAGGAGTTAATTCATACAATCGAAAAAGGGAGAAACTCCAATTAAAGGAAGGGGAGGAGATCCAACCAGCAGCAGAGTTTCTTTCCTTCAGAGCGAGAGGGACAGAATTTAAGAGTGGACGCTGCACGGGACAAATGAAGTGAAATTGACACAATCAATCTTCTAGAATACGGGCGCATCTCTTTCTACTCTGTGTGTGCGTGTGTGTAAGAGCCTCTTTCCTCCTCATTTTGTCCTCTGATTGTTTTTACTTTATTTGCAAGTTAAGACTCATCAGTCTTCTCCCCAGCAGTGCAACGATCTCATAACTTTCTCATTAGCGCCCCCGGCCCTTTTCCAGAATTCCGCCGCCGCTCACCGATAAAGTCAACAAAAAAATAAATAAAAATCCACGCTTTTGGGACACAAAGTTGCTGAAACTCGCTAGGTAATCCGATAACAGGGCGAGTGAAATGAGATTAAAGTTGTCATGGCGATGAAGAAAAGCCTCGAACAGCAACCTGAATGTTATTTTGAATGAGGAAAAGACAACATCACTCACACAAATATTATTGCTCATCTTGTCCAATTCAGTCTTAAAGACAATCTCGGGTGTGACACAATTATGCAAATATTGCTGCAGGGCGAATCAAAAAAGAGGAAGTGAGATCAATTCGTGGAAGTTTTTGCGAAACCTCATTAACGCAGCGGACAGACGGATTGCGGCTCTAAAGGCCAAACCATCACAGCCGAGGTGATGGATGGAAATGAAAGCTGTCCCCACTGTTTTAGAGAGAGGACACACGCCGTCCCACACACACCATCCATCCTCCACCGCTTGATCACGGGCCTTAAATTGGCCTCCTGGCAAAGACACACACATACGCACACACACGACCCTTATCTGGTTTTAGCTCAATGCTTCCAAATTGTGGCATGAAACTGTTTACATGTCCAATTTAAGGAGGATATTAAATCCTGGAAGTTCGTTTATGGGGATGTTTCCCATCACATTTTACAAAACAAACGTCGTCTTCGTCCTCACTGTGGGCCTCATCGTCTTCTTCATGTCTTCTATAAATCGCCATTCACCGTTGCATCATTGTGTGCCCCACAGATGACCCCCGACTATGTTACCATGGTGATACCAATTGACACCATGAATTGGCATTGGCATCTGTATTCTCTTTCAGTTATCGCATGTGGAATATATAAATCAGTAACGCTTCATCGGAATAATGATTTTTGATGACTCTCCAGGATTCCTATGACATTCTTGTATTTATGTCCATCCAGGTTTAGATCCATACTGTTACTTCTAATTGGGTGTAATAGGTTAATTTCCTTGTACTTTCACTTAAAGGATAAGGATGAGGTTAATACGGTTTCCCAAGTGAAGACAAGTGGCGCAGGAAGCCACTCCATCTTCACATTATTGACATCTGCTGGCGCTTTTAACCTGATAAAGATGGTGATGAAGTCTGAAGCAGGCTGCCGACACTAATGACGTGTGATGTATGGCTTTGATTTGGCCTCCGCTGCGGAGACGATCCATATTCTGCTGCCAGTGGTGGTGGAAGTATCATAGCGGGAGGAAGGATCTCAGGAATTATCACAGAATTCCTGATTGAGGCGTTCACTCTGTGAATTAGTCTGAAGAGCGAGTGAGGGGGAGAGGATCAGTGTGGGGGAAAAGGAGACGATGAGGTGAATAATAAAGGACTCATGTTGCACAGTTCAGGACGGCGTATGGGATTAAAACAGATTTATAATCATGTAGCTCCCTCTGCCGGTCAAAAATAATAGTTACAATTTACACACTGAAGCGTATGAGGCCTTTTGCTTAAAATCAAACAACTGACGCAGGAATAGTTAGAAAATAAGGATGAAGCAAATATTATTCTCTTAATTGTTTGAGTGAGGGGATGTGTTGTTTGGGTGCAAACTGGACCTGGAGGAACAATCAGCCCAGTGCTCAGATCCTCATGCTAGTTCTCTATCTGCTGAGTTGATTTTAAGATGCTGTCACTGGTCTGTAAACAGCTCAGCCCTTTAGAACCTCATTATGAGAAGGTAGCTGTGAGTTACAGTTCAATCAGAAAACAATAATATAATCATGATCTAACCATAATTCTCAATCTGTGATGTGATGCAGGACTTGGCTCTAGGTGGCCTGGTCCCCACAGTCTGAGTCTTTGCTGTACACCAAATTAAACTCTTAAACCTGTGCGCTTTGTTAAATCATAGAACTCTGCTTAATGTGGACGTGCTTGTTTCCATTCAGCACAGTGAGATGTGTAATATTCGAAATGACCAGAAGATGGCAGAGGCCAACAGGAAAAGAAAGCGAGGCAATCAAGGGTGAACCTTCCAAAGAATTCCAAAACCTCCACAGATTTGAGAAAATTGCCGACTCATCACATACTATGAAACACATTTACAGACAATTTGAGCTTAGAAATACTTTCCCTTTACTTTCTGCACATATCTGCTGTATATCCTCTGGATCAATACTTACACACCATCACAAGAGAAAAAACACCTGGAAACACAAAAGGAAATGACACCGGGGAGCGCCATCCCAACTTTCAATCGCGTACAAACTCCAGGTGTGTGTGTGTGTGTGTGTGTGTGTGTGTGTGTGTGTGTGTGCGCGCCTGTAATTAAACAAAACTCAGCATCTCACTTGTCTTAAGCTGAACTTACAAGCGTCCTCAGTGAACTCGCCTGCTGGTCCAGCTCAGCCAGAACACGAGGCTCAGAGGACACTAATGAAGCGAGGAAGTGACCCCCCCTCCTGTTACTGTGCGGACAGACCGCTCTGAGAGGAGCAAAGCATGCTGGTCCCTGCTCTGATATCAACATCTTAAAGTAGAGATATTGCCTTGACTTGTACTTGAGAGTTGAAAGTGAAAGAGAATCTGAATTTTTCCCCAAAAATGTTTCAGGGTTTATACTCTAAATGCACTTGGATCAGTACAGGAACATATGGAAGTGAAGTTTGTTTACCTGTGGAACAGTGAAGGACAGCAGGCCAGTATCCAACGGAGAGCAAGGAGAGAGAGAGGAGAGAACACATTAGTTCTTGTAAAATATTTAAGACTTTGTCCACAAAGCACATAAACATACATCTCACATATCTCTTTGGTGTGTGTTTGAGGTGTGTATACAAACACACTCGTGCTTCAAGATGAGCTGCAGACATCACAGCACTCCAATCCAAGGAGATGACACATGAGTGTGCTTCACCTGAAACTAAACAGGAACGTCTTTATTATCTTTCGTATCAAATAGAAGCCTGTCACACACTCCTCTTCCTCCTCCTCTTCCTCTCATTACTACCCTTCTTCTCCACGTCAAATGTCAGGCTCTCGCGCTTGCGTTCCCCCTCAGCTCGGATGCAGCTTGGCCTTTAAATATCAGCGTGGCAGCGAGCGGCTGGATCTCACGACGCAGAGATCCAATGTGGGAAAGACTTGGGGAACATGCAGCAGGGGCGTGGCCTGGGGTTACCACAAATAGGGGTCAGAGGTCAACGTCGGCCTTTGTAATATCAACACTTAATTAGCCGCGTAAATAACTAAGTTGTTTAACGGTGAACAGGCTGGTGAAGCCAGACAACATTACTATGGTGACCACAACCCACAAGCCGATGCCCAGGCCACGATGTGAGAGTGTGTGTCTGTGTCTGTGTGTGTGTGTGTGTGTGTGTGTGTGTGTGTGTGTGAGGGACAAAGGAGGCTCAGTGTTTTTTGCACGTCACCCTCATTGAGCAGAGAGATGAGACGAGTCTGAGCAGAGACGGTGACATCACTTCTTGGCAGGCAGCTCCAGGGAGACCGCCGTGCCTCGGCCAGGGATGAACGCACACGCACACACACAATGTATCCACACTCCTGTGTGTGTGTATGTGTGTGTTGTGCTGTGACCAGGGCAGTCAGCACATGCCTCCCACAGCTAGTCCTTAATCAAACACAGGGAGGTCACCACAGAACGAGTGATGGAGTTTGGTGTGTACACGTGTGTCTGTGTGTGTGTTGCTTTTATGATATGCGGGTATGTGGGTGTGAAGATCCACCCATACATCTTTACATTACCTCCCACACAGGACTGGACCTCACCGGAGACAGAGGAGTGGAAACCAGTGCAGATGATCACACACTGGTTCCCTGCTGGACTCAGTGTGTGGAGGTCAAGGTCTCTCTCTCTCTCCTCTCTTTTTGTGTGTGTGTGTGCGCGCGAGACTCTGGACTTCCCTGCAGCCATCGCCTGCCCGTGGTGTCTAGATCAATCGACACCACGTCGAACGACTTCTCATTACGATGATTTGTGCTAAGCTCTTAACGTTTAAGACACGAGTGAAATCGAAGTCTGTGTTTTATTACTGACAAAAACACATTCAAACGGCAGAACACTCAAACAGCTTAAGATGCTTTCCCCCAACAAGATGAGTGAGATTGAAAGGTTGACAGGTTAGGTTGATTAAAAAGTTCTGAAAACACCCCCCCCCTTGCTGCCACCGTCACCATGGCGATGCAGACTCCCTTACACCCAGCGCACGGCTCCTCCCCCAGCCTCATCTCCTCGGTAACCTTTGGGTGCTTTTCTCAGGGAACTGTGGAAGGTCACAGCAAGGGCTGCTGTGGTGGGTCTCTGCGCCTGACTCAGAGCCCTTTGGCAAGGCAGAGCAAGTATGTTCTATTTGGAGCCTTTAAGTCTCAATGTGGGGGCCAAAAAACGTCTCGCAAAACAACTCTGCATGACGTCGATTCTAAAAATACAGCAAGGTGTGAGTGTAAAAATCCACACTGTTCACGTGGTCTCGCTTTTAAAACGGCGAGAAACTCAGCAGAGACGGTGTGAGCATCATAAGTGACCGCACACACTGCCCCATCATGGCACGTGTGTGTGTTTGTGTGTGTGGGCTAAGGTTATTTTAACGTCTTTGACAGCTCACAAATGAAAGCATTTGGGCTCTGAAGGATGAAGTCGACTATTTCTGCATCCTTTTATCTTTCTTGTAAAAATACTTCCTCCAGCGTCCTTTGCCTTCACTTGTACTGATTTGACATAATTGTTTGAGTAAATGCTTCATCTTTGTATCCAAATATAGACATGAAATGCAACACCTAAAATATCTTGTGTGTGTGTGTGTGTTCAACATTTTTGGCTTCCCAGGTAGAATTAGCTCAACATCTTCTCACTGACATCTACATCTTGTCATCTTCGTGTTCCTCTTGTCTCTTAATTCAACAGTATCTCACATTCTGCTGAGACGTTTGTTTCAGGTGGTTCGAGTGAAAAGCAAAAACTAAGCCCCGAGCTCATCTAACCCGTCTGTTAGTTCGTTTAACCTCTTCCTCGTCAGGCTTCCTCCATCTGTCCGAATCTCCTCCCGTGTCCATCCATCACCGGCGTGTCACCTTAGGGGAGGTGCGTTGGCTGCGACCTACTTTGCGATGAAGAACTGCAGCCCTCAGTCACTCAGATGTTTGTCACGCCGTGTTCTCCTGATTCTATCACAAACAACACGTCTGAAGCAGGACGTACGGCTTGTATGTGTGTACGCATGTGTGTCTCCTCGTAGGTAAATAGATGATTCAGCCTCCTTCACATCCGGCGGCTCCATTAGCGCAGGAAGGTGGTGTTTACGTCCATTAGCCCCGAATAAATGGCAGCTGAATTATTAAGACCATGAACTCGCCCAACGACTGCCAATCCATTAACTTAACAGGATCTGGCTGGCTGGCGATGGCTTCAGCTCTACGTCTCCGTTACCTACAGCTGCGTTTCCACCGGGCGACTCATTGAAGTCGCCGTCAAGCTCGAGCTGCTGCCGCCATCGATGAAACGCCAAACTCACGCGAAAAGAGGCATCAAATCCTACAAATTTTGAAAACTTTATACCCATGTGTAGTGCTATAGCCTGAATGTACAAATAGCAGCCATTAATTGCGCAAAACAGTTTTCCACTCCAACTGTGAAAAGAAAATGTGCATCCAGCCTCTTGGATAATCCTGGATTAACAGGTAATTGATCAGCGTCTGGTCTGATCAGCTAGACGGCAGACGTGGAAGTGGGGGAAGCGGCGGCTGGATGAGCTACGGCCTGGATGAGGCCGCGTCTGAACGCTCAGCAATAAAGCCTGACCCCCCGTGTCATTCCAGACACATCACTCTCCCATCCCGCTTTGTGTTCATATCCCATCATTCCTGCTCATCTGTCCTCTCTCTCTTCCTCTTTACTCGCTCTACGCTGCACTCTCCCCATCTCCTCCATCCGCTCTCTCCTCCTGTCTCTCCATTCATTGATATGGATGTGAATCACCTTCCCGCCACACAAACTCGGGAGGAAATCATCAATTAACACTGTCACATTGATGGCCAAATATAGACACGCATCAGGCGCGCAGAGAGATGTGTCATAACAGCACATTGCTCTCGCTGACAAAACGAGAACACAATTAGCCGTGGTTGCGGCTGTATTCTTAGACGGCTGCTTCAGTGACGGGTCGTGGACATGGAAAGGCATTGTTAATTAAACCGCCAAGGTGACGAGTAACCAGCATTTGATTATGTATAATTCACCACATAAATGCCTTATTCAGCTAGAATCTATTTAGCCTCAGACGGAAACAAATCAACTTCTCTGATTTAAGCAGTTCTATGGTAGGCTCAGAACTTATCAATCAACCCCAGTATACAGTCTTTGGGACAATAAAGGTGTAGGTTCAAACAACCACAACTTCTAAACATGCCATAATGAACTCTCCCTAGAGAATCTATTGCTTTTTTCATACGAGGGTCAATTGATAAATTCTGAGCTCAACACATTTGAGAGAGTTGCATAGATATCTTAACATCTGCGAGTTGTGCAGATCTCCGCGATGTAGGTGCTGCCCTCCCTGTATTCATGTAAAGGTCAGAAGTCGTCCTTGTTCTCAGCCTGATAGAGAAATGAAGTGATGGCGTCGGTCATTGAGTTTGGCAGGTGATGCTTGGCAGAGAGTCTGCATCGATTTAGTCTGTGGCAATTAAAGAAAAGCTCTTGTGACTGTTGTCATGGTGTCATTGCCCTGGCGCACGACTACATCTTTTATCATAAATAAATGTAGGAGATGCATCACACTACCAATCTATCAAATCATTGAGATTCCTCCACAGCAACGTGTGAAGAGACAGAATGTGTAAAGGATTCATAATTTATAGAGGCCAAGCGGCGAGGATAAAAACACAAAGCAGCCAGAAATGCACCTTCAAATCTGACACCTAAGCACAAAAAGAGTGACAGGGAGCATCCGTGGGTTACTGATACAAACTCCAGGCGGTCTGCGATC
This sequence comes from Genypterus blacodes, assembly GCF_046128005.1. Classification (NCBI taxonomy): domain Eukaryota; kingdom Metazoa; phylum Chordata; class Actinopteri; order Ophidiiformes; family Ophidiidae; genus Genypterus; species Genypterus blacodes. The sequence goes on from NW_027466821.1 coordinate 6,155,327, forward strand.
CGCCATGCGTTGGGCTACATATTATATGACAAATGCTGTCAGAGACGGGGAGATTGGCTCAGATTGGCCAATCAGGATGGTAATTAGCTGCATTAAGCTATTCAGCGGCAAAGCCAGAGCCAGAGGCAGACGATTAAAATGAACTACTGCTAATCTATATTCTGTGCGCACTTTGCAGAGGGAATAATAATATCCAGATATAAAAACTCTCAATGGATAGAGTTCAATAAAATGCGGTTTACCCTGAAGCCATCAATCATTTGGAGTAGAGCCGTGCGCCTCACATGCTGCAGCAGTGGTGGGATTGTCTCAGTCAGATTAGTGGATTTGGTCGAATGCATGAGTGAAACGCTTCTTTGTTGGAAGCAAAGCAACATTGTGCCATGCAGACACAGCTCGTGGTGTGTTGTTGTATAAAGAGCGCTGGAGCGCAGCGATGTTCGATCATAATTATATGGACAAACCAGCGGAGATCCGCTCGGCCATAAAGCGGTGGAGGGGGGCGCTGCGTGGCACAGATGTGAAATCCATCCAGCGAGACCTAACAGGGGTAAAATTGGCTTTGATTGGGTGGACATCTGCTGTTTTCCTCTGTCCAAGATGTGCTAGAGTACGCAACAGAGAAACTGACGGAATTTACTCCGAGAGACACGTAAGTGGAACGACGACGTCATTCCAGTGTTATGTGCTACGATTTAGATTTGAATAAAGCCGAATAATAGTTTTGCAGAAGTTTATACTGATAAAATTAGGCCGTTAAGTTTGTTTGCTTTCCACACATGTTCCATTAAATGCATGGGGGCGTCTCAAATTTGCAACATCTGGAGTGTGAACCAGGTGGGAGATGATGCATTTGAGCTGCTGTCATTTAACTGTGACACCAAAAACGACAGCACGTTATGATATAGATGTACTGGGCTGAGCGGTTTCCATGGCGCCGATGCCCTGTTTGCCTGCCACCATGCCTGCCTGAGCACAAAATGCACTTTCATTTGGCTGTAATTATCCCGCCTCCATTGTCTGCATTCAGGTTCAAGTTGCTGTTAACGGCGTTACAGGATGCTGCCATGCTCCTAGGCAGAAGCCGGTTAAAAGTTAAAAGGATGACTCACACAACAAATTAAGTATTCTTCACACCCACTTCATTACTTTGATGATAAAAGCTTCATCTATCTGGGGAAAGTTGACTAAGCAGTCAACCCTCTCCACTGCAGGAAAGGCTTTAGATTCACACCTTGGAGCACCCAGAGTAACTGCAGCCATCTGCTGTTTACTTTAATTAGTTCATTTGTTAGGGGTAATGCTCCTTAATCAACAAATTCTAAATGAGAACAGACTCCTCTTCTGTTGTCCCTGAGCACATGTTAAAAGGGACAAACAAAGCGCAAATGTAGGATGTAAAAACAATACATTTTTATTGATGACGTTTGCAAGCAGAGCAGGTTGACGAGGGCCAGTGTGACACAGACATGTTGCCGGAGACAGAGACAGAGCTGGTGCATCAATTATTTGGCCTCCAGTCTGTTTTGGAGACCACATAGCCCTTAATTAAATGAATGAAGAGCGATCAAGTGGAGGACTAAAACAGGCAAGACAATGACAGCAGAGTGGACAACTGGAACACTAATGTGCATGTGCCACTACAAGCCCTAATTTCATCTGTTGGCCTTCCCCTTGCCTTTGCCTTGCTTAAGAGCTAATCTACAGCTCTTCACGCATTCTACCCATTACTAATGCAACCAGGAGTTCAACGGCTCTGGATTTCATCTGGTTGATTATTTAAAAATCGAGCTTTGGCAGCAGCTGAGCTCCCCGACGCCGCCGCGGTCGCGCTCAGCCACGTGCCCTGCTGAATACCTGGGACGGAGGTTGGCCGGGGAGCAGCTGGCATCAGGGCGACTGGCAGCAGATGATGATGATGATGATGATGATGCTCTCGGCGCTGCCAACAAAACGAGCAGCTGTGGGAGCGCTGGGTGGGTTGGCCCTGTCTTTAAAGGAAGCCAGGCTATGATTATCGCAGAGCCAACCGGGGCTACACAATGGCCGGCTACATAACACTCACCCTAAACCTCCAAGTCGGGATGAATTCCAGCCTTGAACTCGCTGCAATCAGCTACTGGGAAAAAGATATCCTCCTTAATTATTTATACATGCTGACTATTAATGTAAACGGAGACATCCAGAATTTACAGATCGCCTCTTTTTCATTGTAGCAAGCAGAAACCAATTTCCCTCTATTTACAGTGTTTACATGGCTTTTAAATTTAAAAATCTACTTACACCTACGCCTTACATATGGACAAGGCAGTGCTGACACAAAGCAGGGATAGGTTACATATGTCTAACTAATTTAACATTGTGACAGACCGATCCATGGCTTAATCAAGCAGCACCAGCTCATTGACTGAACAGTAATGTCAGATGCAAGGCCGACCCCCCACAATTCCCCCGTAGCATCGCCTCCGAATGACTTGGACAACAATCTATATTAGCCAACACTGAACACGCGATGAAGAGCGACAGTATGAAGTGGTGTACTGTGATGTGCACAGTCGGTGGGGGGTTGGGGGGGTGGAGGGTGGGACACATATGGTCCACCTGAGCCACATCAGCGTGGGCTCTCTGCAGGGGGACCATGGGAAACTGTCGCGCGCAGATGCAGGTAGAATCGTTGAGATTGGAGAGAGGATGGACTCCTGGGAGAGCAAGAGGAGTCTTTATGTTTCACCTTCGCAAAGCCAGGAGTGTGTTTACATCCTTGCCTTTCGTTATGGAAAGGCAAACCAGCCATACGTGGCTGGTTTGTTGTGGCTGTATAAAGCTTTACGTGGCGCTGCTGTCAGAGATTCACGCTGACTGCTTTGACTTTACACTTCCTGAAGTCGTCATCAGCAAAAAGGCTACGTCCGATTATCAGAGAGATTTATAACAGTTATAAATTATTCAGTCTGTTGTTCATCCGACTAAAAATAAGTGATTTGGTGGATTGGATTCAGATCCCGAACGTCTGTTATGAGCAAATAACATGGCTTAAGATGGCTTTATATCAATTCCCTATGGATCATTTTGTCTTCAATAGAGTCCAGAAGGATTATTTCAGCCCGTTTCCAGTGCAAGTCAACGCTCTTTGATAATTCACACAAATCCAGAGATTAATTGAAATGATCAAAAAGGTGATTGGATGTGGCAACGGGACAGAACGCGACTGATCACTGAATTAGAATCAGGAAAATGACACTGGATCTGACACAATTCATTGAAGCTTTGATTGTGGGCTGATCAATTATTTGTAGTCACATTTCAATCCATTAACTGCTAAAACGGGCTGAATTCAAACATAAAGCTCTCGCCCCCTCACTTTCTCTACTTTTTTTCAGCCGGCGCCAAGAGCCGGTGACATCATGCGTCTATTTCTGGCTTTTCAAGTGGAGCATTCAGAAGCTAAAAGGTATCCATTAATGGGGAGCAGCTGCGGGGACTAAAACATCAGCCCGTACCAGTTCTGAGAAATCGAGTACAGCTCCCATACCCCCTACCCCACCCCCCAAAAATCTAATTAGAGCTCATGGTTTGAGTCTTGCGGATGTTGCCCGTATCTCGGCGCTGTCAGTCTCGTTCCTCATCAGTCAGCTGACGTTTGCGGTGCTGTGACTTCCTTAAGGCCAATTTAGACTCTTATGCCAGGGTTGATATCAATCAATTCAACGTCACAATCATAGAGGCTGTTTCCAGTTACGGGGTTTCGCTAGCTACAAGTAGTCCAGCTACATTTCTCAGTAGCTTGACAGTTGCTCAGCTTTTTTCTAAACAATGTAGCTTTTGCTGTAACTTTTTATTCCCACAAGTTGCAGTGTAGCTTGGTGACCCAAGGCCACACACACACACACACACACACACACACACACACACACACACACACACACACACACACACACACACACACACACACACACACACACACACACACACACACACACACACACACACACACACACACACACACACACACACACACACACACACACACACACACACACCATTCTTGTCTTTTGCAGTTACGTTCCTCAGTTTCAGACAGAGAAACCTGCTCCTGAAGCCACCAAACACACGCACAAGGCTGTGGGTGGGCATGGAAGTGTGTGCAGGGAGAAGTGGGAGATAAGAGGCCGTCGGCTGTTTCCACACTTGGCTCCTCCCTGGCTTCATTAAACACCATGTACGGTTTCCTGCCACCATTCGAACACACGCAGCCGAACCGGCTACTGGAAACTGCCCGACTGTGGGAATGAGTTCGCCTATCCAACCGTCTGCTAGGCTAACAAACTAAATGATTGGAGTCTTTCGACGTCAGAGAGGTGACCGAGAGCATTCAAGGAGCTGCGTCCATCCATGACGGAGACTAAACAAATAGACGTAGTGTCTTTTGGATGCAGAATTACATTTCCAGGTCAGCGCTGTGAATAGCACTAAGTATTGGTCATAACCTCATTTCACTCGGCTCACTTTAGTAGCTCTCCAGGGACGAGTTCTCTAATTCATTCAGGGAAAGCCAGTGAGCTGCATCAGTATGTGTGTGCGTGTGCAGGTGTGTGTTCACTCAGACGGAGCCGTGTCTGTGTGTGAGTGGACTTAAGATTTTCTGTAGTTGTTGCCTCAGGCGTTGAGTCATGCCCAAGTTCTCGCCGCAGTGATGCAAACTCTTTAACACCTCCCCATCCGTCCTGCCCACACACACGCTCACACACATGCTCGCTCGCGCTGTCAGCTGGTGATGACGTCAATGTGTTCAGTGTCTCCTTCAGTATTCCTGTTTCCCATATACATAAACGTATCTTACATATGAGATAAGTAAGAACAACTCTACTGAAACAAAAACAAAATGTCTCAACATTCACCTTTACATGTAAATATGAACATAGAAATCTGCACATATCCCTCTAATGTACATTAAAACCTAATCCTGTTATGTTAAAGCGTGTTGTTGTGATGAAACCTACAAATGAATAAAAGTAAATATGTTTTAGCTTTACACTGTGTTCCATAACAGAGCCAGACATGTTTGAGTAACTGGCTGAAGATTCTTCTCCACACTGGCCTGGAGAGCCTGAATGACTCAATGTATGGCTGCTTTTACCATAATAAATGTACTTATAGTGTCCATTCTAAAAGCAAACATGTGATCCAAAGCCACTGAATAGGAACACACTCTCTTCCCGATATTACAATGATCACATTTTTGGTCACAATGTCGGCGTCACACTACTTGGAAACAAAAAACAATGAGCTCTTGTTCATCTGAATTTCATGTGGAATTCCCTCCAAGCATTTGTCAGACCTTCAGCAGCATTCGACATGCTAACAATTACACAAAGTTTTCAGGTTTTTCTATTTAATAGACACAAAATTAGTCGCTCATTTACGCAAGACGGCCCTCCAACGCGACAAGTGCCTCGTATGCAAATCCATCCATCCATCCATCCATCCATCCATCCATTAACCATCCATGTAACACCCCGGCCTCTTCCTCTGGCTGTACCTGGGGGATCCCGAGGCATTCCCAGGAACAACCTACCCACAGAGGCCTCCAGAAGCTGTCCTGATCAGATGCATCAATCTACTCTGATCTCACTCCTGATGTCGGAACTCCACTTGTATCCACAGAAACCGAGCAGGAAGCCAAATCAAACTTCTATGTAAAGTTTATTTACTGCCTGACCTAAACTTCTACAGTTCAAACTCTGATCTTGGAGGGCCGATGAGGCGATAACATTAAAGGGGACTTTGTGCGACTCATTGTTTGGCATTATCGCCACTTCCTGATTTCCCGGCGCTAACGGTGTCCTGCTGCGTTCTTCATTAGAGAGATAATTAAATCTGCAGGAGATCCTTCTGTGCCCGTCTTGTCACCTTGCTAGGTCTGATTGGAACCACTGCCTCACCCTCCATCCTCTCCCCACCAACACACACAAACACACACACGGACAGGGGTCAGCCAGCATCATCCAGTGCTCCATGATTCATCCAGAGGAGTGTTAGATCAGCTCCCTTATAAAAACCCTAACCTTTGGAGCATATTGATCAAGCGTCTGTGTCAGAGCCATTACACGCATTCGATTGACACGGCGTCAGCCAGAGGCCCGGCCCGGCTTCTGTCAATCCAGGGAGAAGATTAAAGTTAGAACAGATTGGAAGGAAGCGTCGGGGTAAATCGAGCAGAGAGATGAGAGAGGGTTTGATTTGCAAAACAGCGAGATCAGAAAACGCGATGCTACTGTCATCTAGAGCGTGACTAAGAAGATATGAGACAAAACATGTCAACGGCTTGAATGAATGCACTGCATGACAACTCCACACGTTTATTTTACGTGTGCAAATCTGACACTTAACCACCTCACAGATTTGTTTAAGGTCGGGGGTAAACAAACCTGCTTATTACGCCTAAACTGGAGGGAAGGCGCCTGTTATAAAGCTTTACGTTCCTCCTCTCCTTCTGCCGTGCATCAGCCGCTCATCCGAGCCTGCAGGCGGCGTGAACTGGGGCACAGACAATAACGGTAATCAGGGAACATCATGTGCTGCTCTGGTGGAAGAGACCAGCTGACTGGCTGGAGCCCCGGGGCCCTCCGGTGCAAGCGTCAGAGACACAGGGAGTGACTGGGAGGGATGAAAACCAGAGCAAAGAGCAGGATTTACCTCTCATCCTTCCGCTTAGTCATCTTCACTTCCACCCTCCACCCTACGCACCCCCCGTCTCCCCTTCCTTCGTTCTTCACCCTGCAGAGGTGTGCAGAGTGGTACGTTCCATGCCAAAGTGCCTTTCGCAACCCTTCCTGTGCCTTTAAGAGCAGCGGGGGGGGGACGTGGCTGCTTGCGTCGCGTGCGGACCCTTTCATAAAATTGGCATGTCGTGTATGATTAATAAGTGTGGAGGGGGAGGGATCATCAACGGAGAGCAGCACGCTAACAACATCCAGCCAAAGGTGTCCGGAGCGCTCACCCCTCTGATAAAGTCACTATGGCGCTAATGACTTTTCTTTCTATGATTTTGTAACAGCACTGCCAAAACAAAACGTCGCCCGAGCTCAATCAAGCTTTGGTATGGATACGTTATTGTTGCTCCAGGTTCCAGCGAGGGCGCCATGACAGTCATGAATGAACAAACCACAGAGGATCAATGGGCTCCTCCGTACTGTAATCTTCTGCAATGTTAAGCTTTCATTACAGCGTCGGTGATCAATAAGCTGGTGTCTCATTACCGTCAGCCAGGCCGGGATCTACAGAACGTCTGGGGAGCCCAGGCTGTGTTGCCAGTGTCCGATAGATCGGATTTACACGTCCGAGGCGACCAGGACGTTAGTCATGTCACTGCCTGTGTGTGTGAAAATGATTTTATTGGCCTCTATTGTTTCATAAACTGAGTTGGAGCTGGACGGGAGCCAACAACACAAGGTTTCCACGGTAACAACGCTGCTCATATTTGGTAATAGTGTGTCATACGTCTGCAGTATGACCATGAATGTCGGAATGTCTAACAGTTGTAAAAGCTGAAATGGCGACTCTTCTCTGTGTCGTGTATTAAATCAGAAGCAGACCCAATGCCTCTGCAGGATCATTCATCTCTAACAAACTACTCCATCAACCATTAGAGTGCAGACGATGTCACACCAGCCAATAAGGCGCCATCAAGATTAATTAATGAGATCGTCCGTGCGGGGAAACTTCTGGAGGATGGTTCCGATGGCCAGAGCGACATCTAAATTAAGCAAGGGAACGCCGGCGTCAGCTCTGTCATGGCTCTGTGACAACCAATACATCAACACAGTGCCAATGCCCGAGTGGCTTCCTGCAGACATCAGTGAAATTGTCCCGATTATGGAATCTTTTCATTTCCCCCGTGGACACTTTCTCCAGGAGACGAAGAGGAATAGAAGACGTGACATGCAGGGACACATTTGGCTTGCATTTGATGCTTTTACAGGGTAAACATTTTTTTTTGCCATTTTTTGCGTTAAGGTTCACACACTCCGCTGCACTTGCCGCCTGCTGTGCAACATCTGAGCAGGATCGGAGCCAAGAGGCAAAACTATGATCTGGAGACCAAATAATCGCTCAAACCTTCACTCCGGAATGAATACAGAGCAACAGCAGAAGCGATGAAATGAAGAGATCCACCACATGAAAGTTAAAGTTTCGTCAGAAAAAAATACACTCATTTGCCCTCAGAAATGTTTTCCTCAGATTCCTCAGAGTCTGACTGTGTCTGGAGTGTCGTAAGAAGCCGCTTCACCGTCATGTGAATCTCTGTCATCTGCTCTATCATGCGCTCACACTCGAGCCAATACGGACGCAGGATGTGGTTTGCCTGAGTCGTCTGAAGCCATGGGTATCACTGCACAATCAGAGGACAGAGACCGTGAAACAAAGTCCTCCACTCTAGCCACTTTAGTTAGCTTGTTTTGGTGTAACAGCCCACAAAGTTGCTGTTTACTTCAGTTTGCAACCTCACATCCGCTCTCTCAGCAGCCGAATGCATCAACAAAAGCTGCGATAAACCGACTGACCCTTCACCAAAAGACAGGAAGACGAATCTAACGCCTTGCAGGTGAACTTCCTTACCTGTGGCAGGGCGGAGCTTAGCTGGCGCTGCAGCGAGTCGCGGTCGTAGATAACGTCCTGGACGTGCTGCTGGGCCAGGCCCAGGCTCTCCTGTGTCTCCCTCAGCGTGTCCAGTAGCCGGTCCCTCTCGTCCAACATGTTGACCATCAGCTGCTCGAAGTGCGAGTCCGGGTCGGAGGCGCTGCTCTGCGAGCCCCGCTGGCTCAGCGCCGTGTCCTCGCTGATGGTGGGCATCACCTCGCACATCATCTTCGCTCTGCTGGGAAGGAGGAGCAGATGTTTGACAGGACAAAATCAAATTTCTGTATCCATCCTTGGGGGATTGAAAACACAAAAGGTCACCAATACATTGCAATGTTTTCCGCTTTACATAGTTTGAGTGTTCATTATTAATTTGCTAGAAGTTCCAGAAAATATAAAGATAAAGATTTATTGATCCACGCGACAAGAAACGCTCTTTGTGTTCATCCTGACATGTTGTGACTCAAAGAAGGGGGGGGGGGTCAGTGGATTTTCTGCACAAGGACACAGGATGAGGGTGTGTGAGTTCAGAAAATGTGTGTTATTCTTCAAGTCCACTGTTATGTAAGAATCAGTTACATTAGAGTTAGAAATGTATTACTGGTTTCACTGTGTGCGAGTGTGTGTGTGTAAGTGTGTGAGAGCCTGGGCCTGACACACTTGGAGTTCTCGGCTCGGCGTCACTCCGCCGTTCCAAAGCTGCATAGACGTCTTGGGAGGCTGGCCGCTCTGCCCCAGATTTCACGCTTGCGCCGTTTAATGGGCCACTCCAGATCTGGTTGCGTAACACGGCGTATCTATGCTATAGTGGTTACGTGAAGCCATATTCGCCTCGTTTGCCCCCGAGGGAGTACGGCGCAAACCGCAGGAGGCTTTTCTTCACCAATGTTACGGTTCACCAGCTCAAACGTGGACACTGAGATGATGGTTGGGCGGTTTGGGTGAGAAAACAGCTAAGTGTGATTTTTCTAAACATCCATGCAGCTTTATTTACACCAAAGTGTCATCCAATAATAATGTACGTGTCCAAAATCCTCAAACTTTCAGCTTCAAAAAAGAAAATTGCAAGTAATGTATATAGACGCAAGTGTATTTAAATTTTTGGGTCACCCATGTTTTATTGGTTGCACTTTCACCACGGTCCTTTACTGTAGTGTCAGTTTCATGAACATTCTTGTGAATATGCTGATACAGATTGCTGCACCAGGATCACTGAAACAGACTCAGGATTCCGTTGCTCGGCGTTCCATCTCATCTCTCGTGGGTAATGATGGCAGCTCAGTGTGTGTGTGTGTGTCTCAGCAGGGTCTGGCAGAGAGGCTGGGGTCTCCCGTATCTGCACTAGGCGCTCGGCCAGACTCCCAACCGTGTCGCAATTCGGCCACCATCCGCCACCGTTTAGACCTGAGAGACTGAGCCCACGTGCTGCACGGCTGGATGCTGCGAGAGCGCCAGGCTTCAGTACAGACAGACAGGTCGGGACGTCTGCGGTGCATTTTTAAGAAGAACAGGAGTGAAACAAAGATTAGGGCTACAAGCCGGAAGAACATTGAACATACAAAACCGTTCAAGAACAAATGCACTTCCGTGAAGATTCCCCATTGAACGTTTTCCGTAACGAAAGCACAAATACAATCCTGGTCCTTCAAACAAATACCAAACCTGTCATGATCAACAACAACGAGCCAGGAATCAAAACATGATTCCCAGCTCGCCAGGCACCGACCTCAATGCATTCTGGGCACAATCTGGCATCTCCGCCTGCTCTGCAACAGATCTCCCATCAAACGACGTCAAGTTCAAAATGGCAGTTCTTGCTCTCAAAGGGCTTCGCTTTGCTCTGAAATAAGACCTTTAAATTCAATCTTAAACAACAACACTACCAGCCACCCCCGGCATGCGAGCTACATTCGGTTTTAACGAGTATTTCTGGTTTAAAGTCGTGCATTGGTGGCGTTTTGATGCTTTGAGGTCCCTGTGATTAAGCCCTCGCCCTCCACGCTTTAATTCCACTGCGGCTGCTCCTTAAATTATTTGTCTATCCTCTATGAAAAATCAATAGATATGGAGGGAACGTGTTCAGACCCATGTGCTTCCGTCTGCTCCTTTAAAGCAGCATCATCCTGGAAAATGAAAGTAAGCCGTATTGCTCGATGCAGCGCCGATCGCTTTAATTGTGTTACTCCAAAAGGGCAGCAGGCCTCCTGAGTTAATCATAAGATTCAGTCAAAGAAGGGAAAACGTCAACAAAACGAATCCACAGCTTTGATTAACGGATCTATGATCACAACAGGCCACTTAAAGAGGTCAAAGGACTGAAATCACGGAGGAGCCACAGGAGGGAGGGAGGGAGGGAGGAAGGAAGGAAGGAAGGAAGGAAGGAGGGAAGGAAGGAAGGAAGGACGATGGGCTCTATCGAACGCGACAAGAAACGAACACAGACAGCCAGGAAGCGTCTGCCATATGCCAATCAATGAATTATTCAGGGCCAGGGGAGGTTTTCTTCCCAATCAGAGCAAACAAATTCGGAACTCTCTCCTCGACCGAGCAGCCTGATTTAAGCTCAGGCATCTGGAGGAAACATGACCGACATGATGCTTTCCGTCTTTTCGATGGTCGCGGGGGGGCTGAACCCTCATTTTACAGCAAGGAGGTGTTGAGTTTGACTCCCACATGATACTAAACATGCAGGTTAGGTGGACCGGAGACTGGAATTTGCCCATAGGTGTGAATAAGTCTGTTTGTCCAAGTGTGCAGCGCACACATACAGCATTTTTGTTGTTTGTCATTTCTAAGCGGAACACAGAAGTGTGTGTGTGTGTGTATGTGTGTTTAAAGCACCCATTTCTCGCTCTATTTTCACAATTAGTTCCCGCTGGCCTGTAAATAGCGTTCGATGACTCATAAAATCAACACAAACTGAGCGCTTTTGCAGTCAGTTCCCAGACTGAGCAGCTTTGTGGGGGTGTGAACAGTATGCAAATGAGCCACAGCTGTGATTGGTTGTTCCTTTCCAGACGCAAAATAGTTTGTTGGGACGTAAACAGAACATGACATGGGAATCTTTATGCTCCCCTTTTTAAATTCAGTTGCAAGTTGTTTGTATACACGTAGAAGCGATTCCACTGCCTTATCGAGTGCAAGAAGGATTTATTTTGTCCAATAGCCGTCTTGCATTTCTCAGCGAATTCTTAATTTCCGCCACTACCGACTGAAACTGATTTTGCTGGCGTCCGACCTCCAATTCTTCGCCTGGGCCGTCGTTATCCAAGAGGAGGAATCTTATCTCACAGCTAAAAACAATGAACATTAACAATGAACAACATTAAAGTACGGAAACCCAAGCAGCTGTCGAACTATCTGTGCAGGACAGGAGCAGTTTCTGGCGCTGACGCAGAGCCGGGAACAAATCAGCAAACGGAGGCCAATTTTCTTGCACGTCGTCGGTTAATCTCATTAATGGGGAACAATTGTGCGAGCTGATAAGAAGCGGCAGTGTGTTCCTGGGCGAGCGGGGCCTTTTTTGAGGTAATTCAGCGCTGTAACGCCACCTGTCCCATCAAAAGACACGTAGAGACGAACACGGCGCTCTGCAGCTTTGCAGATACGCCTCACACAGCCTGGAAAACAGAATGTTCCAGAGCAGGTTAAAAGATCCAACATCATCTGCCGGGAATTCATAAATCTATGGCTCATTAATGGGCAAAAACAACGAGAAAAAAAAAACCTCATTAAGGACAATCTCTCATGAAACACAAGTTCATAAGTGACGCCCTATTAGGTTCATTCATGAATAAGACTGCCAGAGCAAACGCTTCTGTCGATAATGCACTTCCACTCACATCAGAACCAGAAGATCCAGACCGATTACATGCGATGCTCTGCAGCCGCCAAGGGAGACGACTACTGGGAAACACCGCTTTTAAATAACGTCTGCATTTGATTTCTGAGTGCAAAGTGCCTCCTCAGACAACATTGATGAGCTTAAGGCTAATGGAAGATTTAAAAAGAAAGCCGCTGCCCGCCGCTTCCTCCCCCATTGTTGGCATCCGCGTCAGGCCGACAGGTGGGGAAAGGGTGACACTGCGTTTTTTGTGAATGGATGTGGCCAGATTGCGTGGCGGGCTCGGTAGTGATGAGAAATCCCATTCATAAGGCTCCCCCGCAGCCAGACAGGCTCCTGATGACGCCGGCGGGAACGCCATGCCAAGAAAAACAGGCGATCCAACTGTTTCTAGTCGAGTCGCTGCCACTGGAACGCAAATGAGATGAGAGGAACAAAGTGGGACACGCTAGAAAGTCAGTCCAACAATTTAAAGGATTTTCTAGGAAACTGTTGCAGCACAATGAGTAAGTGCCAAATCTCAAAAACCCTACCACTAACAACAAAAACAAACAAAGTTGGTTATTATCCTTTGTGAAATTGTCAGATTTACGCTTTCGGCACTCAATCATGTTTAAACGCAGTGAAGACAGATGACATTTATTGACTCCTTTGTTGTTATCCATCTTCTCAGCTTCCATCCTCCTCTTTGACATGACATGATGTCGTGTTGTCGGGTTTCTAATACAGTACTATCAGATTCATCAGCACGTAGCCCCATAATGCAAATGAGAATATCTGATTCCCTGTGAGTTTGTTTGCTGTTTACACGTCTACATGTGTACGGCATGAGCACAAAATTGGAAGACACACACTCTGAAAGGAGCGTTGGCATCTTGAAACGAGACACAATCCTCCTCACAGACTTCAAACTGACAACTGTTGCATTATTTATTGCAATATTCAATCAATTAATTACTAGTGAGGGCATAAATGAAAGCACAACGTGTTGATTTTGTCACTTGAGACACACACACACACACACACACACACACACACACACACACACACGAGAACATAACGTGAATCAGAGACGGGAGTGTAGAGTTACACACACTCTACTATGTGGGAGCCTGCTGAGCACCGAGCATGTGCAAGTGAGTGTGTATCATGAGTGTGTGCGCTTCACCTCCACCTGTGAGTGAGCATCTGCACATGAGTCACCCCTGTGTGTGTGTGTGTGTGTGTGTGTGTGTGTGTGTGTGTGTGTGTGTGTGTGTGTTCCATAGAGGTTCTGCGAGGGTCACGTGAGTGCGTCTGACTTCACAGACTGTGTGTGGACGTGAGAATGAGCCTGTGAGCGCGTGAAATCATCAAAGGACAGCGTGCAGCCTCCAACATCACCCACAATGCCCTGCAGCAAGGTCACGCAAACCATCAATCGATACAGATTGAATAAGAACACAAATAGAGGTGAACGAAACGGTGCAGACGCTCAGATTGTGACCGATTTCAACTGCAGGCCACCGCTTCAGACTCTCAGCGGCGTCTCACCTTCCTCTCAGCCAAGATTTGGCGGTAATAGAAATAAAACGTAATTTCTTTCAAGATAAAAGCCTCTCTGGGCCTGCCACAGGTAGCCAACCCTACAAAATAAAAGCACCTGTACAACAGACACAGGAGCCACCGTTGAGAGCGTCAATGCAAAGTGCAGGAGCCTTCACATGAAACATCCTGCCTCTGCATCGTGCCCATCGCTCAGCTGCACGACATCGCGTGCCACAACTTCATGATGTGACTCATGCCAACGCTAATAATGCAGACGTTTCACGTGGATGGAGAAGATGAGGAGGAAGGAGAAGATGAGAGAGAGGAAGAAGCTTGCACCCACTGACCTTCCAGATCGAGAGAGATAAGGGGGGTGTGGGGGGGCAGAGACCTGTTTGATGCTCTCTCCTTTATATCTGTAATATAAACGCTAGTAATTATATAGTTTATAGGAGAGGCAGCCGCTGACAGTCTATTTTGTGCACCGTGTTGGCCCTGAATGCCTCCTTCCCACTACTGTAACCCCCCCCCCCCCTTCCTCCTCCTCTTCCTCCTCCTCTGAAATGATAATTGGGGGAGAATCCGTGTCTATTGTCTCAAGTGCATTACATCATGCCAGCCTCTCCAGTCTGCATCCCGCCCCCCTTTAACTCTCTTCCCCCCCTTCCCGTCTCTCACGCTGTGACAGCCGGGCTGGAGTCTCTTTCTGCCTCGCAATGTCACCCACGGAGGAGAAATGTACAGATGATATATGTATGACATGCATCCATCCATCCATCCATCTATCTATCCATCTATCCAGGCGGGCCGGCGGGCTGGATCCTCCCACTCCTTTAGAGCCACACGCCTGTCCAGAGTTGAGGATGTGACCGGTGAAAATCACCTTGAGCTGCGGGAAAAGGGCAATGTAGGTCACAGCGACACAAGTGTGCACACTCACCGTTTATTCCGTCACTATCCGTCGGAGGCTCTGGCAGCGGATCAATGGCACCTGCAGTCTCCGCAAAGCTACACCATCAAGCGGATAACCCTAGGAGGCTTCTTCAGCGCAAACCAGCAAAGACGCCAAAGATCCGATCGTCAAGGTGCGGCTGCTCCCCGTCGCGGGCATCGTCCACTGTCCAAAAGGAAGAAAGACGCAATAAGAAGGATCGATCACCGAATCAGCCGCTGCAGGTGATGACATTTGATTTCCTCGCACAAACACGCCGGCTAAGACATTACGGCATGTTACAAATTGTGCTGTGATAAGCTGGAGCTGGAAAAGACCATTGTGAGAGAGGACGGAGGGGAGGCGAGCCGAGTCTTAAAGTTGCAGCTGTTCCATTCCGCTCAGCGAGGAAAATAATGCTAATTATCATACGAAGTCAAATTAAATAAATAAAAAGAGACAAACAAATAAATCTGAAGTGACGTTGCAAAATAAATTAAACATAGAAATAATCAAAGCAGTTCAGCTGTAACACAAAAAAGTACATTAGTAAAATAATTGAAAAATACTAATGACGAAGCTTTGTTATGCAAAATAAGGCAACCTGAAACTAATCAACAATGAGACGAGACAAAAATGAATTATAAGTCATTTAAGGATACTGATTGAAAAGCTGAAGTTGCAACTATCTAAACAAAATTAAGCAGTTGTACAGCCCTGACTGAAACTAAAGCATCACGAAAAGAATTAATATATAGTTTTAAAAAGAATGAAAACTTAATTGGAAAAATTATCTAAAACATCAAACTCTTAAAAATTATTTATCTTTTTAATACAAAAAGACATTCCTGAAGTAATCAGTAATGAAATAATCATTTTATAAACGAAATCATTAAAATAATACCTGTCCTACCTGAATGTATCCTTCACCCTCCCCTGTTGCACTGATGGTCTCACCCAGTTTCGAACCCGCACGTGCTGTAATTGGGGGTGTAGGACCGCATGACTGCAGCATGTGATCCCGCATTGCTCAATAACAGCAGATAGGGTCACTTAGAAGCATCATGTTATTCTCACATATCCAAAATTAAATAAGACACTGTTAGGTGTTGAGGATTTATCAGTAACACAAACAATTCTTCTCAATGGGTGCTTTGATTTCACTACTTGTTGACATTGGTAGGAGAGTTAAACACATTCTAAAAGGATGTGCGAGCTCAATTGTGGGAATATTGCTCATACAAAAGGGAATAAATGCTCATATAACAGAATTATTATAAATTAATTGTTTGGTGTTCAACGTTGTGTTCCTGCAGAATCCACAAACATCCAGATGATTACAAATGGCAATATGATTCACCATTAACTTCTTTCCTGTTGGCCCATAAGCAATAAAACAGTGAAATGTTACAATTTGACGAGGCTTCACTTCATCTTTATCCTGAAGAATCAATTTCCCGCCTGTGGGATGTTTGGTCGCCTTGCCATTTAGAATATACAAACCAGTTTGAACGGTCAGGATTTATAACAGGGGTTGGAAAGAATCAATAGGAAATGTGAATTAAATGGAGGAAAATCGTGTCCCTCTCATTGATATTTACTATCTAAGTGTAGAAAGTGTGACTTTAGTCGATAACAGGATTATTCTGTGGATTATTACCTCATATTAGCAGCTCGATCAAACGTAATGAATCAACAAGGAACACTAATGGTCACTTTGGGCAAAATTACAGCTAATGTTCCTCCTGTGTGACTCAGCCATCGAGGCACAGTGATGGATCTGAGAGTGAAAAACTCACGGCTGATCAAATATTAAAGAACATTAAACATGTCAGTGTGAGATGTGAATGAATCTATCGGATTATCGGGGGTTGATCTGAATTTAAACTTGGGACTGTTCACACTATCAGCCAAAATCAGAGGATCATCGTTAGTTCCAATTGCTTTATGAATGAATGGGTGCAATTACAATAACACAACGCTAGGGGGCTTTTATAAATTACATTGTGCTGCTTTGCTTAAAGCTTTCTGATGTGTGTAGATGAAGCCATAGTACAAAAAAATATAGCCCCAAACGTTGACGTTGTCATGACAAAATGTTGCCATGACTGGAAAGCAACAGACGCCACTGTCTGTGGTGCTGAACGTGTTTGCTTCGAACCAAGAGATTACACAACATCTCTTGGTTCGGTTATCCACTCCCATAACTTCTCCTACCACTGCTATGCTGATGACACCCAGCTGATTCTGTCGTTTCCTCCTTCTGACGCCCAAGTGGAGACGCGCATCGCTGCTTGCCTGGCAGACATCTCAGGGTGGATGTCGAAGCACCACCTGAAGCTCAACCTGGACAAGACTGAGATGGTGTTTCTCCCGGGGAAGGGCTGCCCGCACCGAGACCTGGCCATCACCATAGATGACTCCGTGGTGACGTCTACTCGGACCGCGAGGAATCTGGGTGTGACCCTGGACGACCAACTGTCGTTCTCGGCAAACATGGCTTCGGTGACGCGTTCCTGCAGATTCCTCCTCTACAACATCCGGAGGATTCGTCCCTTCCTCACCGACAAGGCAGCGCAGGTGCTGATCCAGGCTCTTGTCATCTCCCGCCTGGACTACTGCAACTCCCTCCTTGCTGGCGCCCCGGCTTCCGCCATCAGACCTCTGGAGCTCGTCCAGAAAGCTGCTGCTCGTCTGGTGTTCAACCTTCCCAAGTTCTCCCACACAACTTGCCTTCTCCGTTCTCTACACTGGCTCCCCGTAGCTGCTCGCATCCAGTTTAAAACTCTGGTGCTAGCCTACAGGGCAGTGAAAGGAACAGCTCCTTCATACCTCCAGGCTATGGTCAAGCCCTACACCCCCGGCCGACCACTTCGCTCTGCTGCCTCCAGGCGACTGGCTGCCCCGGCGCTCAGCGGCCCCTGCTTGCGATCGATGCGGTCACGGCTTTTCTCTGTTCTGGCACCCCAGTGGTGGAATGATCTCCCGACTGATGTCAGGACAGCGGAGTCGCTGCCCATCTTTCGCCGCAGGCTGAAGACCCATCTCTTCAAGAAACACTACCCGGATCCTCCCTCTTAGGACATCACCTACTCTGTCCTAGCTCTTCTGATGCTCTTGTTTTCTAATCTTTCATTTCTAATCTGTCCTTTTTTTCTCATTCATCATAGTACCTAACTTATGCACTTCTACTAGCTCTAGTTATGCTCTTAGCTGTTGGTTTAGGAAGGAAATGCGCTTACGATTTCTTGTGACCTGAAGTTCTTTTATCTACCTTTGTTGAACACACTTATTGTAAGTCGCTTTGGATAAAAGCGTCTGCTAAATGACCGTAATGTAATGTAATGTAATGTGTGTGTCTGCTGTGGCCGGACAGGGAAAGTTTGAGCTGCTTCCAACTCGAAGTTTGCTTAAAGACGAGCCGGTGAAGGTCAGATGTAAACGGCAGACTTTGTAATTATGTCTGATGACAGTTTTTGTTATCCAATATCGAAGCATTGGTGTCTGCTTTCATCTGTATCTGCCTTTCCTTGGGAAATGGATAAACAAACTTCCATTCTGCTGGCTTCTTGGTCCTGCTTCCTGTCACTGGCCTTGTTGTTTCATTAACATACATTATGCACCAGCTTAGTGTTTCCTGTCTCATTTCTCTCCTTAAGCAGCGACTGAGTCCCACCTGGGAAAATACTTTCAGATCCCCTCTTCTTCTCTTTACAGTCTCATCTTGCTCTCCTCGCTGTTTCTCCACCGCCACCGCCACCCCCACCAGCTCTTCTGATGAATCACCAAAACAAATGCGCCGCTAAGTGCCGGGGCCCAGGCTTTCTGTCTGAAGTGAAAAATCTCACTTGTCATGCTGATTTGTTAAACGGCATTTTCATAATTACACATATGTATAAGCGCAAACACTGAGGGAAAACAGCAGCAGTTTGGGCTCAGTGCGAATATCTTGAAGGCTGCCTCTTCATCTTCATCAAAAACCTTGTGTCAAAATCTAGACTAACTAAGTGGAAACACTCAACACTCGAGCTCCTCACGGCCAATTAAAAACACACACACACACACACACACGCACACACAGACTACAGAAGTGCTGAAGTAAGTGTTTACCTAAGATGATGGAGGGTGTTTGTGCTCGAGTTAACATTAATGAATAAGTGTTCATGTAAACAGACGTCCATTTGATCCGACAGCAAAGAAATTGAGACGCGGTGCTTTGGCTGGCAGAGAGAAAAGAAGAACTCTCTCTCTCTCTCTCTCTCTCTCCCCCCCCCCCCCCCTCTCTCTCTCTCTCTCTCTCTCTCTCTCTCTCTCTCACTTACAACAAATTCTGTGTACATTTCCGATTCGTAGACATTGGAAACCTCTGCATAGTAATTTCAATCGTCTCTCTATGGTTGTAAGCCTGGCTGTACCGTCCTTAGTCTCTGCTACCATCTAGTGGTCACCTCATGTTCACACAGGATGAGAGGTGTGGTTGTCTATGGCCAAAATCTAATCTTTTAAAATGTTTTAAATTAACATATGGTAGCTATAATCCAGTAACTATGATCCAGATCTGGTTATCGTCATCGCCATCAGCATCGTCGCACACGCTTATCCGAGAACTAACTATTGCCACAACTTTTCCGCTGCCCTAAACTTTTCCCGACCAGAGTGAACGCTTGAGAGGTGCTGTGTTTCTTTCTCTTTCTGGAAGTATATCATCCACGCCACCTCCTCCTCCTCCTCTGCAGGCTGAGAGAGCCTCCATTGATTTACCCGCTGCGCTATCAGGGTAAATAAAACACAAAATTGACATACACCAGCTGCAGTCTGCACAGTCGGCGATCTTTATTACTTTCTTGAATCTCTGTTTTCAGGTCTTGGGATCATAAATGCAGGAGGGGGGGGGGGGGGGGGGGGGGGGCTCTGACCTCTTGCTGCCGCCTTGCCTGATACACCGATAGCGAAGATGAGCTCAGGGCGCATGATACATTAAAGCGACGGAGCCCAGAGAGATTACAGCCGTCTGAAGTCTGGACTCCTCTAAAACTTTTTATCTGTCTTGCAGCCGCCTGAGAAGACGGCGTTATTGCGGGCCAACGTGCCGAGGCGTAGCCACTCCGTTTGTCAGCACGCTGCAGTGAAAACACTGACGCCATAGAACCCGCGGTGACCAGCTTTAGAGCTCAAACTCAGTGGAGAGCTCAAGCAGTTGCATCTCTTAGACACGGCTTCTTTTTTTATCTTAGCAAGCCAACAACCTCCTTGTAGCAGCGTGAAGTGTCTGTCAACCAGATTCCAGGCTTTTTCGTTCCATTCCAGACTTAATGGGGAAGACCTGTGGCAAAGTGTTGATTCAAACCTCACAGATAAGGGTTCTACACTCCATAACCAATGCAATGCAGATTTTCCACAATGCTTTCCTTTAATCAACAAGATATCAAGGCAAACATTTCCAAAATCATTATGAGTTCAACTTTCCATGGTCTTTCCTAAACTTAAAGGATATTTCATCATTTCCAAAACATTCCCAGGTGTGGAAAATGTGTTTTCAAAGTCAATGTTCAAGGAGTTTTATGACTTTAGCTGCTCCAACATTGTAAATATGTAATGATGATGTTTATTTGATTGTTCTACCTCTGCCCATCCAACCAAACCTTGACCAAAGACGAGTTTGCGCTGGAATATGAAGTTTGAAACAGCATTAAATCCCTGCAAATGGTAAAGAAAAGGACATGTATTGCTCTCGATGAGTCCTTAATTAAGGCTCTGTGCAATAGAAATGTAAACATATTTGATCTACTGCAGTTTAAAAGCTCAAAATGGAGATTAAGTTCAATTCAGCACATCACATTCAGACAATTTACACTTATAGCCTTGCAGGTATAAAGAGAGAACACACTTGAACCAGAATTTGACTTTCCAGACAGTCAGATCCTTCATTTCTTCTTCCCCTTCTCTGTCAGCTTTAACTCAATCTGGTCTGTGCCATTTTATCAACACAGCGCTTCTAATCATTAAATATTAAGCACAAATTCAGAAAACCAATTGACTTTTCTAGTTGGGAGGGGGCGGGGCAGCGCTTTGAGGTGACAGCGCCCCCCCGGGGTGATGGAGTGTTTGCCGGGAGCAATTACAGGCTCGCACGCTGCCATATTTGTGTTCAAACTCTTTATCTATATTTAATGCTGCAGGGCTGGTGACAAAAATACGTGGCGTCAGCCAGATGAACCGGATACCGATTTCTTCGAGGCCTTAAAAATGAATTTTTACAGCAAAACAGGTGAAAGTTCAACTATAACAGTGACCTGATCCTCCATCGCTCCACGGCGGCCCATTTTCAAGCTTAAATATTTATTATAACATTAATACAATAATAAAAATATCTCATCAACTGGACCTTCAAGACAAGATGTGTAACGATAAAATATTCTAATAAAATCACTCTTGGTTGTCTTGGTAATAGAGTTTGAAAAGGCAGGTGCTGAGATGATTTATGAGCAGAAAAGAGCTGCGATGATCCTCCTGTCTCTTAGCAACATCATCAGGTGTAGACAAAGACAAAGACATGCAGGAGAGATCCATGGTCATTTGGGAAACAGAAGGGTGTTGCGTTCCTTCGTTTGGTAAGTCGCTTTGGATAAAAGCGTCTGCCAAATGATCGTAATGTAATGTAATGTAATGTAATGTAATGTCTCATAGGTGGCGCCTTAGAAAGGACTCGGTGAGCACTGGGAGGTTTTTTCTTCACAGTCATCTATAACCTCTTATCTACAGGTGCAACATCTGGAGCAAATGGCCTCCGGCGCTTGATTTACCACCAAACCGCGCCCCCTCATTGCTCATCCCTCTGGACTGAGAAGGACCAGGAGGAGGGCTCCGGAGGAGAAGCAGCGCGGGGATTGGCTGCTTCTCTTCCAAACCGCCGAGGCCACATTGAGGTTTGTTCGTGGAGGCTGCGTGGACATGGATGCTTGTGACAGCACTGAAACTGAAACTCTGCTTCGTTTTTCCTCGAATGCGACAAAGGGCATGCTTCAGCCCCCCCCCCTGAAGTGAAAGACACGGTAGCAAAATCAATCTCTCTCTCTCTGTCTCTCTCTCTCTCTCTCTCTCTCTCTCTCTCTCTCTCTCTCTCCTGCTCTATCTCTCTCCTTTATGTGTCAAGGAGAGAACTCCTGTTGCATCCGGCACCTGATTGGCCGAGCAGGGTCCCAGTTGCCAGGCAACCATCCAGCGGTGCACGGGGGCCCGGCTGACAGGCAGCTGCTAATGAAGCCAGGGCGGCGGGTGGAGGGAGCTCGCTGCAGAGAAGAGCCGCCCCACCTCCTTTCTCATGCCTCACACGTCCCAGGTACGCCAACACGCACTCGCCGTTGCGCCTTCCTCCTCTCGCTTTCCATGCAATTGCACCCGCGAAAAGCTAAATGAATAACATACTGTCTGTGTGTGTGTGTGTGTGTGTGTGTGTGTGTGTGTGTGTGTGTGTGTGTGTGTGTGAGAGAGAGGAGGCCTCCCACAGGGGCCAGAGTCAGCTGCTTGCGTCACTGCAATCATGTCTCAGACGCCGCCTCCATCCCCCCTCATCAGCCACTGACTAATATTTACACGGCAAGGGGAAGGAATCGCATACGTAATCGCCGTACAGAGAAAGAAAAAAAAGAGAAAAGAAACAGATGATTTCATGCAGGAGAAGAATGGAAAGTGTAAGGACACAGATGGCAGCCACGCAAATTAATCCTGCAAGGTTACAAATCCCACTCCACACACACACACACACACACACACACACACACACACATACACACACACACACACACACACACTCACACATTCCAAGGAGAGGAACGTTTTGCAAATCAATGTTCTTTCATGTAACTTCATGTCGAGGGGCTTTTAGAGGCCTGCGGACCTGATGAGTGAACGGCAAGTGTCTTAGCAACTTCATTGATCGGCGTCTCCATCCATCCATCCGTCCACTTCTCACATCTCTACCGCAGCAGCAGCAGCATCTGACGTCCTCCACATGCACGTGGGGGTAACCAGGGCTGCTGGGTCTCCGTGTAGATAAGGCCCCCCCCGCCCACCCAACACATCTTCAAGGTGGGGCAGCTGATTGATGAGGTCCCATAAAGCTTTTATGAGGCTAATGTCAGACAGACAGACAGTTGAGTTCCCTTTTCTGCTTTGTTGAGCCTTTGACTGATGAAATGAATGTAGGCCAAAGCCAATACATTCAAATATGAATCATCATCAGCACAGACCACTCTATCTTTAGTTCTGTCAACAGAGGTACAGAACACACACACACAGGCAGGCTGATGGAAGTTCTGCGACGAGTGGAAAAGTTTAGAATTAAACAGAAAGGATAATTACCCAAAGCCTTCAGCCATGAAATTAAAGCTGAGCCCTGCACAATCTGTGACTCAGCACATGCATGCACGCAGACAGGAGATGTGACCACCAATCTGGATCCATCGATTACCACATTCGTTTTCGGACCATTTGGCATTTCCTTACATTTACAGGTAAATGCAAACGCTGATTCTTCTCTCCAGACAGACTCCACTCCTGGATGCCCCGTGCCGAGATCCTGACTGATATCCTGATCTTAGATTACCGCCTCGCCCAAACCTCAAGTCTCTCCCGTGCCATCAGCCCTGGCTCGTCTCCACAGGAACATTTTTAGGGAAATCGACTCCTGGTTGCCATTCTCGGCCGCCTAAAAATCAATGGCGTTATTCTAAACCCTTTCCGAAAACCCCAAATCCTGCATTTCAATACGGTCATTTGCGATGGACAGGGAATCTGGTTTCTTAGCACACACTACCAAAAAATTATGACTCAGGTTTCTCCCGGTGTACATGATGAGAAATGCATTTACAGAAAGGATGACAGGAACAACAGAATGCACGTGCAGAGCAAATTGAAGAAATTTCATGTAAACGAGCGACACAAGTTTGCTTCCTAATCCAGTATGGATCATAGGCTTTGTTGTGTACTTTCACTAACACAACAGGGCAGCTTTGACGTGGATTTGCAGCCCAAGCTATTGGCTTGCATCTCCTTTCTCCTCCCACATCGATCAGACTTTATGATTAGATAGTGATTGAGTTTGATCAATAGAACTGTTACAAGGTTTTATCTCAGCACAGTGAGCATTGAACATGTTAAACCTTTCTTGTGACATGAAAGTGCTGACTTCATGATCTCTATGTCTGATCTGCATGTTTGATAGAGAGCCCAGGCAGTTCCATCAAAAATCGTTGTCTGTTTACGCAGGGAATGGAACAAGCATAAAAGCCTGGAAAAGCTTCGATGTCGCCTTATAACAGGAAATAGTTCAGAAAAACTACATGGTTCTTACAACGTCCATTCAAAGGTCCAACAAACCCGAGCAATCCAACACCAAACAAGTCAGCCACCTGATTCAGATGTAAATGTCCACAAATTATGAAAGCGCTTCACACTACAAAGCTTTAGGTATGGGAAGGAATCGACTTCTTCTTCATTAATGCGGCAGGGTAGAAGCAAAGGTCGACTGCAGTGACCGTGCTGAATGTTAATAACTCAGGCCTGCGTGCTTATCGACGCCTGTTGAATGCAGCCACGTGCCAATTATGGCGAGGAAGAGCTTGCGTTGTGAGAGCTCAAGCAGTCCTTCTGTCTGGGCTGAATCTCTGGTTCGGGCATCCAGAACCGAGCTAAACAGTAAATCAGAAACAGCCTCCTGGGACGTCGGTGTTCCGCTGTGTACAGTACAAAAAGACAACTTAGTAGATCTCAAACCGCCTGTTTGCCTCCTCATTTCAATTTTTCTTTCATGCTTTGCTGCCCGATGATTTATTCATGACCTCCTCCTCATCGGGCCGTCCTATCAGCACAACCCAGGGGTGGATCAATTGGGGCTGGCAAGACATTTATTCCGTTCTTTTTTCCCAGCGAATGACTTATTTTATTATGTGCAAAATCAGGTTTAGAACGACTCTTTCCACACCGATGGCACCCAAGACTTTTTCAGATGATACAGGCTTTGAGGACGCCGTGGAGAGTGCTCAGAAGCGATTAGTAACTAAGTTGGCAATTTGAGATGAAGCAGTGGTACAAACACAAAAATTTAATACAAACAAGCACAGCAGATACGGCACTTTTGGAAAATGAGCCGCGCCCACTGAGATTTGGCAGCAATTTATGGCCAAATTTGATGACGATTGAGTTGAAATTGTAGGTGATGCTGTGGTAAAAAAAAATCTGGGGCGTTCTAGTTAGATACAAATGGGTGTGGCCAAGCACTTTGAAGAGCACTCAGGTGTCCACAATGAGTCACAATTTGTAGTCAGACAAAGTTTGGTCCCAGGCATTTGATGTTATTTGAAAACAATACAAAACAAGACGAGGAAGACAGTGATCAAGTCACTTCGGTATAACTACCACTGTGTCATGATGAATATTGATCCCCTCGGCTCTCCGTCTTCCCAGTTTGACGCCATAAATCTGCCAATATGGACGTGCGGAAAGACAGAGCGTCCATCAATCAGCGCCAAACTGACAGAGACGGAGCTCAAACTGCTCTCATTGATCCAAGACTTGCACACTCGGCAGCAGAACGTCAACTTGTGAGGCAACTGTGAGTGTGTGTGTGTGTGTGTGTGTGTGTGTGTCTGAGAGGAATTCAATAATTTCCTATTCCTCTCTTACATCAGCAGCTCTTTGTCTCCATTCTTACACTGTTGCTTTAACGCAAGGTGTTCAAGGTGTAAATGGAGACGTCTCGCAGCTTTGCAATGCTAGTGATTGGTTTGTCGTCTCACTACTGACAACTAAAGGTTTTTAAAAACTTCACATTTGATATAATAAACTAAGTGTAAGCCGTCGTACAGACCGTCGTACAAACAAAATCAGGGACGGAGAAACATTTGTGTTCAATTTTGAATTCTTAAGACAAAAAAGTTAAGGATATGGCAAATAAATAAATAAATAAATACGTGTGATAATATTGTAACTCTTCTATCAATAACAAGCTGATATTTAAAAATGCCATATTTAATACTTGGAAATCAGGCTTTTGTACACAACTCTTTTGCCCTTGCCAATTTTAAATCCCCCCCTCTCTCTCTCGCTCTCTCTCTCGCTCCCTCTCTCTCTCTCCCTCGCACTCCCTCTCTCTCTCTCAGGCAGGGAGGAGGCGTCTCCTAGCAACTGGTTCTCAGAGCAGTGTACGCTGGCACAGCACTGTGGTGGGTCTTATAAACTCACATGAGGACAGAGATTAATTCAGTCTGTTTGTAGTAAAAAAAGGAAATAATAATGAAAGAAATTACGTTACAATGAGAGGCTTGAGTCATGAAAGAAAGCCGCGAACTGGACAAATAACGCTTTACTGAATGAGTCATGACTCATGTGATTATTCTCTGCAATACTGGGAGAAAATGTTGTCGTCTAGTACAGCACAGCTCAGTCAAATTAATGCAGTACGGTAAAGCAGAGCACTTCATCTTCCTGAGGCGTAAATTCCCGAGCTAGACGGAATTACATTGATGGAGCGCCGTGGGATGAGTTGAGCACACCCCCTTTGGTAATAAAGTGCCACAGTCAATCACCCATCACACGCTCGTCACAGCTGTATCGCCACCGTTCCCGGGCTGTCACGTGGCATTCTGTGCAAGCTGTCCGGCAATATGGAGCGCCTAAGGGAAATGCAGAGGATACACACACACACACACACACACACACTTTTGGGGATGTGATGAAGTGATCTCCATTACCCAATTCGAAGCACTTACCAAACATTTCTTCTTCTGCATGTCGGTGAACATTTCATATGTATAATCAGAATCCTTGACCTTCAAACCCTCCCCACAGAAACTTGAATAATATCTATGTCTTTGACAGTTTAGAGATATAAATGGAAATCTATAATCAATAATGGTGGAGCTCTGTAGCTAGAAGATAGAATAAAGCTCTTTGTTTTCTTCTGAATTTACACTACTTGGCAATCGGTTCTGTCTGAATACACATAGCTCCTATCTGATCACCAGCCTCTAGTCGTAACCAAGTGTTAAGACAAGACTCGCAATCTGAATGGTTGTCTATGGTTGTCTATGGCCTCGATATATATATATATACAAAACACTATTATAGTGTTATAGTAAAATATTTCAAAATTATGATGCGGATCGAACTGGCATACGAGACCATGATTGGCTGAATTAAGGTATTGAAAATCTAACACAAACTAAAATGTGTACCTAACGCAAATGCCACGTAGGGATTTTTGATCGCTAAGGGAAAAACTGCTGGTGGTGGATTTTGTAGCGGCGAGTCCATTGAGATTCTGGAGAGAGAGCGCTGCTAGGTCTAATCCCGAATGAAAGAACGACTCAACGAACCAAAATCCTCTCTCTCGTGCTCTCTCTCTCTCTCCATTGATTTACCTGGGCAGATAAAGCAGCTGGCGAGAGCCGGCGACTCACTCCCACCGTGCTGGAAAGAAGCCCAGTCGGCCGAGAGGGGAGAGGGAGGCGTCCCACAGTCGTCATCCATCAGTGAGATCTTGCTGGGTCAGCCACTGTTCAAATGAATGCAATAAGAGTGCTCTCATGCATCCGCTGGCTCCACAAACACTTCAAACTCCTTCCAAAGATCCCAGGGTCTCTCTATCTCTCTCTGCCTAGGGTGGGAGTGTGGGGGGCAACACATTGTTGAGAGGCTTTGGTTAATTGAGGCCTCAATTAACACACTGGAAGAGAACAAGCACAAGCAACCCACCACCTTCATCACTGTGACAACTCTGTGCTTCTTCCAGATATAAACAAGAGCCCTTACTGAGCCGTCTTAACTTTGTGACATCTACGCAAAGATTTTATTGTACTTGAGCGATTCTGATTCTGTTGTTGTTGTAATTGACAACTATCTGTAGCTGTGGACAACACGCACCTCGTTGAAGCGCCTAGATTGAGAGTATAAGTTGTTGTGGAGTTATTTGGGTTTCTGCCTGCGCCTCCCTGCCCATCTGTGTATGTGTGTGTGTGTATGGGTGTGTCTCGCCTCTCCTGCCAGTTGCATTCTTCCATTTAACTGGTTTCAGCTCCCTGTAGACACACACTCAGTCCCTTTCCCCTCTTCTCCCTGCTGGCTGGTCCCTCTTCAGTTTCTTATCTCTTTAGTTAGATTTGTTGTTTTAATTGAATTCAGATTGGATATCGGGCCCCTGCTCCACAGTTTGGACGTCTTGCCTTTGTTTTTTTGGCTCACTCACAAGCCTCTCCATTTATCTTTGTTTACCTGATCCCAATTGTTCTGAGCACTGATTAAAAAACTGAATTATATCCTCACTACTTCCACTCCAGCAAATTCAACTTCATCGACTGAATCTACAGAAAACCACATGCGATGGTTTTGAATCTGACTTCTGAATCTGAAGTCCAGGATGGGTTCAGGCCACCAGCGACCCCGAAAAAAACATGTATTTGGCCTCCTGTTCCTTACTCCAGTCGCTCGCCGCGTTGTGAGTAACGCATGGTGATCACGGTCTGAATCAGAGCCGATCAATAACTGTTGAATCAGAATAAAGCTTTAACGAGCGATTTAATGCGTCGAGATGAAATGGAGACGACGGCTTCATTGCTGTGTTAATGCACTCATAAATTCGTGGAGGAGCCCACTGAGAGGTGCGGTGCATGGTGGGAATATTTTTTCCTTCTCGCAGCAGCAGCAGCGACAACGGCAGCAAAGCAAGTCTGTGGATGCAATAACAATTAAAAGTAGAAAATATAGCAGCATAAATATGACATAATGAGTGAATTGTAATTGTGTTGCGGGTAACAAAGGGTCATGAGGGAGTTTATGGTCCACGAATGTTTGAGCGGATTGAAAAGTTACATCATCCAGTGCAACAGCAGACATGCACACACACACACGCACACACACACACTTATTTCTTACTTGTTATAACACATTTTCACTTTCTTTTATCAAAGGTTCCATAAACGTGGATGCAATGAGAGAGTGAAGAACTGCTAAATCATTTCCATCCGTATGTTTGTATCAATGTAAATGTGCCACGTTTGGGTTTTGTGACGAGTCGTATTACGCGCCAATACAACTTCAAACTACTTCAAACCAATCACATCCATAATTCAT
Source organism: Genypterus blacodes (assembly GCF_046128005.1). Classification (NCBI taxonomy): domain Eukaryota; kingdom Metazoa; phylum Chordata; class Actinopteri; order Ophidiiformes; family Ophidiidae; genus Genypterus; species Genypterus blacodes. Next base: position 6,184,396 of record NW_027466821.1, read on the forward strand.
CAGGATGTCCACGAGTGAAAGATACATGCACCGCATATGATTGCAACCGATGCAAACTGAAAGTGATTAATTATTAATCATCCTTGTTGGTTTTAATGAACGCTGACTCCACTACGCTCCGATCACAGTGTCTGTGCTGACTGCTGCGTTCAATCATACAAACAGGAACACGTCACAGTTAAGTTTGAGCATTTGTATGTTTGTCAGAAACCTTTGGCCACCTCCATGAGTATATTTTTTGTGTTTCATGTTCAATCAGACTTAGTCACAATCATGAAGCCACTAATCAGCAAGATGTGTCAATGCTGGACAACGTCAGAGAACTTGTGTGTGTGTATTCTTATGATTTATGTAAAGTAAACTGAGCCATTCATGTCAAATGCACTAATATTAAACCTGGATTTCATTTGACTTCATTCGCAATATAAAAGTTGACTTCAGTCTCTGTACTATATCTTGTTGATTGCATATCACCTGTGATCAATACCTTAGACTACATATTATTCTCATCATTATTGTTTTAGTTACAATCCTGGGAGTGTGTATAAATACTGTTTGCCTTATAATTTGTTGCTAAGACTGCACAGTACTGCTGTTTGAAAGTAACTTCTTCCCCCGATGATGTATAATGCAAGGAGCTCATTACCAAAAAAAAAAAGATAATTGTTTTTGTACAATGTTGAAAATCATCATCAAAGTCATTTTGTGTGCATTCCCATCCCTCAATCTGACATTGATTTAAAATTAAAAATAAATAAATAAGAGTGCTTAAGTTTGATTGATGCGACCTGGAATGCCAAATAAAAACACAACCATAAAACTTCACCAAAAAAATGTGATTTATCTCTTTGTTTTGGGTGTGTGATGGTGGTGGTGGTGTATTTCTCTCCTTAGTCTGCTGCCCCCTGACACCCCCACCATCACGTGGGGCTCACAGGCACGATCTGAATGCTAAACTCAGCCTGTGTGTCCTGGCTGCCAAATCACAGGAATCGCTGGCTTTTAACGCCTCAAATCCTGATTTTAGTGTGTTGGTTGAATGTCTCTTCTGCTCTACCTGTGAGACGTGGAAACTCAATCTTGTTTGGATTTGTGGCTTTTTGTCATTTGCTGTGCGATGGCGTAACATGCATCAGCTGATATGATTGATTGAATTGGCCTTTTTGTACTCCTTCACAAATGAAACACTTCATCTTCATCTGCAAAAGGACACGCATTGTTTACTCTGTGTGTGTGTGAAGATGAGGTATGAGATCATTTGTGTGTATTTTTATGTACCCACATATCACTAAATGCTGATGAATCTTGTGTGTGCATATGTGTGTAGCATCGCCTCTCTCTCTCTCTCTCTCTCTCTCTCTCTCTCTCTCTCTGTCTGTGTGTGTTTGTAGGTTAATTAATTCCCAAAGCAGACACTTACACACACACACACACTCTGTACCTTGTGATAATAGTGCCTGTAATGGTGGATTCACAACACCAGCACTCGTTCCATATGTGTGAAAAGGACCTCAGCTGGTTGCCAAGGGCAATGTCTCCGTGACGACAATGTGAAGGTTGAGTCTTCCTCCTTCTTGTTTACCTTGAGGAGGCTTATCCCTGCAGGAACTAAACAAGCCATATATAGGACCTTAAATCAGTTTTAATTTACAATAAATTACTTCTCTGTTCATTCTCCATGACTAGAATGCAGTATTTTCCTTTGCAGTAGTAGTACTCTCAGCTGAGTGAAGGATTTCATATCTTCTTCCACCGCTGGACTCATTTGGGTCCTCAAACCTCAGTTTGACAACCAACTGTTTGCAGAATGGATTTGCCTTGGGGACCTTCACCACAGGGAACATTCCCTTTGTGCTGTACTTCGTGTGAGCTCAGGGAGTTTGTTGGGGTGTGTGTGTGTGAGTTAGGTTGGGGGGGTTACTGGGCTGGATGTCTATGGGAGAAAAGTTTCAGCGAGAGAGCGAGAGAGCGAGAGAGAGAGAGGTTGGTTTTTCCTCCGCTTGACTGGGCAGGGATCTCGGGAGGTCATGTGGAAAACGTCAGAGGGCAGTGGGCTCACGTCCCCCCTGGGTGGGCTGTGAGCCTGTGGCAGGTTTAGCCAATCAGGGGGAGGAGGGGGGATGAGGAAGATCAAGAAACAGTCCGTGATACACAAACTGTGGGAGTGGAATGAGGTCGCCCCTTTGAGGAAGAACAAGCATGTAGCTTAAAGATAGTAAAGGTTTTGGCATCATCTCCTGGCAATAAAAAGAATCAACAAGGAAGATTAGATGGTTGGTGTGAATGTGGAAGCAGTTCACAATGGCATATCAATGTGTTTTGTGTTATTTTACATTTTTAACTGCTTGCTCAATATCAGTCTATGCGCAAACCATAATTGGCCCTTGGCAATTGTTGCTTCCTGTGACAGGAAACTTATAGGTGAAGAATACACTTAGTAGGATAAGAGGTCATGAGTTACAGTATATGATAAGCCAGTCATTTTTACCAGCCCTTTACCCCTTAGTACCTGCGAGATCATTTCAATTCTTTGACCTTTAGCATTTTACCAAGTAAAAATACTAATTTTCCCAAGTCTTCTTGTAGGAGACACTACTAACATACTTGTTTCTGTATCTGTCAGCTGTACCAACTGTCACAGATCATAGAAGCATAGAATATAAACAACCCCCTCTTACACATCACACACACAAACACATGCATTACAGAGGGGGTGCAGGGCAACCATTATACGGCGCCTCTGGAGCAGCTGGGGGTTCGGTGCCTTGCTCATTGGCACCTCGGCAGTGCCCTGGAGGCAAACTGGCCATAACATCAACGCGCCGCTCGACTTGTTTTTGAGCAGAGGGGAAAAGTTTCTCTGTTGGACCTGGTGAAAGTCGCCCCCCTACTGTTCAACCAGCTGCCTCTACAAAAGACCCCAAGCCGTACACACACTCAGGAGCACACACACACAGCACAATGCAGCATGGCTTCGAGCCTTCAAACTGCCAGTAATTACTTTGGTCTTGAAAGACTGTTGGCTTTGTTCCCTGCTCGGGCTGAGCGGGTGGGGCGTTTTGGTTACTGCACTGATCTGTTAGAACCAATGGGCATGTGGGAACAAGAGCCATTTGGCAGTGCAAACTTTGTTTTTGACTCCACAGCTCAACGAGCGTTCACTGGAATACAGCACAGTTCCTCCCAGAAGCACTAACAGGAATCAACAACTGTGTGTGGGTGGCAGGATCAACATTTTTAACTAATCCCAAACGGATTGCAAGTTTGGAAATCTAAGAAGCAGAGAAATGGAAATGGAAAGCACGCAGATGAAGCAAAGGAAGGAGGAGGTGAAGGAGAAGAAAGAGGATGCAGTGCACCTTCGGAGAGAGATCGGCCTGTTGTCCGGGATGTCCCTCGTCATCGGGACAGTGGTGGGCAGTGGGATCTTCATCGCTCCCAAGGGAGTCCTGCTGAACAGCGGGAGTGTGGGACTCTCTCTGCTGGTGTGGATACTGTCTGGGGTCCTGTCAATGTTTGGTAGGAATATTCTTCTTTCTGTCGTGTCATCAAATATTTAACAGAATGTTTTTGGCAGACGATACCAGCATGTCAGGTCTTGCACATACACTTTCATGAGGTGCGTCCTCCTCTCTTCAGGGGCCCTGTGCTACGCAGAGCTAGGCACCACCTTCACTAAATCAGGAGGCCACTACACGTACCTGCTAGAGACTTTGGGGCCTCTGCCTGCCTTCATACGACTTTGGGCGGAGTTCTTGTTCATCAGGTGGGTCAGTTTGGTTCTGGAATCTGTAGATTTAAGTCAAACAGAGAAATGACGTAACAGATGTCAATTTTCCAGGCCAGCTGTGGCATCTTACGTGTCTCTTGCGTTTGGACGCTACGTGGTGGAAACGTTCTTTGCTCCCTGTGCTGCTCCCATCGTGCTCATCAAACTCGTCAGCATCATAGGAGTAAGTGAGTGGCTCTGTTCTACCCCCTTGTTGCTTCCATTTTGTTATCTATGCCATAAAAAGTGTCAGATTTGAGCAGATGTGAGCCGTCTGCCCTTGTGTCTCCCGCAGCGTTTGTGGTGGCAGTGAACTGCTGGAGTGTTACTGCGGCCTCTCGCACTCAGGTCGCTCTGACTTTCATTAAGATGTTTGCCCTGGTGCTCATCATCGTCCCTGGTGTCATCGCACTGGCCAGAGGTGAGGTGGGGACTGAAATGTACATGCAGTTATTTCACGATTATTGTCCATGTTTGCTAAATTAACAAATGTATACATCAGGAAAGACAGAGAATTTCCAGAATGGATTTGAGATGGAGGCATTAACACTGGATCGGTTACCACTTGCCTTCTATAATGGTCTTTATGCATATGGTGGATGGTAAGGAACCGTATAGTATCAATAAATGTTCAAAATATTCATAAATTTAATTTAAACTGTATTCTACTATATTAAAAATGACAAGCAAAACAATTTCATTTTTACTTTAGGTTCTACATGAACTATGTGACAGAAGAGATCATTAACCCAAACAGGTGCGTCACATTTAACATATAAACATACTGTATTTCCATTTCTAAACACACTGAAGTCTTACATTTCAACTCCTTCCTCATCAGAAACATCCCACTAGCTATAAGTTTCTCCATGGTGATTGTGACAGTCTGCTATGTGCTGGTCAACATGGCCTATTACACCATGATGACCCCTGCTGAGCTGCTGGGCTCTGATGCTGTGGCTGTGGTCAGTCAGATACAATCAGTCAGATTAGAATTGGACGGAACACGCCTGAGCTGAGTGTATGTCTGATCCAGTGTGCGTGTACTGTGTGTGTGTGTGTGTATAGACCTTTGCCAATCGAGCCTTGCATGGTTTTGCCCCCGTCATTCCCATTTTGGTGGCTGCGTCCTGCCTGGGCGCCCTTAATGGAGGCTTCTTTGGTGTACCCAGGTAATTAAATATACCTCTGAATACAAAATATTCAGAATACTCTGTAATCTATATATTTAGTATAACTGTACTTATGTTCTTTCCTTGTATAATTCAGGATGCTGTTTGTTGGGGCCAGGGAGGGTCACTGGCCGTCGCTTTTCTCCATGATCCACATCCGCAGACACACACCTTTGCCTGCTGTCCTACTGCTGGTAAAGTACTTTACAAACACTGACATGACATCATTGTCCGTACAGGTAGATGTACCATCACTCTCCACTGTGTGTCCCCAGTACCCTTTGGTAGTCATCACGATCTCCACCGGAGAAATCTACCAGCTCATCAACTTTGCCTCATTCACGCGCTGGTTCTTCATTGCCCTGGCAACCTTGGGGATGCTCATCCACCGCTATCGCTTTCCTCTCCACCCGAGGCCGTTCCAGGTCTGCGTTTCCCGTGTGATGCATCATCTGTCTTCAGCTGTGTCCCAACTTTACCTGACCCTCATGTTGTTTGTGAACCCAAAGGTGCCCCTGGTCATTCCGGTCACCTTCACGGTGGTGTGCTTCTTCCTCGTTGGCCTCTCTCTATACTCAGACCCCTGGAACACAGGCTGGAGCTGTGGCCTTACCCTGACGGGGTTGCCGGTTTACTTTCTGACCATCCACCGATTCCGCCTGCCACATAAATGCAGACACATTTCAAGTGAGTCATACTGAGTCTGTATTTGTCAATTTCTCCACATTTCCCCAAAACTGGATTGAAGTCATTGTGGTTCATTTCTTAAATTTCTCTGCATTCTACAGTCATTTATCCTAACTAGGAAACACCACTATAGTTTGTTAAAATTATCCTTAACTCTGATTTTTATCCACATTCCCAGATTACTGTAGTAAGCAGCTCCAGATCCTGTTTGAGGTGGCAAAGCAGGAAGTCCAGACGTACTGAAGACCCCAAACACATCAAGACTTTTACCAGCCATTTAGTATTCACATTATTTCTTCAAACAAAATTCGTCAACAGTGCAAATATGTATCAAATGTCAGATTTTGATACTAGAATGATCTTGTGCTGTACACTGCTAACTTGCCTATGTTGAAAATTTTTAAATATTTTTTTGGATACTATATACCAGAACATCTGTTATTTGACCTATGACCTTTAGCCCATTACCGAGTATCTCTTGCCCCCTGCACCTCAGATGGTATCCTGCTTTTTGCGACTGACCCTGTCCTGCCTTTTTGACCCTTGATGATTCAGTCTCGCCCCTCTGTGCTTTTGCCCCATTGGCAGCCATCCTGTCACCGACTGTCAGCCTGCCTGACTCTCGACATTCTTCTCTGCCAGCCATCTCTGCATCGACTTTACCATCATCAGTAAAATGATTATGTCACATTTGTCCTCCACCTGCGAATTCAGCTGAATGACGTAACTGAAAGATTTTCCCATGTCTTTGTCTTCTTTAACCATAGGTAGAAGACACGGCATACATACTTGTGTTTGCTTCTGTCAGCTTCTTCAACAAAAACATTTCTGTGGTCCTGTGATGCAGACTCCTAACAAATATTAAAAAATAGAAATAATGTGATGTGACGATTCCTTCAGTTGTCTGATTTTGGTCTCAATCGCCTCTTTCTTTGTCTTGTCTGGACAGTCAGGGAGGAGTTTGGGCCACAGGCACTGAAGCAACGGCATTTCAACAAGCCGCAATGCCACTGATGGATGTCAAAGTGTTCAGCCAAGCGAAAATAAGGAAAACAAGTTAATCATTTTTGAGCAGAGAGGAGCAGAGAGACTTTTCTCGGTGGGACCTGGTGAAAGTTGCCCCCCTGCAGTCCAAGCAGCTGCCTCTACAAAAGACCCGAAGCTGTATACACATTCAGGAACACAAGCACAGACACACGCACGCACGCACGCACGCACGCACGCACGCACGCACGCACGCACGCACGCACGCACGCACGCACGCACGCACGCACGCACGCACACACACACACGGTACAACGAAGCATAGCATCGTGCCTTTAAACTGCCAGCAAATCACTTGGGGCTTGAAAGACTTTGTTCCCTGCTAGGGCTGAGCAGGCAGGGCGGTGTGCTTATTGCACCAATCTGGTAGAACCAATGAGCATGTGGGACAGATCAGCCATTTGACAGAGCAAACATTGTATTTTAAGATCCACAGCTCAAGGCTCTCTCGCTGGAATACCACAAACTTCTTACCAGAAGCACTAACAGCAAGCAACAAGTGTGTGTGCAACAGGGATCAACATTCTCAACTAATTTCAAACAGATGTTGGCTAAAATTTGCAAGTCCAAGACAAGAGAAATAGAAATGGACAGAACGCAGATGAAGCAAAGGAAGGAGGAGGTGTAGGAGAAGAAAAAGGAGGATGTGGTGCACCTTCGGAGAGAGATCAGCCTGTTGTCCGGGATGTCCCTCGTTATCGGGGCAGTGGTGGGAAGTGGGATCTTCATCGCTCCCAAGGGAGTCCTGCTGAACAGTGGGAGTGTGGGACTCTCTCTGCTGGTGTGGATACTGTGTGGGATCCTATCATTGTTCGGTAAGAATAGTCTGAAAATTAAGACAGAATAGGGGGACATACTGTATTGTATTGTTGTTTCTTCTTGTTTCTGTTGTATCATCTAGAAGGAGGTCTGTGTTAAAGAGTTGTCAAACCTATTTCCTTGTCAGCCTGGAAGGTGTTTAAGAGACAATACCAGGATGTTAGGTCTAGTTGCACACATTACATTACAGTCATGTATTTATATACTGTACATACTGTAGCTAAGAGGTGATTCCTCCTCTATTCAGGGGCCCTGTGCTATGCAGAGCTAGGCACCACCTTCACTAAATCAGGGGGCCACTACACGTACCTGCTAGAGACTTTGGGGCCTCTGCCTGCCTTCTTAGAACTTTGGGCGGAGTTCTTGTTCATCAGGTGGGTCAGTTTGGTTCTGGAATCTATGGACAGGATTGACTTGATGTGAAACAAAGAAATAACGTAACAAATTGGATCATTTTCCAGGCCAGCTGTGGTTTCTTACGTGTCTCTCGCGCTTGGCCGATACGTGGTGGAGCCGTTCTTTGCTCCCTGTGCTGCTCCCATCGTGCTCATCAAACTCGTCAGCATCATAGGAGTAAGTGAGTGGCTCTGTTCTACCCCCTTGTTGCTTCCATTTTGTTATCTATGCCATAAAAAGTGTCAGATTTGAGCAGATGTGAGCCGTCTGCCCTTGTGTCTCCCGCAGCGTTTGTGTCGGCAGTGAACTGCTGGAGTGTTACTGCGGCCTCTCGTACTCAGGTCGCTCTGACTTTCATTTGGATGTTTGCCCTGGTGCTCATCATCGTCCCCGGTGTCATCGCACTGGCCAGAGGTGAGGTGGGGACTGAAATGTACATGGATGTACATGTAAATATTGCATGTTTATTGTCCATGTGTCCTAAATTAACAAATATATACATCAGCAGAGACAGAGAATTTCCAGAATGGATTTGAGATGGAGGCATTAACACCGGATCGGTTACCACTTGCCTTCTATAATGGTCTTTATGCATATGGTGGATGGTAAGGAACCATATAGTATCAATAAAATGTTCATGTTTAGATATTTGATTAAAACATTTAAATATTTAATTTTTCCTTTAGGTTCTACATGAACTTTGTGAGAGAAGAGATCATTAACCCAAACAGGTGCGTCACATTTAACATATAAACAACATATTTCTATACTTCATATTTCTATTTCTAAATACTCTGAAGTCAACTCCTTCCGCATCAGAAACATCCCACTAGCTATAAGTTCCTCCATGGTGATTGTGACAGTCTGCTATGTGCTGGTCAACATGGCCTATTACACCATGATGACCCCTGCTGAGCTGCTGGGCTCTGATGCTGTGGCTGTGGTCAGTCAGATACAATCAGTCACATTAGAATTGGACGGAGCACACCTGAGCTGAGTGTATGTCTGATCCAGTGTGTGTGTGTGTGTGTATGTGTGTGTGTGTAGACCTCTGCCAATCGAGCCCTGCAGGGTTTTGCCCCCGTCATTCCCATTTTGGTGGCTGCGTCCTGCCTGGGGGCCCTTAATGGAGGCTTCTTTGGTGCAACCAGGTAATTAAATATACTTCTCTGAGAATGAGTATTCTTCAATCAGTATTTATGATAACTGTACTAATTTATTGAATATTTCAGGGCGGTGTTTGTTGGAGCCAGGGAGGGTCACTTGCCGGCCCTTTTCTCCATGATCCACATCCGCAGACACACACCACTGCCTGCTGTCCTTCTACTGGTGAAGTACTTTCCAAAATTATTTGTCTGTACAGGTAGATGAACCATCACCCTCCACTGTGTGTCCCCAGTACCCTCTGGGGGTCTTAACACTCTCCACCGGAGAAATCTACCAGCTCATCAACTTTGCCTCATTCACTCGCTGGTTCTTCATTGCCTTGGCAACCTTGGGGATGCTCATCCACCGCTACCGCTTTCCTCTCCACCCGAGGCCATTTCAGGTCAGTGTGATGCATCATCTGTCTTTAGCTGTGTCCTAACCCTAACCTGACCCTCATGTTGTCTGTGAACCCAAAGGTGCCCCTGGTCATTGCGGTCACCTTCATGGTGGTGTGCTTCTTCCTCGTTGGCTTCTCTCTGTACTCGGACCCATGGAACACAGGCTGGAGCTGTGCCCTCACCCTGACGGGGTTCCCAGTTTACTTTCTGACCATCCACCGATTTTGCCTGCCACATAAGTGCAGACACATTTTCAGTGAGTCATACTGAGTTTATGTGTTTGTCAATTTTTCCACGTTTGTGAAAAGTGATTGTGGTTCACTTAATAAATGTCTCTGCATTCTACAGCCCCTAATCCCTACTAGGAAACACCACTGTAGTTTGTTAAGTTTCAATGTTGCCGGTCTCGGACCTAAGGGTACCTGGGACAAACCTGCTGCACAGCTGGAATGATGTGATAATGATTACAAGAGACAAACATGTCTAGCTGTTTCAACATGTTCAACATCTTCCACTCATTGCGTTAGGGTTAGGCTTTAGTCCCATTGTGTGTAACATGACCACCTACAACACGAAACTAGATATATCTATATTTAATATCCTCTTCACCTTTGTTCAGTAAAGAAGATCATTCTACAATGACTTCAACCCAAACAATTACATTCAAATCCATCTGCCTTTATGATGCTGCCCTCCAGCATGCTCCAGACCAGACACATTGTTCACTTAGTTAAGTATTTGGCAGGCTTGCCATTACATATATCCATTTAACAACAGATAATGAGCAGAGAGTACATTCAATTAAGTCCGTGATGAATTAAGTGCATTTAGGAACATTCACAAATTCCTTTAATGTTTGCAGCACACTACTCCACACTACACAGGTGAGTTAGCATTAGCGAATTAGCATACAGCCCTTTGTCTCAATATACACACGAATCCTCTCTCTGAATATTTCATAAAGTACATGTTCATCTCATGAACTCAGATTACAATAAATGCACATTTACTGACCGGCGATAATGAATAGAAGAGACTCACACACATCGAGTACATTCTAATACCAGTCTAGCATCAATGCGCCATCTAGCGGCCTGAATTTGAAATAGCATTCTAATGCAATGAAATTACATGTGTGAAATCTTTGAGCCTTCTACAGTAAAATCGTCCTTAATTCTGATTTTTCTTTTGCCCACATTCCCAGATTACTGCAGTCAGCAGCTGCAGATCCTGTTTGAGGTGGCACCGCAGGAAGTCCAGACTTACTGAAGACACCAAAAAACATCCTGACTTGAACCAGCAATTTAGTCGCTGAGGCTTCAGATCTTATTTGTCAACAATGCAAATGTGAATCAAATGTCAAGATTTCATACTACTGTAGAAGGGTAAATACATCTAATATCTACAACGGGGAGAAGATTGAATGTGACAAAATTATCGCATTCTTTTTGTGGCCTTTCTTGTAGATTTTGTATTTTAGGAGATTTGTTTGTGCCTTTGTTTACCAGAAAGGGACAGTGTAATTCTGGACTTTCGTCAAGTATTACACCGTCACTTTGCTGGTGACGGTGACAAATGCTGCAGTAAAATGAATTGTTTCCATGAAAAATGTCCTAATGTGTGATTTGAAGGTTTTGATATTTAAAGCTAAATCAAAGTGCTGCTGCATCTTTGTCAGGCTGCTTTCTCATACCTATGTGATAAATGAAATATTTACACAAGCTCTGCGAATAAACAAACACAAACAGATTTATTATAGTCATAGACACGCACCAACATCAGAAAACAGAAAAGGCTTTGAAAACAAAGTCAGGTTCGTATTTGTTCTGAATTCCAAAGACGGCACAGCTAAAAACTGTTCTATTACATTGAAAAAAAAACATACATTGTTGCAGTGTAGGACATTTTGCCTACTTTCTGTGCTACAGAGACAATTTTTTTTAGGATTCAAATTTTCAACCACTAAAACTTGGCACTGACATAAAAAGTCCTCTAAAAAGTGTTGACGTGCAATCTCTGCTGAGATTCATAAAATCAAGGGAAGAAGGAAGACAAGCCTACTGCTGTTAGTGCCGTGTGTTTGTGTGTTATGTTGTAAATGCTTATTGCTAAAAAAGTCTGCATAGAGTTCTACACCTACTCACTATTGTGCCATGTCTGACCCGGCACCGTCGACAACGTACTGTCCATCGATTTACATACAAACAAAAAGCTACATTATATATTAAAAATGTGCAAATCAACATATCTATATACACTTAGACACACTGCATTTCTGTTTTGGGGCAATTGCTTCAGGAGGGGTCGACTTTAAGTGTTTCAAAGAAAATTAGGAGGCAACTGGTGTTTGCAGTTTTACGGATCAAAGTACGGTGAAGAGGAAAAAGTGTCGACACGTGATCAGCTTATTGATGTGCCGATTAACAAGGATCATGATCAAATCTTCGTTTGCCGTTGTACATGTCCGCATTATTCCGGCAGCCGCAATTCCTATCCGGAAGTGGGTGGAAAAGATGATGAACTCTATAATGTCTTTACATACACATCTACATATTAAAGTCATATGTAATAATCAGTGACATTGCTTACACCCAATGATTGCTGGAGTTAGAGAAGGTCCAAACTAAAGAAGATTTAAGGTTGTTGTGCTCTTGATATGGAGTTTCTTTGCTCAAAATTCCCTCTGCTCATTCCAATTTACCACCTGCACTCTACTTCAACTGAGGGATCAGATCTGACCAGCTGATGTTGGCCAAACCCAGTTCCTCCTCGTCTCCACCGGAGAAGCTAATGTCCACCAGGATCTTGCTTAGGCTGTCGTTCAGGGTATCCAGCACAAGGCCCTCTGTGATGGAGCAGTTGCCAGGCGTGGCGCCTCCTGCCTGGAGCAGCTCTCTGGAGCAGCTGCCCCGGCGCCGCTTGGCATCGGGGGACTCGGCCTCGGTCGGCGGTTCAGTCGCCTTGGGCCGCTGGCATGTCTGCGGCTCCGTGGGGGAGCTGAAGATCTTGTATTCGTCAAAGGGAGTGCTGCAGTAGCTGACGGGCGTGAGGTACTGGCGCTGTGGTGTGACCATGGGACCGTTTGGTGTGCGAATTGGGCTGAAGTCCAGAACGTTTTGCATCCCTTTGCCCAGGGGGGTCACTCTCCACGGCTCGGGTAACACAAGAGTGTGAGGCTTGCTGGGAGTGGAGGAGGCCAGCAGGCTGCTACTTTTTATGGGTGTCTTGAAGCAGTGCTCCTGCGGGGGGCGCTGTGCTTCAAGCTGCTCGGTCAGTTCGGCTTTGGGTGACTCCTGGAAGGTGGGACAGGAGCACGATATGCCAGAGTCAAAGGAGCCGTTTTCCGGGTAAAGGATCACAGGCTCATCATGTGCAGAGTGAACCAGGCTCTGTTTACGCCGGGAGCTGCTGGACTCTCTCCTCGGGGGAGCATGCAACGTCTTACAGCTTACTGGGACTTGCACGTCCACATCCTTCTCCTTGTCTTTAACAGGCGGAGGGTCCTGCTCGTTGTGGTCTTTGTTTCTGATCACCTGTCAGACAGACATAAACCCTCATCATCATATGCCTGCTCCTGTTAAACTTTTCACATTCTCAAAAACAGACGCTAGACAAAATGGACGACCATACCTTTGTCTCCACCTTAGGAGCTATGCGGACTCTCTTGGTGATCTTCTTCTTCTGGGAGTCAGCATGGGGAATCTGGGCAGACGAGGAGGACGTCAGGTAGACAGAGGAGGAGATGGGGAGCTGGACAGGGACCAGGTAGGATTCGGCTCGAGGGAGAAGAGGTTTCATCTTTTTCTCTGTATTAGGAGACAGGAAGAAGACAAAACTGTGAAGGAGGAGAATTTCATCCTAAACGTCCAATAGCTGATAGCAAAGATGCTGTGAACCTCTTGACGTGAAGCTGTTCAAACTCACCAAAGCTGGTTTGTTGATTCTGTGCGTCGGAAGCTGTTCTTCTGTGATTCTGGTGAAAACAATGACAGATAATGGCATCGATTTACATAGCAATGTGAAAAGCATTATTGTTATATGTAATTCTTGTGCCATCTTGCTCTTCTCTACATCTCTCTACATCAGACAGATCATGAAGACCTGAAGAACAATCCAAGTAAGATATCTAAAGACACTTCCTCCACTATACTGAGGCAAGATAGAGAGGTATTCAGAGAGGGGTTTAAGATGATATATGACAAAAAATGGATCTTAGATTAGATAAGCACCTTTTTTTCTTTCAAGGTGTTATTTTGGGAAAACAATGTTATTTTTAGATCAAAGAGTCTGATGAAACCAGCAAAGTCTTTGTCTCAGTGTTGAGCTGGATGCCGATTCTGAAAGATTGAAACAAATAAAAAAAAGGTAAATCCATCTTACTTGGTGGTTATATAAAAGCATTGGCACAGAGACGGGACCAGATGTTGGATCACATCCGGGCTGTGGAGAGGATGAAGAACGCGGGTTGAGAGGCATAAAAAGCACAGGGAAAGATCGATCAATAATGTACAAAATCTTCATTTTGCTGATGCTTGCACCCACCTTATACACCTGATCGAGAGTGAGGCATCGATTGGCTTCGGGCCGGATGGTCCAGTAGGAGACCTTGTCATCGGGCGACGTCTCACGAGTGAACATGTCGTGCAGGGAGAGGTTGTGGCGGATGGAATTCTAAAATTATAGAAAATGTTTATTGCCCAACGCTTACATTTAATGACCACAATTGTACGTTATCAGACCGTGCGTGCGTACCTTCCACCCGGGTTTGGCCACCTCTCGAAAGTAAGGAAAGTGATCCTCCATCCATGTGTAAATCTCTTTCAGCGTCATCTTCCCGCTGCTGCTGCTGTTGATGGCAAACTGGATCATGGCCATGTAGGAGTACGGCGGCCTCTCTGACGCGGCTTCTGTCTGAGCGGCTTTCTGTGCCTGTAGATAAGAAAAGCAAAACATGTTTTCTTATTCTGTCATTTTAGCAAGACAAACACCACTGAGGTGATAAGGACAAACCTGAGGCGCCTGCTGACGTGGGTCTTGGTTCTCCTTCTCTGTCATGGCTGTGGTCTTGGCAGGTTGTTGTCCAATGGCACTTGAAGTAGTTTTTCCCAGCCAAGTAATGTTTGTCAGGCTCTCATCGAGTGGACTGCAATCAAGCTCCTTGTGAACTAGATGAAAGTGAGGCAAAGCCAGTTAGATCAAAAGCAAATCTACGACTTAAATCAGGTGTATGGCAATACTTTTAAAGGACAAAACTCAAATTTCATACTTGTTTTAGTTACAGAGAGAGGATTTCTATCGGGGTGTGTGTTTTTGGTTTCTTCCTTCACCAGCTGTCCACCTGTACTCTTTGTAGAGATGCTGCCCAGCTTTCCGGACGCACTCAGCAGGATGAACTTGTTTGGTCCCTGGGCTCCGCACTCTTTCCCCTTGGCGCTGAGGGCCCCGATGACACTCTGAAGGTTTGCCGTTTGGGGGACGACAACAACCTGAACATCGGGGGCCGAAGGATGATCCACAATGTGAATTCCATCTGGTATGCGCTGACTGGCGGCTGACTGGAGAGGCTCCTCAGGTGCTTTTGCAAGGCTCTCAGCTGCTGGCAGGTCATTTTGCTGAAAAGGCAGCTTTCTTCTTTTGAGAATCAGGGGTCTCCTTGGGCTTCTTTTCATGGTGAGCAAATCACAGAAAATCTCCCTTCGTGTTCACTGTTATTCTACAGATAAAGTACAGAAAGAAGAATATTGATAACCGATTCAGGACCACACAAATGCTTATTAAACCTGCCTGACAATACAAATATGTTTGTTGACAGTCTGAACTAATTGCCAGCTGGTTAGCTTTAACCGTAGCTTGGTTACTTTATTAACGTCCAGCACTGTTTCGTTATGATTGCCTTTAGTAGTCTTTGCTTTCGGTTGCGCATGAAATGTTCTAGATATTGACACTTTCGTATACCAAATTTGAGAATACTTTCAAATCATCGATAACATATCTACAGCAACTTTATAACCTCGTTGCATATGTCGATAATTAATGAAATAGCAAATGTCGGGTTTTCTATAACGGAATCCGGGTAATGCCGATTACAAAACACAATATGCAGACATATATAGACAAGCATCGAGCTTTGAAATTATGTTTTCTGTTTTTGTTTGTGTTGCACTCCCATCTTGGCGTTACATTTGTGTTACAATACCAGCAAGAAACACCGAGTAATTTGATCTATTTCGCCGTTTACCCAGCTATTAGCTAACAGCGTATGGAAGCTAAAATTGGGTAGTTGTTAAGTCATCATGTTACAAACCTTCATATTAGTGATGTTTTCGCATGCTCCGCTTGTTTAGGCTGCAGTTAATGGTTGAAACGCGCGTTTCATGTCCAATGTCAGGTCAATAAATCCTCGATATCTCTTATTATTTGTTCCGCTTAGTGATATAAACATGTCCGGTACATGATTCAGAAAGGTTTTTGAATTTTGGCGCTGTGTGCGCAGCTTCCGTCTTTTGTGACCACGTGACGGGAAATTCACCAATGGGAGCTGGACAAAGAGAATCTGCGGGCAATGAGAGACGAGTATGGCGGAACTCACGTAGTCACAAGACGGGAAACAAAAGTATACAAGTCGAGACAACAAACAGTTGAATATATGTGTGTAATTATGACCGCTGGCAGTGTCTGACGCGAAGTACTACATCAAGGTCTGTATAATATCTGGCAAGGGTACACACGCGATGGTTAAACGTTAAATATACGGAATATAAAGGTGTTTGCGTGATCTCATCCATCGTAATCAGGTATTTTGGGACAACTGACTTAACAGAAATAAGGAAAAGCTGAAGTCTGATGTGTCTCACTTCATTTGTTTCAGCAGATCTTCAGTCATGATTCCTATTAATGCCCCGTAAAGCCAAAAAGTCAGATAAGCCTCCGCTGCTGTTCCTGGAGCAACCTTCGCGTGGAGCCAAAGTCCAGAATGAGCCTGAAGTCCGTGCAGCGTTTAACCCCAAACCCTTCTTCACAGAGGCACAATCTCACAGCAATACGACTCTTAACACGTGGGTAAGTTGTTTGCAAAAAATGCTTTTGTGTATTCCGCGACTTTTCTGGGTGGTACATGGGTGAATCTGCAAACATTTCTTTTCAACAACAAAACCTGCTGAAGTGTCTCTGAGCGTGGCACTCAATCTCTACCAGTCCTGTGATTGTCTTTATACAATAGGACTGCCATTGTAAGTAGCAGCGTCAGTTATTTTTCCTTCCAATAAAGATGAGCCAGGGAGCTGGCATGCGTGATACTGGTGAAAATGTCTGCCATTACTGCAACAGCTTCATAACTGTCATAAGGCACCTGGGTTTGAATCCAATTGTTTGTTTGCTGTGCTTTGTGTTTTTAGGTGAGTCCACAGTTTGACCCATTGGTTGAGGCTGCATCACCGGTGAAAAGAGGGAGGAGAAGGTGCCTTGACCCAGCCACAAGTATTGTTGACAGGAGCAGCAGGCATTCCAAGAAAACCAGCGTGTGCAAATTTCCCTCATTATCATTTGAGACAAAGTCAAGGGAATGCTTTCACCCACCGAGGCAGACACGCAGAAAGGCAGCGACTGAGGTGTCGGCGAGTCGACCGCGGGGGTCACGTCAGATCAAAAGTACAGCTTCTCATCCGAGTGGACGGATAGCCTCAGTTGGAAAAAGGAATGTGAAGCAGGTAGAGGTTTCTGCTGATGCTGCTTCCTCCAGCAGATGTTTGGATCCACATGAAGCTTCATCCATCGTTGTGACCGAGAAACGCAAAATCCCAGAATCTGCTGCTTCAACACCTCCTGCCACTAAATTCCGCACACCGGATGTGAGCTTTGCGTGCACGCCACCTGACGTGGACACTCCAAATGCACTCCACGAGGGGAACTCTTGCACTTCCTCCCCCTTTCTATACCTCCTAATGCCTGGGTCGCCGCCGTCTACACCACCTGACATATTGGTGGCTGATACTCCAGAGAGAGACTATGGTGTGAAGGTGACATGGAGGAGGAGGAGGAGCTTGATGTTGCTGCTGAAAGAGAGAGGTAATCTCTCTGATTCTGAGGTGCTAATTCACAGCTAATGGCGTGGAGTGCCGGTATAAGAGGACATGGCACAGGTGTCTTTAGAGGAGAGACGCATGATTATTCATATCGGACTGCCGCAGTCCTTTGCAGGAACTATTTTTGTTTCAGTTAGATCACATCACACTGCTGAATTCTAAAGTAGTTCACAGAGTTCTTTTTAACTTAACTCATGTAACAGTTTGCCAAGGATCTTATGAAATGACCTTCGCTGGCCCCAGCCCACTCAGTCAGATTTATTTAAGATATCAGATGAATGAATGAATCCAGATGATTGTGTAGGACCACTGTTGGCTGTGACCAATACTTTTTCAAGTGTATTGCACAAAATACATTTAATAAATACACAATTACAAAAACAACAATTCTCAATGTTTTAATGCAGTTCCTACACTCTCGTAAATAAGCAGCGATAATGCAAACACATCCAACCATGCATGTTTTGACTGATAATTCCTGTATATAGTGGAAATGTAGTTCGCTACTTTTTTCAGGAGCTTGAGGTGCAGACTGCCTTATGGCCATGGTGGCTTGGCTGCTGCTCAGCTTCTTTAAATCGTGTATTGCGGGCAGCGTTTTAATTTCCTGACTTGTGTTTCATCCCGCGAAGTGAAGCAATAGCGGATTCCATGTTAAAAAGAAGCCAAATCGAGCTCGCGGCGCTCCCCGCCTCTCGCCATGATTATGCACCAATCAGAACTCGGCTAAATTTACTGTCGACCAATAGCAAATCCCGTTGTTAGCGTATTCCGTAACTAAGGACCGAGTTGACTGAGTTCTCCTTAGCCGCGTCCAGAAAAAGTAGAAGAGCCACAGGAGGATCTTCCTTAGCAACCGCGGATAAACATGAGTTACTACAGCATAAGGTACGAATAAAGCGCACACACACTACCTGTAGGGTTGTTCTAGTTTTGACACTGCTTAACGAGAAGCTAAGCGACGTAGATAATGTGTATTTAACGAAAACTTCACTGTCGCCCCCAACTTTTACAAAGGCAGCATAGCATACAGTAGAAGGTGGGCTAACATTAGCTTCTAGTGGTAACAAACGAGCTACAACACCGCGTTTTCTCAGCTACGGCGACTTTTCTCTATTTTGCGTTTTTGGTTTTGCGTTTGATGAGAATCTAATCTGGCAAACGAGCTGCGCAAAATCGCGTTACAAACATGGTAATAGTGGGATAATGGGAACGAGCAACAATTCATTACACCCATTACCACACGAGGCTAATGTTAGAGGTTTTAGTTGGCTTTGTTGGGATGATAAACTCAAAAAATGTGTGTGTGCGTGCGTGTGTGTGTGTGTGTGTGTGTTGAGCGTCGTGACAAAATGTTTCGGTAATGGAATCCAACAGTAGCGGCTCATTCCAGTATGATTCATCCAGATGCGAGTTAAAACGACAAACAGAAAGAAACGGAATTGTAGCGTTAGAAATAATTAACACCCAGCCACACTACTGAACTTCATATTTAAGTGGAACCTTTGTTTATTTGTGTTTTCCTCCCACACCTAATGAGTATAACAACAATAACACCCGACCTCCCAGAAAATATTGTGTTCGACCGCAATCGGTGGTTATGGTACCCACACCGGCTTGTCAAGCGCGTATCCACTTCAAATCGATGGCAAGTCGCGGGTTTGGATCTGATCAAACAAGACGATGGGGGGAGAGAAGGCTTGTGTGTCATGTCGGAGCATGTCCTTCTGTAGCCTCTCCTGTGTCCTTTCCTGTAAGGCGATATTCACTATCACCACCCAAAACGGTTACAACAGCTGTAGGCTCCATAAATTAATGAGCGAGTCAGTCAGTAAGTCAGTCAGTCAGTCAGTAAGCAATGCTCTTGTATTTTTCCTGACCTTTCTTTCTTCTTCGTTTGAGCTCGCAGTGATTAGTAACTGGAACGGCATGTGATTCATTCTTGCTTTCTTGCTATGCTGGTCATTCAAACAGGTGTTGGGATGAAGAGGTCATGTGCGTGTGTGTCAGCAGCTAATGCAGTCCATTTGCAGCACTGGCTGAGGCAGAGGTCTGCTTTTATGTCTGGCAAGATAAAAAACCCCAGTAGCTCCAAGCCTCTCCTGTTTGACGATTGCAGTCCCGGTCTGATTATTTGATTCTATCAGTTCAGATGCAACTCCTCTCCTTCAGTGCACCAACGCACTAGTGTTCCGTAAATACTGGGTGAGATGTTATATTCCTTTCTGCCAGCTCGTTGGTTTCGTTGATGGGCCACGTCACCACCTTCCTGTCCTCCTGATGCTACTGTTGTTTACTGGTGGTTACTTACTATAGATGATGGTGACATCATACTCAACAAAGTAACAACAATGATGTCTGATGTTTCTGGAGGGCTCAATCTTCCTCTGGCGTCCTGTTGTCCCTCATCTGATGCTGTGTGAGCTTTGGTTTGCATTTAGTCGCTGAGCTTCACCAGACTGATTTGGCTGGCCAATGAAAGTGTGTGGAAGTCTAATCAGTCAAACACAACTGAAAGATCAGATGCATATTGAGATGTTTGCTCTCGTGTCAAACACAGGCTTTTTATTACATCAGAAGAAAATACTACAAGTGCAAATATCAACATTATATTTGTTTGTTAACCCTGCTAAAATTGGGAGATTTCATCTTCATGATGTTATTCCAGAGGGAGTTCTAAAAGCATAGTTTTCCCTCAAACTGGTTATGAAAGTGCAGATGAAGGCTGAGTGATGACTCACTTGGCAGCTTCATTCCCGTTAGGTTCCTCTTGTAGCGTGGAAGCAGCATTGTCAGGGAGAGGAGTTCGAAACATGAACTATTGCGTAATTGCAGACAGTATGAGGCAAGACTGCTCATTGAGAGAACCGATCAAGATGTTAACATGTCTGAATAAATGCATTCACAATTACACAATCGAGGTCCGTCTCTGGGATGTAAACGTTCTTGGATTTATGCCCATTTCAATCTCATTAACATGTTCGAAGGAGACAATTTATTGCCTTTATTGCAATAAAACGGAAGTGCTTGTAAACATACTTTATGAGGCAGTGGGACAGCTAATACCAAAGACTTGAGTACCATTACAAGTCCCATCAGCTTCACAGGAAATGCATTGATTATTATTGCAAAGAATATATTACAGAGTATTCCCACAGGTGTCATAAGTGTGAGCAAACAATTAACTTTATGCTGAACATTCTCCACTGGGTTGCCAGGATCGTCGGCATGGAAACTAGTATTTCACTTCCACTAAAAGTTCATTTTAAGTGAGCATCCTGAAATCACAATGGCTCTTCTACATACGGCAAGAACGCGAGAGTCCGCTCAATCAATCAGTGTGGCATCTGGCTTTAGGCCGAGCTGTAAGTCATTGCGGTGTAGCCCACTGCATTCCAAACACATACAGCCTAGTTGGCTTGAGTCGTCCATGCAGTTGCTCAAGGTCCAAGAGGCAGAGAAAACACGCCTGGTATTTATGATGTGCTAACGTTCGCCACAATGAACGTGACAACGTTGCGTACATTTTTAGCTGAAGCTTCCATTGCTGCGCTGCTTGTTGTGAACAAGGTGGTGCCCTGCACAGTTCCCAAATTCAATGTTCCTCTGATATTGAAAATGTTACAGCAGTGAAAAAGAGCCTGAAGTGAGCTGTAAGTGAGGAACGTGTATCTGAGTCCCACAGGGAAATAGTATTGTCATCTCGTGTAGCTTCTTTCCATCATTTGTTTTCAGTTGGATAATTACTCCCTTAGCTGAGTAATTCCCTCGCTTATCATCAGTTTGTCTTATATGCCATTTTAAACCGATCCCACAGGACAAACACACACACACTACTCATCCTCCCTGTCCTCTCTCTCACGTCTGCATGTAGGTACAGAAAAAGAATAGGAGGCTCTAGTCTCCTAGCAACTAGATAAAGCTCCCTACATCATTCATCATTTCTGGAAAGGTTAATCCACAGGTTATTGTTCATTAAGTTAAGTTTCAAAACATGTTAAAAATGAGTAAATATTATGAGTAGTACAGACTGGGATATTTGACTCACTATGTGTTGGCTGAGTGTGATGTTTCAGTAGAGCTTCAGGCTATTTAAAGCTCTACAAATCCCTAATTTTACCTTTAACGGATTAGCACATTTGGTCTAGCCTACATCCAGTGTGTTGTCGCTTGCTGCGATGACTCAGAGGAAGCGAGCGATGACAGAATGTCGAAACCAACAGAAAGTTAGTTGGAAGTCGTCTGGCGGCCAAATAAGGGACAGACAGCAATAGAATCTCATGTGATTGAACTTTTAAGAAACCTGGCCTCGCTCCTCTCTCCTCCCGGTATCTATTGAGCTCAAGTAACTTTCCCCGAAATGCGCAGTGTTGCATTACAAACCCCCTCGCTGTCTAGCATTTAGACCTGTCACTTTCTCACCAACGCCCCAAGCTGCATCCTTGCGTTGTATGAAGTGCGAAGTCATGGCAACGGCTCCAAGCCTCCGACCTCAGCCCGCCTCAGCAGTGGTAGCTGTCACTCCCCGGGGTGGGATGTACTGTAGCTCCTCTCAACCCGGTGACATAACAGCTGAGATCTCTTGCTGTAAGGTAGGAGGACTGCGCTAGAACTCCCAACATTTTTCCAATAGAGAGCAGAGGTCTGGATCAGCATTCCTGAAGCAGCATCCATGGACACTATAAAGAATGAGGGATCTCAGCCTGTCTTCAGCCGCTGGTCTTACAGGTAGCTGCACACATAGATATTAATCTTTTGTCTGTCGTTCAAGAGGTGTAGCTACTTGTTGCGCAGATGAATAGTCTTCTACAGGGGCAGTCATGTTTTGGGATTGCAGAGTGGACACGTCCTATGCCAGGGCAGAGGTCAGAGGTCAGCGCTAATATAATGTTTCCTCCAGCCTCTGATTCACCTCTCCGGCCGGCTGAACGGAGGAGATCAAAGATCAGCCTCATGTTTCTGCTGCCATGTCTTTACTTATTCAAAGCCTCAGGTTGTGGCTGGGCTGTAACAAGAGTTGGTGATTTGCGTATGTGTGTGTGTTTGTTGTCCACCCTTGTATATTTTTATAAGCAAAGGTTTTTACTCAACTTTCAATCCATCTCTGTATTGGGATTTTATCTGTGTTTTGCAGCTAATCTGAATCTTAAGTGTTTGTTTGTAGCAACTGAACTGAGTTGGGGATAAACAACCTCGGGATCAGGGGGGACGTCTGTGCAGCATCCTCCAGGTATCTCCTCAGTCTCAGACAATGAGACAGGGAGAATCCTGCTGGACGTGTCCTTTCCACACTTATCCACTAGCGTCTCTTCTCTCACCGGTAACCACACACACTCCTGCAGGGACTTTGCTTTAATTACTTCCTTTCCTTGAGAGCCCCTCTGAGCGTTGGGAAGTCGGTGGCCCGTGACAGAAATGAAGCCACGCTTGCTCAACTTTACATTTCTGTTTGAAGTGACAAATGACGTGTACGAAAGTCTTTCATTAAGGTGAACGACAGACTAAATGAGCTCAGGGACGATAACTTAATATCACATCCATCATGTGAAAGACTGTCTTTGGCTTTAAGACAGCCCAAACTAAAGTTGTTTGCTTCACCACTAACCCCTGATCAATTTGTTATGGGTCTCAAATATAAGTTACTGTTATAAATGGAAATAAATGTCAGATTCTCACAAACATTCAATGAAAGTCAACTTTATTGATTGTCAAGTTATACAAATACGTGTCTTTTTTAGTGATCGGTTTTGCTATCAATCTCAGTTTTAGCCTGATAAATCAAGAAACATTGAGAAAAACATTAAAATATAGTATTATGCAGTAAAAACTATTTGGGCAACGATGCACAAGGAGACTACCTTAGGTTTTCTAATCATCCAGCACTCCATGCACAAATCTCTGGCTGTAAACCGCTTTAGTAGCTCTTTCTCTGCATAAATATTTTGATTTGAATACGCTGCTTAACATGAATCACAGGTGTCTCAATAAACTCCACACCCTGTAAATCTTCACAGCGCAGTGCAAAGGCCTCCTATTACAGCCGAGCCTTGCCAACCGGCCGCCGGTTTTTAATCAATGATGCCGGAGGTGCACTGTTGACGGAGCTGAAGTCACCATGGTTACCTTGATCCCCCACACAAGGAAGGGACAACAGCGCCATGTGCTTCTCTTGTCACCCAAGCCGTGACGGACTAATGAAACATTGATCACCTCACAGCTGTGAATCGCTGTGGGTGTGTGCGTGTGCATGTGTGTGTGTGTGTGCGTGTGTGTGTGTGGTAGTTGTAGTTTCTTGACCCCCTAGAAGTATAGGAGTGTGCAGTGTTTAACATGTCCTCTACAGTGTTGGGTTATGTGTGGAACTTCTTTGCTGATATTTTGTCACTCTTCTCATTTTGTTCACATGGTCCTGTGCTCCTGGTTGCTCTGGTGCCAAATTGCCTTTTTCCCCGAAGACCCTCCAGTTCTGCCAGCTTCTCCTCTAATTCACTGGCGAGGTGAGCAGGAAAACTCCCCCAACAGACACACACAGACCCACACACTCACACAGGTTCTCCTTTCACAATCTAACAGATGTGTGGCAAGCAGATCAGACTCTAATCATAAATTTTTAAAATAGCCAGCGGGACAAGTGTTTCTGTCCAACCTGGCAACGCTGTTTGGTTGTTTCATCAGTGATTGATTTATGAGTCACTCCTTAATGCTTACTTTGAGGCTGCTAACTAGAAGGAAGGTTATGTTAACATGCACACTAACAATCCAGTCATAACACAATTAAAGGGCTTGAGGCAAATGAGATGGAATTGTCAACTGTAAACTGTAAACAAGGTGATTATTCACATAGACACAATACACCTGTGACAGTGTGACACACCAGTGCGAGTCTGCTTCTCTCATTTTGATGTGGAATGAACAGATAATCACTTAAGCCTGTGGGCCTATAGAGTGGATGAAGATGTTTTCCGGAACTTGCCACCTTTTGACATTAACCGTGTCCTCAACCGTACGGCAGTGACATCACCCAGCGGGGTCCTTAAGTAGTGTGTGTCATCACCGGCACACTACAGCTACGGATAGGACGTGAGAGCGACTGAAGGAGATGGAAATAGGCGGATGGGAGGATGAGCAAGTCTGACACCTTAAATGCTCACACAATCAGGCGACGATCAGGCTGCCTGATTTCAAGGGTTTTCATTATTCCATTTCCTTTATTCGTTCCATAAACAGCCAGGCAGGGATATTTAAAGATTCATGCTCGAGGCAAAGATGAAAGATGTGAGAAATTAAACTAGTGATCCACTCGTTACATCAGCCTGGTGTGTGTGTGTTAGAGAGACAGAAAGAGAGAGAGATGGTGTCTGACTCAGCCTCTGTCTCAATAGGCTCCTGCTGTTGCCCTTCTCTCTCTCCCTACTGTATCTAAGCAACATGGACCCTCAGTCCTTGAAGATGCCAATCCATCTGACTCACAAGAAGTCATCCTCTCTGCTGGATCCCTTTATCTTGCTCATGCTCTCCACTCTCGGCGTCTGTCACTCATCTCCCAGAGCGGCAGACGTGTCAGGTTTCATCAACAAGCTCGGAAATCCTGTTTTGAAGGGCGGTGTGTAGTGAAACTCACTATTTAGGATATTAGTTCAAGGCTAAATTGTTCATTCATCCAGTATAGTTTTGACCTTTTCAACATAACATAAAACTGAATAAATCAAAGCTATATCCACATCATGTAATAGATGAATGTATAGGATAACATCTCTTTATTGCCCCCTCCTGGTATGCTAAGTGCAGAGTGGCTCCTAATCCTGGGCTTCGTCCAAATCAGCTAATTTATAATATAATATAAAATAGTAATGAGCTGTGGGTAGAGCAGGCAGCAGAGAGAGATAAGTGTGTGTGGAGTACACAATGGTACCAAGACTGGAAACCACAATGAGTTTGAGTATACAGTATATGAAATTATTATGTATGAAATTGTACAAATATGATGACATTCATATTATACACTGAATTTTAACTGGTCTAATCTTAAATCTTTTCATATTGTGTTGTTTCTTCTGCAGTGGCATTGAAGATGATGGCGGCAATCTCATGCAGCAGAAACTGGAAAAACAGGTAAGAAACTCAAAACCCAACATGCCCGTTAAGAGTTGTCCTATTTATATCTCATCATTATCAGCACTTTCTCTCAGTCATGCTTGTATTTATCCAGACTATAGCTGGATAAACACAGCTCCTATCTGACCTTGACCCTGGCCACCAGAACCAGATGATACTGATCAAGATCCAGATCCAGTGGTCGCTTGACGTCTGGCTGTGCTCTCCTTAGTCTCTGCTACTATCTAGTGGTAACCTAGATCAAACACAGAACGAGATGTTCTGCTCTTTAAGTCTTTACTGTGTTCTCAGAGTACTCTCTCAAATGTTGAGTAATTGCAGGTTTTTCTGAACAAGTTGTAACACCCATGAGCAGACTGACCATCACAATTCCAACTCCACTTGAACACTTTAACCTATTAACAGTAAGGCTACGTAACAGTACATCAGCTATGATAAGCCAAGGCTTATTTACATAATGTTTACTTTTAGGTACTTTGTTGGGTCGGGCCTGAGGATTCAGTGTTATCTCATCTCTTATGATGAGGAATCACACTTCACAACACTACACTTCACACTGCCCCTCCCCCTCTCTCCCAGCTGGAGTTGGAGCGCTAATGACTGCTGATTCAGTTTGTGATGGTGACTATTCTGCACTCACACACACACTGGACTTGGCTGAGAGGGAGAGAGGGAGGGAGAGGCAGGGAGAGGGAGGGGGAGAGAGAGAGAGGGAGAGCAAGCCATTTCCTGTTGGAGGACCACATAGCACAGAGGAGGCTGTTGAGGTTATCGATTGCCACACTCGCTTGCAGCAGAGGAAAAGGGGGGACACGGAGACAGGGAGAGCTTCACCGCGAGCAAGACAGTAGCTTCATTTGACTTCAAGAGAAATGAGAGCCGCTCTGTTTGCTCTGTAGGGAAACTTGCCGGGTCACACTTGATCAGGATGTCAATAGAACGGGTTGGTAACTTTTGCTGCTTCCTATTTGTTTAGTGTTGGTTCACATGAATGAAACAGGTGTGTGTCTCTTGTTGTTTGTCTTCCAGTTTATTTCAAAGATCATCTTGTCGTACTTGCTGTGTGTTTCCCCTTGTCTTCTTTTTTCACCTTGCTATCTTCACTGGCGACGCTTCATCATGTATGAGTGTCTCTTGAAATCAACGAGCGTCCGGTTTTCTTTCGTCCACCTTTTCCTCCTGTTTCACCCGACTCAGGAAGGACCGTGAAAGGGCTCAATGAAGTCACATCCTGCTACCAAAATGTCAAGCACACAGCCTTTACAAAGGAATGGATTATTACAATAGATTGTCTTAAAATAGCACAAGACTCTGAGACTTAATCAGGGAAGACAAAACACACAAGTCTGAACCTGAGGGAGTGAAGAATTGGTGTTAAGTGTGTCGCCTCACAATCCATTCCCTCGGCAGCTTTCATTGTCTAAACCATGTCAGATGTAACCGGTTAGATAACAGTAAAGTAAATCAGGTGATCCAACTCATTCATATCAATTTCATTTTTTGCGTTCTGACCACCCTGAGACATTTTTTTACAATGCAAATTGTAATTGGAAATGCGTAGTTTGGCACAGCTTCCACCTTTGTTTGGTACTCTGACACTAATTGTGTTCATCCCAATGATCCCACTTAATGTTTAATTCATTTGGAGCCTTTATTTATAGCTATGAAGAACTAATTTGAAATGATAATGAATTCAGTCCCCTGATTCATCACGTAGAGACTAATGCACTGTTTGTATTCCTTAATAATCATGTCGCTTTAATCCTTGACTCAGATCTGATTTAGTCCTTCTCTCGCTATTTGATTTGTATTGCTGGTTATCGTACTCTTGTCAACGCATCGTGACTCGCTTCACTAGAATTAGTTTGTTTGTAATGCTGATGATGTAAATAAAAAAAAAAAAGTTTGAGAGAGAGAGAGAGAGCACAGTTCAGTTTGAGCACACTGACTGATGAGTTATGAAAGCTTTTGTGCTGCAGTATGAGAGAAGGCCTCCTGCTGTCTTCCAGCTCACTAAACAGCATCGCTGAACAGGACTTGCTGTTGTGCATTTGACGCACTAATTAATGCACTTGCGTAATCCACCGGCTGCGTTGACCACAGAGAGCTCGGCTCGGCTCGGACATTGAGGATAGAACGCCACCATATTCCAAACTAAACCACACACACACAAATAACAGTAAAGTAAAAATGGAGAAACAGAGCTTTGTGTTCTCTTTATGGTGAAGCTTGAGAACCCACCGGCTTGTTTGAGTCCCAAATCTCCACAGAGTGGTGTCTTCAGCCTTCATCTTATTGTTCTGTCGTGGGTGAGTCATTTGGTATTGCCATAACATCACCTCTGCTGGACTTCCACAGTCGCCCCCCCCATGCTGTGTGGGTGTTTTTCACTGTTTTAAATCAAGCAGTATTGCAAAGATCACAGTTTGTCTGCTGCCTTAGGAGGCCATAGTGGTTTTACATACTTGCATATTGTAGCTTTGAATGCTGATTTCACTACACAGCAACAAGCCCCACATAACATTACACCTCAACACGATTATGCAGGAGACATGGATTGTAGAGAGGGAACAATGACATGACAAAATTAATATGGAAAGACAAAAGAGAGCTCCAAGGTCAGGAAATAACTTTTTAGTTTATACTCTGTTTGAGTGTGTAGTTGCCATGGAAATAGTCCCTTACATACACCGCTGAGGGCTCCTCACTGATTATGGATGCTGTGGCGCCAAGGGTGCTCATCACCACGGTATTGTCGGAGTTGTTTCCACAACAAAGAGCTCCTGCTTGGGCATTAGTGTGTTTTTTGGGGAGAGATAAAGCAAGCGAGTTTTTCATCACCCTATGCAAACATATATGAATATATCTCATGAAATATGTCCTCAAATATCACAGAATTAGAATATACTATAAACAACGCAGATGTACTTTTTTGTGAAGGCAAATGCAGAAGCTCCATATAGAGAATACGACAACCAAAGAACTTCTGAAGACATCTGCCATTATTTCTTGTTTGGTCTGTAGAGGGCGCTCCTGGAACAGAAGCAGCGGAGGAAGCGCCAAGAACCTCTGATGGTGCAGCCCAATCCTGAAGCGCGGCCTCGGCGCACCAAGCCTCGGCGTAGCGAGGAACAGGCCCCGCTGGTTGAGTCTCGCCTTAGCGTCACCAGCGATGTCATCATGGACGGTGAGGGACTCCAGTCATGATCCCTGCGCTTCTCCATTTGTCTTTACTCTCTTAAGTGTTGCAGACAGGTTGCAAACCATTATTTTCTCCGTGCTGCAGGTATTGACGGCCCAGCAGCATTCTTGGGTTCAGAAACCCCCGACCTGGGAACGAAAATCCAAATCCTCTCAGTCAGCCAGTCCCAGCCCCAGCCCCAGCCCCAGTCCGAGTCTCAACCCCAGTCCCCTGCAGCCGAGGAGCCCGAGAGGGACGGGGACACTGAGACTCTGATCGAGCCCAAAACAGACATCCAAGAGCTGCTGCAGAAACAAGGTGAACAACTGGAAAACACTATCAGAATTCCGTTCTAATAGCAGCCACAACTTTTTTTTTTGCAATTTGCTTTTATTGAAGCAAACATTGTACATGACATTGCGCGTACAGTTGTAGGATATTTTGGAGATCATTCTTTATATAGAAAGAGGGAAAAGAGGACAGATAGAGATAGAGAGAAGCAAGGAAGGTTGTGATATCCCTACTATTGTTGTTAAAAATTATACCCTGAGGTAGAGCACAAGTAGATTGGAATTGCATTGATGTCATAGGGTAAATACAGTTCTTACAGGATGATGTCAAACAGCAAGGTAGGCTAGTACAAATCGCATCATAGGTTGTGATAGAGAGAGAGAGATAGAGAAAAGAGAAACAGAAAAACAAAAAACAAAAACAGAGAGAGGACATCCCACCCAGAAACCCCACCTAACCCCACAGTCACACAAACGCGCATTCACATGACCGCCCTGGCCCACCTGGGATGTAAAATAAAATATAACAAAAAGGAACTGTTCGGTGTTCTGGTAATCAGTCACTGGTCTGGCATAGCCTGTATATCTGTGAAGTAAGCAGCCACGACTTTTGACATGGTTGTTGGCCAAAGCGGTTCTCCTCTGCAGTCAGGACGCAGACAGCCACGCATTGAGAAATGGGTCATTTAATAATAGTCCTGGGCATCGTTCCCCCTGCAGTATGTCTGTGTCTGTGGCATCATTACAAACAGTAACACCCACACGTCTGGGAACGCGACTTCAAAACTACACCATTCAATGACAAATGAAGGTTTAGTTGAAGTGAACTCGGACTTTGCAGCGTTGCAGTGTGAGCAAATGTCGCTCCCCCTCTCAATAATGCAGGGCCTAATTGTTAACGTCAGCCCAGTTTAGCCCAGGAACATGTCCTCAGGAGTTCCGGCAGGTATTTTTGGCTCCCCCCCCTCACCCGTCCGCATAGGAAACGAACAAAATTGAGATTTGAGCCACATCCATATTTGATGAAGTCGCTCAATCAGCTCTTGTATTTTTGGCTTGACTGAAACTGTATTAATCTTCACGAGCTGCTGTGCTGACGACGTTTCACCATTACTGATCGACCTGCATTAATATCTAATAATCAGATTGTAAAAGTCAAACGCACATGCTGCATGGAAGGGTTCTGGTTGTGTTGCAGAGTGTGAACCACTCATTTTTGTTCTTCTTCCTCACTGTGGTGTAGGATGTTGCCCTCCTCTCTGTACAACATGAAAATGCCACAGTAGCGTCTTTATAATTATCCATATCACCTCAGGTCATATAAAAGGTCAAAAAGCTGCAATGAGATGAAACGGCCCCTCTTTTCACTGCGCTGGAATCAACAAAACTATAAAATCTGATTATAGCTGCTGACAGAAGCTGAATCCTGATTTATGCAACCAATTACAAGTGAAGAGTCTCGAGTCGTCTAGACCTCGTTTGACATCTGTGCGACACGGATGAGACTTCAGCCTCGATCCTTTGACATCAGCCTCACCCTCTCAGAAGCAGCCTGGATAAGGATGCATTATTTCTGACGGTTGTACTAAGAGCCCACAAGCCAAATTTGTGCTTTCATTTTGGTATCAAGCAGAGGTTACATGTACTACTAATGTCTGAAGTGGGTCAGTTTGTTTCAACCCTTTATTTCCTTCAATGCCAAAGGCTTTAACCTTATCCTGAACTATTTTGTTGCAGAGGTATTGCATCAGAAATGTGTTGTAGCACATCAAAAGACACATTTTAGCATGTTTAACCAGAGCTAAGAAACTCTTTGAGATTCTGTCGTTGCTGAAGAGCCTCTGGGATTCAATTCCAACTGTTATTCAAGCCCTAAATCGATCATCAGAAACCCGTGCCACCCTCTGCCTCATCTCCCTCGCCAGGTCTGTCTGGCAGTTTGAAATACGACGAAGCCAGCGAAGACGATGATGACGGCGAGGAAGAGCAACTGCGCTCTCTGTCTAACGCAGACAGCACCAGGCCTTCTTCTGCTACGAGCGGCAAGGTGCAGATAAACTCTGAAAATGTCCACGATTAACGCTTAAAGCTACAATTAACGTTATTTATTGAACGTAAAGTGCATCACTAAATGGTCGATTCATTTCAGGAGGCTCCCGGCTCACCCACGGCAGAGAGCTCGCTGCTTGACGTGGCCAACCTGGAGGAGTTCGTCCTGCTTCCGGCTCCGCGCGGCATCACCGTCAAGTGCCGCATCACCCGAGACAAGAAGGGCATGGACCGCGGCCTCTACCCCACCTACTTCATGCACCTGGAAAGAGAGGATGGCAGGAGGGTGAGGGCGGCGGCGAGGCGGCCTGAACTTGTTGTGGAGTAATGTGATTTTAAGACTACATTCATCCCACTCTTTCTCTCTCTCTTGCCAGGTGTTTCTGCTGGCAGGAAGAAAGAGGAAGAAGAGCAAGACATCCAACTACCTGATCTCGGTGGACGCCACTGATCTGTCGCGGGAGGGAGAGAGCTTCATAGGTAAACTGAGGTAAGGCCACGCTCTTTTGGGTAAATCCTGATGGAATTTTGTTCTCCTCTCACCTCCCAGATGCTACAATTCCTTCTTTGTCTTCTATCAGGTCCAACCTCATGGGCACCAAATTCACAGTGTATGATAACGGCGCAAACCCGTGTAAAAACCCTGGGACGCTGCTGGAAGAAAGCAACACGCGACAGGAACTGGCCGCCATCTGCTATGTGAGTCACAGACAGACGCATCCTTTTTTTGATTGTTGCACAATGTTTAAAAAAGGGAACAAACCGTCTTTGTTCCATATTCCAGGAAACCAACGTCCTGGGATTCAAAGGTCCACGTAAGATGACCGTAATCATCCCAGGCATGAACATGAACTTCGAGAGAGTCCCTGTGAGACCCCCGAATGTGAGTCTGACCTTCATGGAATCATGCAGCGTTCTTTCATGTCACACTCTCCTGCACCTCAGTGGGGGGACAGACAGAAGTGGCTGAAACAAATAAAGGGTCCAAATGTTTGCTTTGCAGGAACAGGAGAATCTCCTGAGCAGGTTTCAGAGTCACACGCTAGACAACCTAATCGAGTTGCACAACAAGGCGCCCGTGTGGAACGACGACACGCAGTCGTACGTGCTGAACTTCCACGGTCGTGTGACCCAAGCTTCAGTCAAGAACTTTCAGATTGTCCACGACAATGACCGTAAGCAACTGTTTGCTAAATGTTTGATATGCAAAATTTCACGATTTGAAGGGTTGTCTATGTGCAAGCTAGGTCTTTGACATTGTTGTTTTTGTAAATTGGAACCTTTCCCGTGTATTTACTAGATCTGTAGACCTTTGAATGGAGCCTTATGGATCCCTGTGCACGATGAAAAGCCTCTAAAAGCTCTCTACATGAAGCTATCAGTTTAGTTGTATTCAAACTTGCTCACTATTGCCTCAGAAAGCGTGTCCCTGTGATATTTTACTCTGAAACATCTGTATTTCATGCTCACACTGATCGATAACCTCTGTCACTCCAGCTGACTACATCGTCATGCAGTTTGGCCGTGTGGCAGAGGACATCTTCACCCTGGACTTCAACTACCCCATGTGCGCCCTCCAAGCCTTCGCTATCGGCCTGTCAAGCTTTGACAGCAAGCTGGCCTGCGAGTGAGCTCCTCCTCCGCCACCTCTACTCGGTCTTGGCTTGGCTTGTTTCTCTAGGTCACACGTATCACTTTTGCACGATTACGGTCACCACAACATATGTAACGGAGGAAAATGGAATCACGTCTGCCATGAAGTCTTTAAACTCTTCTACTACCATCAACACTACAGCTTTTAACACCGCAAGAGGAGACCAGTGAGACGTTGGTGCCCCCCGGTGGCACTTCATCATTCCCTGATACTCACTAACCCTCTTCTCTCCTTAGTTACATTTCATTTGAAAGTGCACATGTACTTACTAAAAGGGAAAAACAGAGACGCTCCTTAATGTTCATGTTAAATTGTGTAAACTGGTGACATGTATATTATTTCCTTCTGTTGCCTTTAAATCTTGATTTCAGTGTTTTTGCATCTTGAAATGTAGCTTTATGGTTTAATCCTGCCATCTACTCATCATGGATTTCTTCAAGTGTTGTCACCCGTGTCTTATTTGCTGGAAGGTGAAATGTGAACGTCTTATGGTTTTTGTGTTTTTTGTGAACAATTGTAATTTTTGTATGATGCGATACCGTGACGTGTCTTTGTCTTAGCGGGTTGGATTTCTAATGGAAAAGGAAAACACAAGCAGAATTGCACATGGGAACAGACAGAATGGTTCTATTGTACATATATGAAAATATCTGTCTTACATATGACGATGCTTTCTTATTTGATGTCATTATGTGTGTCATTATGAAAGTTCCCAACAGTGCTATGACCAAAATCTTACATTAACAAATCTGTCTACTCTGAATGACTCAAAATGACTGAATCAAAGCCTCTAAACATCTCCTCTCAGATTTTCCTCCTCTGTGGATGGCCCACTTCAGTGAGGGATAACAGCTTTTTACCTGGACAAACTTCTTCAGTGTTCCACATATTTTGCCTGTTCAGTCTAAACGAAAACACAACTGAACAGTCTATAATCTAAACCGAAACACATCTTATTGATCCTTTACAATGGCAGTCAGTTAAGCATCGTTAAACCCAGGTCCTTTTAGGGAAAACGGTCCAACTGAAGATGATTTTCAGGTCCTATTTTCAACTATTTCAGTGTTTCATGAATTACAAACATCATAATTTACATGCAATCACAAACGCCTGGTAAGTTTAAAATGTTTGATATCATACAATCGGTGTGCCAGCAGTCTGTGGATTTTGTCAATTTGTAATTTAAAGTGATAAGGAAAATGTGCAATGGAGTTTGAAGAGAAAACAAAAGTTTATAGGAGATATTTTGAAATATATATGAGTTTCCTACATTCGATTTATATAACACAATCCAGTTATTCAGAAATATGGATATATGTGGACAGATGGAGACACGACGGATCATGGATAGAATGTATTCAGAAAACTTTAGTTTATTTTCATAAACATAATACTTTTGGAACTACACTGAGAGCAAAAGCAACTTTTTCCATTTGTGTAAAATGTAATAACCAAAAACAATAAACACATTTTGAAAGAATACATTTAACATTTAACTCCTCTGCTTACATCTTTTCATTGTCGGATCGAACTGTTTGACGTAAACAAACTGGGTTTAATAAGAATTCTTCTTCAACATTTCAGGCCATCTTACAACTGGCCACACTGAACGTCTGAACAATTATAACCAACGGTGTCAACTCTTCACTCTTCAATATAAACCTCTTTGGGCAGCTCTTTGTACTTGATGAGGTAATAGGGGTAGCACTGGCAGCTATCAAACACCACAAACATGGTGGGGTTCTCCACTTTATCCACACAGGTGTCGTACAGACAGTGACGACACTGCTTCTTCCTCTTGCTGGTGAGAGGCGGGGGGCGTCGGTAGTTGGCCTCTCCAACGGTGACCTTCCCTACAAGCACTTTGGCCAGGAACATGTGACGAATCTCATCCTTACATGAGAAGATGTTGGAGAAGATGGCACTGGTGGCAAAGTAGGAGCCGTGACCAAAGGACACGCCGTTAACCCCGGACATGCGCGGGTCGAAGTTGTTGTGGCAGATGTCCTCAGCTGCTTCCTTGGTTGTGCCGTGGAAGAGATGCTTCTCCAGAGGCTCTTTAAAGGCGGAGTGGCGCGTCTGCATGTGGACTTTGTACCTACAATTAAAACGCAGGTAAGTGTTTTGACACAGATGTTGAAAGAAAATGACACAACCACACAAACTGCAGCAGAACCTTTGGTAGTTGTCCCAGTGCAGAAAGTTCTGGACCAGCTGAATACTGACGATATCCACTTTGGTTTCAGACAAGCTCTTGTGGAAAATGGTTTGGACACTCCTGTAGGCCTGCGTGCCCTTCGGGACTTCCATCAGGCTGTAGTCCTGCTTTGAGGCTAAACTCCACATTGGGGGGTACCAAGAGTTAAACTCCTCCAGCGGGTCCACATCAAAGTTGTCCCTAAAAGGCTTGCTGGGAGGCTGGGTGGCCTCTGTCAGGATTCCTGTCCTGGGCGCGAGCGAAGGAAGAAGGGAAGAAGTTTAATGTCTTCATGTGGGACAGAATTAAAGAGGAAGGATACCTACTTCAGTTGTGGCTCCATGGAAGCAAGGGAGCGATAGATGGGCCTGCACTGGATTTTCCTCTGGAATCCTGTGCTGATGTTGGTCTGGATCATGCTGATGAAGGTAACCTTGTACTTCTGTGAGCCGATACTGAAGAAGCACTCCGACTCCTTTTCATTCTTCTTCTTTACCAACAACTCTGACAAGTCCTACAAAGAAAAGAACTGATGAGAGCAGTGGAGTCTCGCGACTGACAAAGAGAATACAAAAGAAAGGTAGACCAAAAACCTCTCTGTACGCCTCCCAGGAAACGTTGTACCACCAGTACATCTGCCATTTGCTGGGGAAGTAGGGGTTAACGTCTGTGTCGTCTGTGTTAGTCAGTCGTCTAACCCCATCGTACTTGGAGGGAGCGTGCAACTGCAACTTTTCGAAATTCAGATGGTAGCTGGATTGTCTAAAATGAAAGCATGACAAAACAAGATAGCAATATTACAATATAATGTACTAAATAATATCAAAATTAAACCTGGAAGTAAGATGAACTTGGTCTTAACATCTGACTTACCCATCCTTGAGGTCAATCGCCTTCTGGCTGACATCGCAGTAGAGCCTCTCCAACAAAATCTGAGAGCGAGGTGGGATGTCGACCCACTGGTAGGTGGTGACGCACCACAGCTGCCAGTGAAAAGGGAGTGGCGTGTGGTTCAACTCACACTTTGACCCCAAGCCACACCTGCCCAGGAGGAAAGGGTCACAGATCTTTATGTTGTGGGGGTTCTGTGTGTGGAAAGATAATGGGACTGGAGCTTTGGATGGGGGTAGCGGCAGGCTGGCGTCAGCTGGTGGTGGTTGGGTCCGGGGGCAGGCCTGTTTCTTGGGAGAGATGCTGGGTGGGTTGATGACCAGAGGCAGGGGCAGGATGTTGCATAGCATGGGCGTGTCTGGGGTTAATGCTTGTGACTTGGTGGTGGTGCTGGTGGTGAGTAGGACATGGGAGGCTGTAATGGAAATGCTGTGTTGAGGATTTGGAGACTGGACAGCTGCTTGATACAGCTGACCATCAGAAGGAGGAGCAGGATTACTTTCACGCTTTCTCAAAATCATCTGATCCCGCTGGGGAGTGAAATGAACGCTGACGCCGTATGGGTTGACGCGCCAATCAATGTTGACCTGCTGGGACATGATGGCGTTCCACACCGGAAGGTCATTGTCGATGCCCGCAGGGATTCCCAGCAGGAGAACAGACGGGCTTTGGAAGATGGAGTTTTGGAATATGGACACCGGCTCTGAAAGTGAAACATCTGCTGCTGCTTTTCTCTTCCTTCCTCTTCTGGATGAGGCGCTAGCCATCTTGAAATTTCTATAAAAAATGTGTGTTATCAGTTAAAATCCAACTTTTTCTAGTTTACCCAAGATGAGACAGTATAATTCACAGTTACAGGTTTAAGAAACGTTTTTTTCGATATCAATATTTATGTTGGTAATGGTGCTTTCATTTATACACATATGGTCTCTGCCTGGAGGTCAAACTTAATTGGATTTTGAAATTAGACAGGACTACCGTTTGTAAGCGTTTATTTAATAACAAATGAATAAAGTCCATACAGACATTGAAAACAGTATACACAAACTGTTTTCATCATGTACGTTTACCACCTCTAAGTGCGTCATACATGGTAAGTTTCCCCTCTGTCCATTGGCCGGGTTATTGCTAAAAAATATGCTGCTTTTACGATTAAAAACCAATAAATCGATAGCTGTGATAGCTTTATCAACCAAACAAGATATACTTTATAATGTAAAGGCGTTATTAATGAGCTGACCTAGTTTAGCTAAAAGTAAGCTAGCTAAGCTAATTAACTAGCCATCATTGCTAATTATCGACACCTGTTGTTAATGTGGTTGAATTACCTTCATTAGCCGTTACGTCACCGCGAATCGACAGCTTCACACGCCGGCTGAGCTCGGAAACAAATTTACCAATTATTACACGTTTAGTGAGTAGTTGTGAAGTTTTAACGGCCGCCCGCCACACAGAGCAGAGCAGCAGTTAAGTGTGTGCGTGTGTGCGCGCGTGTGTAGGACATAAGCAAATATTTTCGGGTATGACATTCCTTAAGTTTGTTGTGCTGTCATATGTACATCTATAAATCTGTCAGTGTATCAATACAAGTGGTAATTGATTAGTTCTGAACCCAGCATGGAAAGGTCCAACAGGGATAATGCAATTCATTTTATATCATTGTTTGACACTCTCCTTTGAAATATGATGGAATAATAATACTAATACAGATGTTAGCTGAGATTGTCCTTCTCAACCTCTGCTTTTCTCGCTCACTTTCTTCAACCGCTTACCAATCAACCCTCTTAGTGGTTAATGATCACTTTCTTCCCAGCCTAAGAGGACAACATGATGCCTTTACCACTCGCATTGCTCACGTGTTAACCAGTCACTTAAATTATCCATTTACTTTTAATTTAATCAGGGTTAAATGTGGAAATCTGGATTACACCATCAAGTAAACCATACATATGCATTTTGCATTGCGTATAAAACATTTATAGTGTTGTTTGCATAACTTGTCAGGCAAAACATGGTCAGGGTAATAGAAATTCCCTCCCGTGCTTTTAATCAGACCACACAAGTTTTTGCGAATGGAGAATCCTTTTATTCATTCAGTACATCGTCTACTCCACACGATTACAACTACATGTTGCCGGCTGCATTTGAATTCCATTCAAATGTGGGTTAAACTCTTGGTTGTGCCATCACCTTACGTATCATAACAGTGTTTTAAAGTGCAGAGCTTTCATGTTCAACAAGTTATGGCAGTCTTAAAGACACCAGATTTGTTTAGAGACGAATTGCAGAAATGCAGGCTGAAAAAAGGGAGTTAAATCAGATTGTGTTGAGTAAGAACTGGCAGAAATAATAGTGCGTCCCCGATCCTTCCTCATGCTGTAGTGATGTATGTTAAATCTGAAAAACCATTAATCATCCATACAATTGTGAGTGATTTTGAAAGGCAAGTGGTGAATGTCATCCACAAGAGAAAGTATAGCTTCACCAGCTGGACCCTAACAACATTCATCGACTTTCACAGAAACCTCCAGGGGTTCGATCTTCAAAGGACTCTGCTTGCAGCCCACCCACAGGTAAGGAAACACCATCTCGGTTAGGGTTTGCTTGAAGGTATAGATGTGTGTGTTGTCCTGTGCGTCATAGAAGGACAATTTTCCCCTGTCACAGTCCAGCTGAACTCTGATCCTCTGAGGGTTCCTCTTCAGGCTGAGCCTCGTCAACGGAGAAGTACCTGCGAAGTACATTTTGTGGTAGAAGTACACAGAGAGGTAGCCATTCTTCAGCACCGACGACACCTTCTCCTTCTTCAGAACCGACTGTTTGGCCACGCCGACGACCCAGGCGGTGTTCTCTCCCACGTTTATATCCCAGCCGTGCTTCCCGGAAGTGAAGCCGCAGCTACCCAGCACGGCGGTGTCGAGGTTGAAGCGCTCCGGGTTGTCGGGCAGCTTCTGCTTGTCGTCGCTGTCACTGACGCAGGTAAGGTCGTCCGACAGCTGCAACCACGGGGCGGCGGTGTTTGGGTCCAGAGTCACTGGAGCTAAATACAACATAGATCAGATCAGTTGATGTTGTGTATTCACAATCCCGCACCTCATGAATACATGCAGTGAAGTGGTGAAATTTTGAAAGAGTAACCAAGAAATACTACAAGTAAAATCTGCATGCAACATTTTAGCTAAAATAATGGAAAGCCTCAAAAAGTGTCACAACATGGAAAATACTCTGGAGTACAGCTGTATGGCCTTTTGGACTGTATTTGAGTCCAATACTTTAAGTACTTACTGTACTTGACAATTTGATGCATCTTTTCCCAAACATGGTACTGCAGAGAACCCAGGTGTCTGGCCACATCGATGAGCGTTCCTGGAACCAGAGCCAGATCTATGTCTGGGACACGAGCTCTACAAAACACACAATGTTACATTTCATCATACCAAGTGATACAACTAAGGGATGTAAAACAAAAGGTTTAAGATGTACTTTACCTTGCCAATGTCCTCTTACAATTCTGAAAGACAAGTTCAGGGGAAATTCATTACACGTGGCGCAACAAAATATTCAAGACTGAAATGTCAGGCTTTTGGAAACTTACACGCAGGAGCAAGACGTGGTCAGAAGCCACCACCTCCTCTATGGCCCTGATGGACTCAGACACAGAGGTTATGGTTTGGGTAATGTCTTCAATCTTCTGGACGATCGCTCGACTCTTCAGCTCTTCCTCCTCCCTCAACTCCACCATCCTGGCTTCTTCCTCGGTTCGGAGGAAACTGTGAAGCTTCTCAAACTCTTCGTGGGTCCGTCTTTCCACAAATCGCGCTTGGACCTGAAATGTATATGAGTCTTGTGAAGGAGCAGCACCAGCTGTAGGTATGATATTATTAAGACGAGTCCCCACCTGAATGTGAGCCACGGTGTCCTCATAATTTTGCTTCACTTTGTCAAAAGCTTCCTTCTTCTCCTGCAAAGTGCTGAGGGACAAATTCATTTCCTCCTGAATGGACGATTAACAGAAACAATTTAAACACAACTTTTCCTCACACATCTCCCTTCTCCTGCAAATGAAAATCACCCTATGCAAATGCTAGAGCCCTGAACAAACATACACACTCCGATTCTCTCAAGTCCTGTGTGTGTGTCAATACTGTGAAAACTGTGACATCATTCAAGTCATCTGTTCATGTGCCCCATCTCCCACTACTATACATTGCACAATTTGTTTATTACAAATAACACCTAAGATAAAACATGTAAATGAAACGCAGGACCACCGAACAAGTGTCTGCCAGGTCTGGAGGCCATGCACACACACGCACTCTCCGATCCTAACCGTTAGATTTTGACATCAGTCACCTTGATGTCAACAACGGCCTCACTGACGGGGCAGCAGTCGTGCTGTTTGTGCCTCCTGGACGTGTGGCAGACAACGCAGATGGGCTCCTTATCCAGCAGGCAGAAGAGCTTCAGCTTCTCCCCGTGTATGGAGCAGACCTCCCCCGGCTCGCAGTACAGCTCCCCCGCCGGGGCGTCCCCGTCCTCGCTTTCCTGGATGTAGGACTCGCACAGGTTCCTCAGCGTGAGACTGGACACGGGCTCCTCCGCAGACTCGCTCCTGCACAGCGGGCAGTCGCGGTGCCGTCCCCGGCTTGCCCAGTACTGCCGCAGGCAGGCCGAGCAGAAGCTGTGGCTGCATTTGAGGACCACGGGGTCCCGAAAGATCTCGCAGCAGATGGGACAGGAGAGGTCCGCCTCTGGGAGCGAGAGCCTGCCGGCCATTCTGACGAACACACACCGATATCCTGTTTGTTCGGACAGACACAGAGCTTACAGCCACAATCACCGCGCCTGAGGAACACTCAACTAAACACAACTCTTCATATACTCTTTGTTTAAGTTGTCACCTATACTACGTTGGAGAAATCCTGAGTGAAACCTACCAGAGAGCGAAGATACGGGCTCAACAACGTTTACTTCCTGCTTGGCTTTTGGATGAGTCACGCACTCAAGGCGGAGTCGAGGAAGAAAACAACTTTAATAAATTGTTTACGCCTAGATTTTAATTTTATATATAGATCCACGTCTCAATAATAAATAACACCATACAATCCAAGATCACATTTATTTTAGCAATTTTAAAGTTGTAATAGTTGAACAATAATTTAATAAAAACGAAAAAACGAAGGTAAATACATCAAAAGCAAACATGCACATATATTTTCATTTGAAACAATGAATATTACAAAAGCTAAATATAAACATTTCACACAACCCTTTCTTAGTTAATAGTCCCTGTTATATTGGTTAGAAATTGGTATATGGCACCATCTCGTGGCAAAAAGCAGTAATGCTTTTCATGTACACCTGAAATGTAATTACAAAGAAACACAGTATGTATCCCAAATATATTCAGTGGGTTTTTTTTCATGAAGTACCTGCAAAGTACATTATAGTGTAGAAGTATACAGACAGGTAACTGTTCTTCAGCACTGACCGACTGTTCACCACGACCCAGGACCCAGACCAGGACCACGGCCCAGGCGATGTCTTCACTCACGTTTATATTCCAGCCATTATTCCTGGAGATGAAGCCATGATAGCCCAGGACGGCAGGGTGTCGGGATCGAGGGGCTCTGGGCAGCTTCTGCTTCTCCTCGCCTTCACTGATGCAGGTAAGGATTTATTCACCAATGCACACCTCAGGGATGCGTGCAACAAAATCGAGTGGGAGATGCATGGATGCAATTGGAGCAGGAAAGGAAAACAGTCAAAGAAAAGCTGTTGCAAAGTGTGGAGACGTTGCACCTGGTTTCTCGCAAATGTGGCAAAGTCTCAAGATCTGGTAACAAACAAGAACAATGTGTGTGTGTGTAAATGATTTATTTTGAAGTGAAGAATGTAGACTCAGACTCCCAGTGGTGAAATCAGTTCAGGCCTTTAATATGAGCTCGGGTACAAACATTCAGTCTTCCTGGGCAGACAAGATGGTTGCACACTCTGACAAAACAACTCCATAGGTTTCCTTGGGGAACAGAGGTCAAAGAGTCACATTCCGGAGGAGGAGTTTACTTCCTTGTTTTGGTGTACAACACAACTGTTAACGGGTGTCAACGTTTTTGGATGCAACCATAATCTACCATTTTGACAGACGACCACGACCACGTCCACGCCCCCCTCTTCCTCTTCCTCTTTCGCTTCCTGGTTCCACTCTGTATGGACATGATCTCACCCAATGGCCGATTTGGCTGCAACAGTAACATGGTGCAGTGTCAGGGGTCTCTCTGGGCCTTTCTGTAATCATAGTCTGATATGGGTAACGTTTAGAAACGGCCCCCTGCTGTGCAGGCATAAGACCTCCCAATGTCTCGGACATCACTGATGGATTAATAGGAGTTACCGGGAATTGGGTTGTTCGTTTCGTTGGACTTTTCTTGCGGGTTCCTTCCTTCCAATAATGTATTTCCCCAGACACGTTTAGTTGGGTGGGGACAAAGCCTTGCCGTCCATCTTGAAATTGTCCCTTGTGTTGAGACTGTTCAGATCGTAGCCCTGTTGCGAAAGCTTCAGGCGTCATAGAAGTTACGCCCGTGGCGTCTAATCTAGAATATTGCTCCATGGCTTGTATCAAACGGTCCAAGGATTGAGAGGTTGCTTCTCTTTCTCTTTCTCTTTGTATAATCTGGGCGATGTTGCGCCTGCCTCTGACCCCAACAAATTTCTTCAACTGATTTTGTTTGAATTCACTTTCAGAGCGGTCTGGGGAGGAGTCT
Source organism: Genypterus blacodes (assembly GCF_046128005.1). Lineage (NCBI taxonomy): Eukaryota > Metazoa > Chordata > Actinopteri > Ophidiiformes > Ophidiidae > Genypterus > Genypterus blacodes. The sequence goes on from NW_027466821.1 coordinate 6,227,055, forward strand.
GAGTCTGGGAATGGAAGGAGCTGTGTAGGGGGAACAATTTTACACATCTTCTCCCAAACCTTGTACTGGAGAGAGGCCAGGTGTTTGGCAAAATCGATCACTATTTCTGGAGCCAGAGGTGGAGCCTCCACTGGGACACAAGCACTAAAAAACACATAATGATACAGTTCACCACAACAAATGGTATAATTGAGGAACATAAAATAAAATATTTAAGGTGTATTTTACCTGGCCAACGTCCTCTTACAATTCTGAAAGTCAATGAGGGTAAATTCATTATAATTTGTGCAACTGAGAACAAGAATGAAATGTCAGGCTTTTGCAAACCTACATGAAGGAGCAACATGTGGTCAGAAGCCACCACCTCCTCTATGGCCCTGATGGACTCAGACACAGAGGTTATGGTTTGGGTAATGTCCTTAATCTTCCGGACGAATGCTCGACTCTTCAGCTCTTCCTCCTCCCTCAACTCCACCATCCTGGCTTTTTCCTCGGCTCGGAGGAAACTGTGAAACTTCTCAAACTGCTCGTGGAGCTCTTGTTCCACAAACTCTACTTGGCCCTGAAGTGTATATGTGGCTTGTGAAGGAGCAGCACCAGCTGTAGGTATGATATTATTTCATTAGAAATTCAAAAGAAGACGAGTCCCCACCTGAATGCCAGCCACGGCGCCCTCGTAGCTTTTCTTCACATTGTCCAAAGCCTCCTTCTCCTGCAAAGTGCTGAGGGCTGAATTCATTTCCTCCTGGATGGAAGATTAACAGAAATAATTTATACACAACAGCTGACAATGGTTGGAATTTGAAACAGCAAGTCTCAAAGCTAAATCAACATGATTAAGCATCATCTTGAAATGTTCTAAGATGGCTGACCCCTCCACAATGCATGTGGGTGTGTGTGTGAGAGGGGCACGCAAATTTTTTCTTCTTCTTCTTAAGATGTATGATTCATTGTGATGGTGTGTAAATATCTGTAAATTAGTTTGGCAAAACACCACACAGTTTTGTATTTCACGCAACGGATCATAAAAACTTAAACCAAATGCTGAGCTTGATTTTGACATCAGTCACCTTGTATTCCCATCCCATCCCATCCATCCTTCCATCTGTTCTTCCTCAGGTTTATTGTCCTCTTGTCGCTAATTTGAGCCCGTCAGTCTTTATCAATTCCACATCCATCACTTGAGTCACGATGGAATTTTAGGAAAGAAGACACGCTTAAGATAATCGTCTCTGCAGAGCTCCTGAAGGCGACCCTGTGATGCTTAAGAACATCACAGCTTCGGCGACAAAGAAAGATAAGATGGCTGCTCACACTTGCCAAAAACAACCAGTTTCATAATTTCTCAGCCGTTTTGGGAATGTATTTGCAGAGATCAAACTGTATATGTGTGTGTCATCACTGGTATGAATCAGTTTGCAGCCAAATTTGCTGGATTACTCTAAGGGGATTTTACCATTTGTGTCATATTTGATGATTAATTGGCACAGTATGATTTGAAACTAGACACCTTTTACGCATTTAGATGTCCTTTAGATATCAGATGTCAGATGATCCAGGTGACCTGATAAATGATCAGAGGTCAGAGTTTTCCAGAAAGGAACCTTACATGTCGGATTGTCTCTGTAACTTCTGTACTTTGTGCTCCCGGTGTTTCTTATATTCAGCTTCACTCTCCGCCCTGTAATGTTTTGACTCAGGCTTGTCATCACAGCTGGCCTGTTGCTCGCCTAATAAACGTGCGTTTTAGTGTCCAGATGTTCTGGTTGTTAGGATTTTAACTCCTGCAGCCCCAGAAAAAACTCAGGTCTCGATAAAATGTAACTATAAAGCATTAACTTAATTGACTATTAACTTATTTCAACTTATTACATTGTAACCATTTATGTGCTGTTTGACCTTGACAACCACATCAAACTCCACTCCCAGACTCCTAATAAAGAATATTTATGCCTTATATTGAAGCATTAAAAGCTCCAGCATGTTGATTAGAACAGTTTGAAGTACAAATGTACAGCACACTTGGTGGGGAAAAACGGATGACATTCCATAGATTGTAAATAAAAGTCAGAATTCATGCCAGATATGACTCCAGAACAGGATCACTAATCACACCATTAAGTATAATGTAAACACAGGCAAATCTGACCGCACCCTTCTTCCTGAAACAACACCACAGGCCACATTTCCCTCATGTAGTAACTAATCATTACCACTAGATGTCGGACTTTACCCTGTTATGGCAAATCCAGGTTGTCAGAAGGCAGAAAAGTGTCAAATACAACTGAGGCGACTCTTAATGCTTTACATCAGAATACCGTAAAGTAAACTTATTCAAGAGAACACAAGAGGAGTAATCTTTTGTATATATGTGATAGAAAATGGTTATTTCATGTTAAAGCACTTAAACGCTCAAATTTACTCGGATGTCAACGTTTGCAGCCTCTCCATCCCTGTAAATTGGTTGTCAGCCATTGTGACCCGCGCTAATAGTGATTCATTATTGCTTGCGCCCTGCCAGTGTTTGTGGAGCTTCACTGCTGCGGATGGTGTGTGTGTGGGTGTAAGTGTGTGCTGCTGTGTCAATCTCTCAACATCTAATGAGGCCGGGCAGGCTAACATGTGGCGGGAGCAACCCCGGACAGACATGTCTCGATGACTGATACCTTACAGAGAGAGCGTTAGGACCTGCGCTGTCACTCTGACAGAGCTGCGCTTCACCTGCTGCTTCTTATAGCTTTTGAGAGAACTATTAGCTCCATCAGTGAAGTGCAACAGTTTCACATGTATTCAAACCTATTTGCAAATGTGTGACAAAACATCGATAGTCCTTTACTGCGCTGTTAGGCCACACAAAGGCCAGCGAACAACAGCGAATCAGAAGAGCAAAGATCAAGGGAGGAGGAAGAGCAGATAAAGAAACAAAGAGTGCTAAATGCATTATCTGAGGTTACGCAGGTCATGTCGATCTCCCATGAGTCTTGACTTTGTGTTGTTGTTAAGATGAATTCTCTCAAAACACCAAATCAGTCTCAAATTGGCCCTCAAAGTGCATTGAAAACATCCTCTGACACCCCGCAGGCGACCCATGATAATACATGATGATTGCTCACTGACACAGCCAAAATAACAGTAAATGACTGTTAACAATGACTACTTGTACTTTGACTTGACAGGAGTGTACTACTTCAAATACTTATCTAAATGTATTGTGGTTACTTGGTAATGGAGATTCTGCTGTCATGGCTTCCCTGCAGCCATTTTACACGGCTATTTGGAGGTGTGTGGGCGGGGCAGACCTAGGCTTCTACAAGTGCACATGCCAACTCACACACACACACACACACACACACACACATTCACACACTCACACATCAGCGCACAGGCACAAATATGCACTGAATTGGTGGTAAATTGGATCTCATTGGAGTGGCTAGGGCTCAGGAAACTCCTTGAATCCCTGGAAGGTCGCCAGGCCCTCCAGATTCACAGGAAAAGCCGCCATTACTCACACACACACACACACACACACACACACACACACACACACACACACACACACACACACACACACACACACACACACACAGTGACCCAACCCGCCTGAATTTAAAAGGAACAACTTCAGTTCAATATGGGGGACAATGCAATACGACAGCTGCTCCATCTATCGCTTTGCTAACCCGTTTCCCCTCCTGGCTTCCTCTTTCCCCCCTTTTTTGAAAACTCCAAACTCTGCAAAAGCCGCGCAGAGCGCCCACATTTTGTTTAACCGCCCGATGAATCTGCGATGTCTGTGATGACCCAAATCTGTATTAGTTCCCCCCCCCCCCGCTATCAAAAATGCCATCGAAAGTCAGGAAATGCGGCCGCGTCAGTGGAACCGCTCGCAATCATTTCTGCCAGAATTGAGTTGCGTCTTCCCCCTACCCCTCTTCCCCCTCTCCAGCTTTTCATGTCATCCAAAAGTGGCAAATCGGGATATTAATGGAACTGCTCTACTTCTGTAGGATCCGTCGCGATCAGACGCCTCAGTTGCAAGACGAATCTTCAGTTGTCACTCGCCAAGCCGTGCGGCGCTGACAGGCTGTTAAAAGCGCGTCGCAGTTGTTTTTGTTTCTGCCTCGACAGGTTTTCTATTTCGCAGCTTAGCTGTTTTGCAGCTTGTTGGGTGAAGATGAATATTTGAAAGAGGCGCTTTGCACGTCTGGAAAGGTACGTGATGCATCTCTCATGATGTGCGTTTAATGTTGTCTGATCATCACATGTAGACAAGAAGCTGGAGATCCTGAAGAAAGGAAAGTCACTCCGCCTCTTCGTTCTCGTCATCCTCGTCGTCCTATTCCACCCTTATCCAGAGGCCAATATGTGGCTGCCAAAATGGAAGCCGACGTGGACACACACACACACACAAACACACGCATGCACGCACACACATGCACGCACACACGCACACACACACACACACACACACACACACACACACACACACACACACACACACACACACACACACACACACACACACACACACAGTCTAACCATTTAAACCTTCAGATCCCAAGTGTGAACCACAGTTCACACTTGCCAAACTCCCTCTCACTGAGTCTCAGTGAGTGTGATGTACATGACGTTCCCGCTCTGTGCTGCACAACCATACATATCGATTGCCTGTATGTGGGTCACTTGGTTCAGGTCAGGCTGGAGCCGGGCCTGTCACCATCCATGTGTCAAATCCGCTGTGGCATAGCACGGTAGGCAGCCAGGGGTTGGGGGAGAGGGGTGGGGGATCCGCAGAGCCCCTGAACGGCATTATTATTGTATATCGAAACCGTTTTATGGGTCCACGCCAAAAGGGGGTTGTTGTGTTTTGGGGGTGGGGGGGGACTAAATCGGTGTGTGGCTCCCCTCCATTTCGCCCCCGCGAGGGAGGTGCAGGTCTCTTTAGGGCTCAGATGGATGTGCTTCCTCGCCGTGTACGACACCTGCCGGGCTGCTGTCTTGTGGTGTGAAACATTATGGGCCAACACGGGAGACAAACATGGTGCCTCTCATTGGCTGAGCGCCGGGGCCATATACAAGATATAGATTGCCTGGATGAAGCTGCACAAATCCCCTGTTGACCCCTACAAGTCCTCTGTTTCTGTGTCAGTGTGTGTGTGTGTGTGTGTGTGTGTGCGCGCGCGTCTGTGTGTTAAAGCGAGTCTGTATGTTCCGGGAGTGATAAAGGCGAGGGCAGGGAGTGAGTGATGCACATAATTTGCTTGATAAACGACCTGAGAGCCGTGGCCTGGACGAGCCGTGAAGACCGTGGATACACTGCACGCTTTAACGACACACCAGTGCTGCTCAGGCCATCTTTTCAGAGTGTGTTTGTGTGTGTGTGTGTGTGTATCCAGGGATTACTGTTGGAATTACTGTGCAGCAAGTGAAAATCCAATATTTAATCATAAGATGTGGATGTAGATATTTTAGGTGGTGTTGGTATGATTGTTTGATCTATGGATTTCAGTGGTTCACAATGGGCAGGTTGGCCTGAAGGTGGCGCTGTCATAGCCACCTTTACTTTTTAGGAGGAATGAGCACCACTGCGGTCAACCTGTAATCTATCTAACACACATAACGCCGCTGGTAACCGAGCAAGATCTGCCACCAGCAACACCACCACCTACATCTCTTCTGTTGCCTCGCTCGTTCCACTTTACGCCCAGCGAAGCAAATCCTCCACCACCATTAATGCGGGCGGGAGGCTTCACATGGGGCCTCAGCAAACATTTTCCTTTTCTGCGGCATATCGTGGAGAAATGGCGTACATACTTCACATGTTAACCTGACGATCGAGCGTTCACTCACAGAGGTGGAAAGGACATCACAGGTACTGTGCGAATTCATCACATAGACTCATGGAGAAAGAATCATCCGTTTATTCCAGCACCGGTTCACTCTGTGCCACTGCATGCAAAGCAGAAGAGAATGACAGTCCCTCTAGGATTGTACCAGATCTTTATAGCCATCCCAGAGCCTAACATCTGGTGTATCTGGCGTAACCTAACCCCCTACTTCTCCATCCTTTGTCAGCTTAACACCTCCTAGACTTAATGACACCACAGATAACAACTCAGGAGACCCACATGTCGTAAAGAGAGAAAGGTGAAAATACGTTCATCCTTGTCATTCAAATATCTCTCAACCCGATACACTTCACAGACATTCAACATGTGCAACCATCTTCAACTTCTCTGGTCAACACCATAAAAAACACTCTAACAGGTACATTTAAGCCAATCACATCTCTGTACAATTTGCACTATTGATACTTTACTTTACTCGAGTATTTCCACTGTACTTTTGATCCATTTTATTCAATTACATGAAACTGGGAATATTTTCCCTTTTGTTTACTACCACACACTATCGTAACTTTGTAGTTATTTTGCAGATTAATTCAGAAAAACAGTACTTTACACATTACTGATTAGTTTCCTTTGGACTGAGGTTGGAGGTTTTAATGCATAGCGCCCACACAGATGTGTAAAGTAAAACATTCTTCATTACACTACTTCAGTACTTAGGTACATTTTAAGATTTTGTACTTTTGGTTACTTTTCTATATAATTTAAGAGAACAAGTCAAAATACTCAAAGACTAAAGGTGTAATATTAAGTCATATGTGCAGTTATTATTAAAAAAAAGAGTGATAGACTTAAATAGAGCTGCATGACTTCTACTCAAAGTATCTTCTCTCATGCATTACATTACAAGTAATGTTTTTTTTTGCAATTTGTTTTTATTGAAGCAAACATTGTACATGACATTGCGCATACAGTTGTAGGATATTTTGGAGATCATTTTTTATATAGACAGAGGGGAAAGAGGAGAGAGAGAGACAGAGAGAAAGAAGGAAGGTTGTATTATCACTATTGTTGTTGTTAAACTTTATACGTAGACCCTGAGGTACAGTACAAGTAAATTGGAATTGCAATGATGTCATAGGGTAAATACAGTTCTTACAGGATGATGTCAAACAGCAATAGGTTAGTACAAATCGCATCATAGGTTGGGTTAGAGAGAAAGAGAGAAGAGAGAAACAGAAAAAAAAAACCAAGAGAGGACACCCAGAAACCCCACCCAACCCAGTGTTGCCAGGTGTACGATAATTATCGTATTTGTACGATAATTTTGCCCTCTGTACGATGTACGATCAATAATCCCAAAAAAGGCCAAATGTACGATAATTTGACCATTCCGTGAATGTGTGGTTGTAATCGGTTGTAAATCAGCCTGTCGCAACTGTCTGTCGGAGTCGGAGACTCGGAGCGCATCTGTCAAATGCACGCTGGAAATTCCAGCCAATCGTGCTTTTCTAAATGTGAGCTACGAGTGACGTGTATGCGTTTGCCTCAGAACAACGGCCATGATTGGCTGAATAGTCCGCTGCGCCCGCCCGCAGAGCTGGTCTGGAAGAAGAAGCGCTGAAAATGAGTGAACAAATGGAAGGGGAAGAAGTAGGAGGAGGAGGAGGAGGAGGAAGAAGTGGAGGAGGAGGAAGAGGTGGAGGAGGAGGAGGAGGAAGAGGTGGAGGAGGAGGAGGAGGAGGAGGTGGAAAGTGTAAGACGAAGTCGGCGGGGCAGAGTCTGGGTAAGCAGCACCGCCCACAAACCTATCAGAAAGAGTGGGAGAGTCAATTTGCGAGGTTGAGACCTAACGCAACTGTGGGGCTGCTGAATCCATTCCGTACTGACGCCACAAAGCTGTGAGTGCCTGTTAGACGCTGTTCAACACTAGAGTGACTATAGCGCATCAATAGACTTGTTATTTTGGTTATGATGGGTGTACGATAATTTCACTCAAAATACGATAATTTTATGTCTCTGGTACGATAATCCCACATTTCTCACCTGGCAACACTGACCCAACCCCACAGTCACACAACCCCGCAGTCACACAACCCCGTCCTGGCTTCTAGGTACTTGAACCGCTTCTGTTGATTGTCTCTTTCACTCCAGTAAAGCATTTCAGTATGTCTCCCTCCACTGATCACACATTACTGCCCAATGCAACCGTCTGAGCTCAAGCAGAAGTTCAAACATCAATAGAAAGACGAGCTCACTCTGGTCTGGTTCGCCTGCAGGATTGGCCACATACTGTATTTTCAAATTGTATAAAAAAAACAGGCGAGTCGTGTAAATTTGCAGGCGCCGTCGATAATAACATCTTGTTTGTAAAAAAAGCTGCTGAGGAGAAACGATCGGCTGGCCAGTCCCCTCCTACTCCCTTATGTGTCGAGCAGGGAGAGAGAGTGAGAGAAAGAGAGAGAGTGTGACAGAGAGACAGAGAGAGAGAGACAGAGAGAAAGTGTCGCCAACATGTTGCCGGGATACCACAGGGCCTAATACACCGATTGCATCTTCTGCTTAAAGACGTACACTGAATTGGATTATGGAGGCTGTTTGTACCTTATTAGTCTGACATTTCCACGAGAGGATGACGGCGACTCAAATGGCTTGGCTGCATTTAAATGTCACGCTACAAAGCTAATGATTTTTTACCTCCTCGCCATGTTTTAATGCGCCTACGGGAGCGGGGGGAAAAATACGGAAGAAATGGCGGCAGAGAAACTGATAAGAGGCTCCACTCTAACTGGTTTCAAAGACGCGGAGACACGACAAAAGTCTTATTTGATGATAGCAAGTGCATAATGAGAGCAAGTTATCCTGGAGCCTGGCTGGAGGAACCACAGGTTTAATGTGGCGAGAGAGACGGAACAATGCAACGTTTGAAGTCTCTGTTGTGTTTTTCATTAGTTTTTCTTCTCTTAAAAACTTTAATCTAATTTAATCTTTGCCAAAGACCCGAAATCTAACGAATGTCACATCTCGTCTGAGGCCAGTCGCTTCCTCCAAACATCAGGAGCTCTGATTCCTCTGAACGTCCGCCCCACTTAATGAAACAGTCGCTCTCTTCTTACATCTTTTTAATGGGGTTGTAAAATGATGGTTAAGACTGGAACTTTCCTTCAAACCTCCGTTAATATGGCCACCGGCTATAATCGGCCATCGATCCGCGGACTGATGAATCCTGGGTAGCCGCCTGCCCGCTGCTTTGCTCAGTCGGGCCTTTTTGATTTTGATGAAACGCTGATGTATGGCAGGCGAGCTGAGATGATTGCATTGTTGGTGTTCGCTCCCTAACCACGCCTCGCCCTCTGTGAAGGTCACTCTTTATTGAGCGTTTGGCTGCACTTGTGACCATAATCGTGCACTTTTGAGGAATAGGCTTATTGATCCAAGCTGTGGCTTTCAAACCATTACACACGGACCATAAATATGAAAATATCAAGTGGCTATAAAGTGAATTCATCAGCCATAACAGAGATGTTTTCATGTTGCTAACCTGTCTCCTTTCCTGTGATGTTTGTTTTGCGCAGTTCGACTTGCGAATTGTAAACTTTGTCATTTGTAATTCAAACAAACTCCTCAACCAACATCTCAAATGGAAGAATTGGAACAAGCGATAGTGGTAAATCTTATTTTGCATTTAAGCTAATGGTAAAAAATAAAGCGACTGCGGTTCAAGTTCAGGTGATGTGCCGTTTTTAGCTGAATGGTCTCAGAAGAATGTCATTGCAAACCTGTCTATGGCCTTTTGTTGTAAGCATTCGATCTGCGAGCGGGTGCAAGAAAACACCATCTCAGTTCACTGAAAGAGAATATATATATATATATGTATGTACTATGTAAGTGCTGATCTGTATTAGCCTAAGGGAGAGGACGGAGCAGGAGACTATAGACAGTGAGATTAACTCAGAATTGACTGTTTACCCTGAGAGCTTGGCCGCGGTGATCGATGTGCATGATTTGGCGAGCGCCCAGCTGGGGTTGTTTGCGGTCCTGTCAGGCCCTTGTGACTGATGCTTACGGTGAGAGTTAAAGGTCAACGGCCTCACGCTTGCCCAGCCCGGGCCTCATCTCGCCTCTCATTAACAGAAATCACAGAGCTCCCACTCCGCCCGGACACGCCCTCATCTGTATGCCAGGAGACGTGAGCGCAGACATCAATGGCGGCCAGCGCTCTGCTGCGTCTGCTTGGCTGAGATTGACCCAAATTACACCTAAAGAAAAAAATTGAAAGAAAGAAACACATTCTACTCATGGTGTCAGTGGAAATGCCAGCTGTGAATCCAAATGACTGGTTTTTAATGCAATCAATCAATATTCATGTGCCTGACAAAAGCTGGAATATACCTAAAGAAGAGAAGTTTTAGGGGAGAATTAAGAACCCATAAAATATGCGATATGCACCTGTGCTCGCTGCTTGATAATGGAGGCCAGCAGACTGCACGCTGATGCACCTCGTTTAATGCCTGCTAATGAGAATACAGCAGTGGTGCTTACACACAGGGCAGGCGAGCTCATCAGGAAGCATTAAACACGGTGCGCCGCAATGCAGTTGCTAATCCTAACACGTTATCTCTTTAGGAACGTCCATTTCCATCCATAACGCATTATTCACCGCGTAGAAGCGCATTCCCTCTGAGACCGCCGCCTCGTTTCATTAAAAATGGACGTTAATCAGGTTGAGTCAGGGGCCATTGTGATCAGCGTTTAGTCCGTATTTAGACAAAGGGTCATTTCACTCATTCCTCTGTAATTTCAGGCCGGACCTCAAACTTCCTCTTGGCTTATCACGATCGTCTGTTTTTCTACACGTCCAATTTTCAAGGAAAGTTTGTCTGGTTTAATCAAGATTGATTCATGTGAGCCCGAGCAAAGGGAATAGATTGACTTTTGCAAACTCTGCAAATCTGATACTTCTTGCCTTCCAGTTTAATTAAAAGATTGATAGCTGGCTGTAATTTGCTGCTAAAAATGTACACCCACAGACGAGTGTGAGCTGTGCAGTGTGTGTGTGTGTCGGAGCTCACATAAACTCTTATTGCAGATGGTCCGAGCTGTGTTGACAAATGGGACTTTTTATTTACTTTACCACCTCCCCAGGTTACAGCGAGCACCTGCAAAGGGCAGGACCAGCCGCTGCTAAGCCGATGTGTGTTTACACACGGTGCAAATCACACACACACACACACACACACACACACACACACACACACACACACACACACACACACTAATTCCCAGATGAAGAGTCAAAATGTAAGAATCTGTCACTTTTGCATACGGTTCAAGCCACCCGGACGCTGTGTGCCTGTCTCATTACTGGATGTATTGGAGGAACAAAGCTGTTACCTGTGGGTGAATTGCAGCTGAGGCACAATAAGCTCTTGCTCTCTCTCTCTCTCTCTCTCTCTCTCGCTCTCTCTCTCTCTCTCTCTCTCTCTCTGCCTTGTGCTCCCTCCTCAGCCCTGTGGCAAGGTCTGGGTTAGCAATGGTAATTTATTTTCCAATCGATTGGGACTGCAGGCTCCTCCAAACACTGACAACTGGTGATCAGCTGGAGCTAGACAGAGGTATTTTATTATGAGGATATTGACTTCTATCTAAATTCACTTAAGTACCGCAGGTAGGTCATCATTATAAAGCGCGCTGAGGCAGGGGGGCGGGGGCAGGATAAAATGTGTAATCCCCAACTGAACTGTAGATGGCTCTTTTTGTAGCCATGTATAGTGTACTGCCATCTTGCATCTTTTTACATGTATCCTTCTGGGGACAGTGCTGAGGGCCTTAAACATGCACGTGCAACCTTCATGCAACCATGATTTCTCTGCACATTGATGTTGTCAAGAGTTTTGAATGGCAGACGGTAGAAAGTAGAAGGTACGCAAGCCACAATAAACGGGTACCGTAGTAGAGAAACGGTTTTGGAATGTACTGTATATCTTCACGTAGAGTAGAGTTGCTGTTCAAGGTGTTCCATTGACGTCTGATGGGGGTTCAGTGTTGCTTTCCTCTAGTGTCCCCTCAGAGCAGGAAGGTTCAGCGTTTGGTCACGGAGCCGTTTCCCTTTCGCTCTCTCCCATCCCGAACAGATAAAAAGGCCAGTGCAGCGCCAAGCAAACAGCCCCCGGGCCCCGCTGGCTACAGACGAGATGGCGGAGAACAAATCAAACAGAAAGACGAGTGCTCCCTCAGGGGCTCAGGCTCCATCATTGATAGCAGTGACCCCTCCCCTCAGTTTTTCTGCGACTCAGCTTGGCTCTAATCCTATTTTTAAAGATGACTGCCAGGAACATGGAAACATTGCAAGATGAAACACGAATCTCTGTGTTTTTGGGTAATGACTGTAAGTTGCTGTTGTGGAGCCAGAAGATGGAGAAGAAGAAGAAGAAGTGGAGGAGGAAAAAGAGGCTCTTTCACTCTTACTGTTCTTCTTCCATTACAATTCCCGGACTAATTAGTTTTTTCCTTTCCAGGAAAAAATACAAAAAATGTATCGGAAAGACAATGTGAGCTTGAACAACACACAGATATGTCAGAAGTTGAAGGGTTATTGGATTCAGAAGAATCCGTTTATGTCTCAAAACATGATGTAGTTCTCATAGATTTTGTGTCTGAACACATTGAACTTCAGTAGAATCTTTCACACATTCTTAATGTTGTCATCATCCCACCTAACGGTTTTCAAATTCGATTATCTGCAATGTCCAACTTCAAATAATTACAACAAGAGTCACTGCCGCTGTCATTTCCTAACCAAAGACACATCGCTGGTGGGAAAAGGGTATTTTCTTGTTTCTCTATAGCATAAGATTGAAAAAGCCATTAACGAGAACATACGCAGACCAAACTGCAAACACGGAACCGAGCCATTAGAGATTAATGAGTTTTGGCGGGGAAGCGTATGGAGGCAGATAAACGCAGGCCGGCGGGGCCCTGGCTGTCGGCTGGCAGACGAATCGGGGTGCGAGCTGTATTTGCGCCAACGCTGTCACGCTCTAGCAGCTACACGTCGGTGTTTGGCTCCCGGAGATTAATTGTCAGTCATAAATTAAGTTCCGCCGTGGTTGAAACAGGGACGGCCGGGGCATGGTGTTCGCCGACACCGGTGGGGAGATGAGCGATCGCAGGGGGGTCCCCTGAGAGAGGAATCAGGTCGCCGGTGGAGGCGGCGGGGGGTTGGGGGGTGGCGGCGCTGCTTTTACAGGAGTGCAGGAGAGGACATGTTTGAATAACCTGGTTTGAGCTGCATTGAAATTCATCTGAGAAGTTTCTGAGGCGTTGTACACAACAGCATGAACCCTGTAGCAAGTTGCATTTCCATTTGTTTGACTCCTAAAAAAACCCTAATTTCTTTTTTCATCCATCGGCCTCGCTGCGTTCCAACGTGAGCAGCATCACTAACTGTCCAATACATCAACCTACCAGCACCTTTTAATATACGGTAGACTGTGTATAGATGCTGACCGTTACAAACAGTCTAAACACTGCAGAGGGCGAATCGATCGCTTCTTTAGCACAGAGAGCAAACTTAATAATTGTGATCGTAATCTAGACGGATTGTCGAGGTCATTCTTTAGAAAGTAAAAAACCCTTTCCTTTTATTAGTCAGGGCACTGGCGTATAAATATTAATATTCGACCTAGGGCTTATGTTCATTATTAATGAAACTGAGCTTCTTGTGAAATTAAACGGGCATAATGGGACACCGTTCATTACTTCGTGCCGGATAGATGAGAGTCATAAACTTGGTGGGGAGATAGGTTGTGCTTTCAAAGGGGATTGGCCCGCGATAGGAATGGGCTTCCTGTCATTGCCGAGGTGTTTGCGGCGTGCTTATCATTGACATACGAGCACTTTCCTCGCATGAAGGAGGAAGGAGTTTGCACGCATTCGTGGACATCAATCATTCAGAGTTTGCCCAGAGTCGTACAATTGCGGCGATTTCTCAAGGCTTTGAGGATTTTGTTATGTGAAAAAGATCCAGTTCAAAAGTTCAAAAGCAGAGTTATGCAAGTACGGTTGTGCAATATTAAGCTGGGACGTAAACACCGGGTGGGCTTTCCAGGATTTACAGCTCTCGGGGGAAGTTGCTGTCATAATTATATCCTCAATCTGCTCGTGTTTCTCTTGCTTGAGCTATAATGAGAGAATGGCCCTCAGCTTGCATCGTTTACAGTGACATCATGTTGTATCGAGAGCATGAAAGCAATAATTAGTCACGTCCACAGTGAATGAAGTACCTGGCGGATGTTTTTTGATCGCCTTTTTGTCCTGCTAGTACAGCTGTCACTTCTTCTTCTCTGATTAAATTCAGGTTGATCCCAGTGTCCTTCTTAGTCCACACAAAATGTACATTGCTTGTATACATCTGTCACATCCAAACAGGAAATTAAACATTAGATGTCACTTCTGAGTACGTATCTGCTCAATCACGAAGCCGGTTTCTGCTACAAATTTGCCAATTAGTGCTTCATGGACAAAATACTCCTCAAGTTGGCGTATTAAACTTTTTTGCAACTTCAAATACTCTTTCTTGTTATGCGCCGAGCCTTTCAAGGTCCCTTTGAAGTTAGTCCTCGAACTGAACACAGACGAGTGCTTCTGTCTCATCTGTCGTCCATATCCTTGGCTGCTTTGCCAAACCTATAACGTTATAAATAGCTGCATCTGTCCACAAAAGAGTGTTTAAAATATGGTGCCTCTGTCCCCAATCTCTCATGTTTTCGCACCTGTATTCCAACAAGAATGACGCATTTGGTCAGTTGTCGCATTTGGGAGTGTCTTACTTTACCCTGAATAACCCCAAGACCCGCCGTTGCCAAAACAGTCCAACTGTCCAACACCTACTCCAACACAGGGACAGATCATTGACGTCTTAGCTCGATATTTACAAAACACACAGCGTTGAGAAAAAATGACCCTCAACCAGCACAGAAGAGGAAAAAGGTAAAAGAGTAAAAAAGACGCAAGAACTTCTAACACATCAGAGAACAGCACTGCAATTCAGAGGCCTAATGACGTGCATGTCACTGATACCTAATCAGATCGGCTTCAGTAAAAAGTGATCAGAATCCGTGCCGGCGATTAACAAGCTGTCGGTTTGGTGTAAACAGCTGGATGAAGCCGCTTCAACCGGCGAACGAGGCCTCACAGATGTTCAGTATGTCTGAGCGTTCGTTTCTCAGAGTCAAACTGTGCAGATGATTCAGCCACGTTTTTCCTGGTGCGCTACTTGGGCGTAATGAGCGGATGCGGCAGAGAAAACCCCTCCGTTATTATAGGAGGTTCCGACACTGCTTTTGATCTTGCAGTTATGCGGTCCATCAATTAGGATCTCCATTTCCTCAGACACACGTTGTGGCACAAATTGAGTACTGTTGTTGAGAGAAAGGTGCATGAAAATGGCTCCTCTCGTCGCTTTAATATGTGCAGTTGATTTCGTTTGGTTTCATCACGCTCGCCGACGTGGGGCTTCGCTCAGGGCCGTGCCCCTTGGCCCTGACGCACCAGGAATGAGGTTAGTGGAGCCGAACAGCATCCTCCATCCTCTGGCTCCACGCACGCTTTGAAGCGGCAGGAAATATAAACGAGAGAGTTGTTGGAGTTAATCTAAAGATCCTATTTCACTCAAGTTCCTATATATATCTGTGTGTGTGTGTGTGTGTGTGTGTGATTTGCTGGAGCTGCTCAGTAAATCAACTCCAGGGCTATAAGCAAAAAGACTGAACGGGACAGCGAGGATCCTTTTTTTCCTTTTCCATCATTGTTTCATCATTTGCCATTTTTCATTTAATCAAGTGAAGGAAATGCGATCATGGGAAGAAGCTCCTACTAACGCGTAGCACACACACACACACACACACACACACACACACAGGGGGGGTGCAAATGGATGAAATTTATTATTAATGAGTGGAATATGAGAAGGTAGTGGAATGGCATATCGTTATCACCGCGGGGTATGAGTCATACTAATTATTGACCGGGTCTGATGCTAAAATACCCAAAGGGAGAGAAAAGAGATGATCCCAAGTCTTTGTTTCATAGAACCTTTGCTGTCCTTATAAATTCCCTCATTGGCTCAATTCGGTTTGAGGGCGAGTTTGATCCTAATGTTGCTTGGAATTGGGTGTAAATCCAAGTTCCAAGAAGCATAGCAAGACCTTTTGAACTACTTTTACTCGACCGATGGTACTGTCAATGCAGTTCAACATTTTCTGTTTTCTTCAAGAGTTCTTCAACAGAAGTTTCTAGGACCATCACAGAGTAAACTGCCCTTAAACAGAGTTTTTGAGAACATTCTCTTTTGAACTTTTGACAGGCATGTCAGCTTTGCTAGATCTTCCCAAATGTCTTCAACGTTGATGTGTAGTTCAGATGCACCCAGCTGCTGAGGTGAAGTGTGTGTAGAGGTGTCGGTGTAATGCTCCTTTGATGTCTTTTGAAAGACACACACACAGACACTTTGAGGTTCAGCTTTTTAATATGCGTGACTAAAACATCAGCTTTTCCAAACTCTGGAACTTCAACAGGCGCTCACCTCCTCTTTCAGATCAGGTTTAGCATCGGCTATTGGAATAAAGATGATGAATGGCTGAATGATATTTTCTACTCTCTTTGAATTACTTTTGTCGAGCCTCCATCTCACTCTCTAATGGCTATTGAATGCGCTCTGGCCTATAGATAACAGTTTGAGTTGTGAAATGGAGCTTTTTAAGCCAATTCCAAAGGAGTGTGAAGAGCACCTTTACGAACCTCTCCACACAGGGTTTCCAATAATTACGAGCTAAAAAGCCACCATTTGGCACCGCAAGGCCGAATGAATCCGTGCCAGGCACTCAATCAATAACCCCGACAGGCAGCAACGCTGAGATACAGTTTATATATATGGCCATTTTCTCTGTGTGGATCAGAAGGGGCTTTGCAGAGGCGGTCTGACATCAGTATTGTACATTGGTGGCTTGTGGACAGAACTAATGGCACACTGTATTGATTGTGTGTGATGTAATCTGTCAATCCGGTCCTGTCCAGCGGCGGCAGAGGGTCAGGCCTGCACTTCTAAGGTCATCACCCTCTGCCATTTGTAGCTCCCAATGCAGCGAGCAGCACCCACCTACAGGCAAGGTCTCGCCCATTCTAATGAGACGCGAGAGGCAGAGAGAGCACAGGGTGACTGACACTCGCTTCAGCCTCCAGGTTTGAATCTCTTGGGGTTTTATTTTGCGTTCACGCGCCCACTTTGGCGACTAAATGTAAAGCAGAGCAGCATGTCCATTTCAGTCCCTCGTCCCCCTTATCTTCTGTCCCTCTGTCCCTCTGTCCCTCTGTATGTTATATCTGCATACGGACGCAGCGACCATCACAGCACGTTTTTAAATGTGAAATTGAAATTAGAGCGTGGTGTAGAGCTCCTCTTCCTCTCTCATTGACCTCTGACCCTTGTGAGAGTTCTTCTCAGTCACTCCTTCCTGCATTTTTCTGCTGCGCTAGCAAAAGGAGAACCTCAACAACAAACAAACATGGACAGACTGCCTTTTGTCAATAGCACATCGATCTGTGCAGCAGGACACAGTGCTCCACATATCAACGTGATATTTTATATAACGCTGTGCTGCGACTGCACCGCTGCTCCTAGTACTGTTGGTTGTGTCTGTTTGCTCACACACACTTTGGAGTTTTTGGCTTTCACTTCCCTTAGCGTCTCTCATCTTTGTGTGTGTTTATGTGTGTGTTTCTCTCTCTCTCTCTCTCTCTCTCTGTCTCTCTCTCTCTCTCTCTCTCTCTCTCTCTCTCTCTCTCTCTCTCTCTCTCTCTGCTCTTTCTCTTTCTCTCCCCATGGATCTTCCAAGCGCTTTGGCTCTTAAGTGCTCTCTCTCTCTCAAACAGACACGTTCGCTGCCTCTCTCTATCCTCACCCTCCATCGCACATCTTGTCTCCTCCTCCTCCTCCTCCTCCTCCTCCTCCTCCTCCTCCTCCTCCCTCATCTCTCCGGTGTCTCCATGAGTGCCAGGCGGGACGTCCCTGGAGTGACCTTGGGGGTAATGAGCGCCTGATCACGAGTCAGGAAGCCCCCCCGGAACACAACACACACACTACACTGCTATCGGATGCTCAGCCCTGTGCCCGGACAAGTGAGAGAGAGAGAGAGAGAGAGAGAGAGAGAGAGAGAGAGAGAGAGAGAGAGAGAGAGAGAGAGACACACACACACTCACACACACACAAAGAGGAATAGCATTGGAGAGGCAGGGCAGCAGGGCAGAGGTGCAGATGAAAAGAGAGCAGAGAAACTACTTCAAGCTCTGATATACAACTACCAGACCTCCAGAATAAAGTAAGTGGATTTCTTTCGGGGAGCTCGCTCACTGATGCGTGGCTGTATGCGTGTGTGTGTGTGTGTGTGGCGTTGGCGTGGAGGTGAGGCAGTCATTTCAGCAATCAAACAAACGGGCGGGGAGTGGAAAGTTTTGAGCTAGATGGATCACGTTCTGGGCAGATAGACTGGAGGACAGATGGTATGAAGGCCTTTTTTTGGTGTGTGTGTGTGAGAGAGAGAGAGTGTGTGAGTGTGTGAGGGGGTTCATGTGAATTCTAGAAGTGGTGTTTCTTTTTCCCCCCCCCTGCTGCGTTCATAATAAGTTTCAGGATAATAAAGCTGTGGGGGAAGCGCCACAAGAAATTTGAAAAGTTTCTCTCGGCGATCAATCCACGTCTTTTCTCAGTCGCACCAGCTTTTCCGTTTTCAAGTGGGATTTCCTCCACGAGGCCGGTAAAGAGATACGCCGGCGGGAAAGCGCCACGACAGACGGAAACCGTCTTGTCGATGTCTTTGCGCTGTACTTCGCTGTGTGCCGTGGGTAAACAATCGGAAAGTCCCGATAATCTGCTGCCAATGGGCTGTTGACTGCTGTGTTAAATCATTCACTGCGGCGCTCCTTGGCGATTACACTTCAAACGCCCATATGTTCTGTTTATCACCACTGTCAGCCAAATTTGCACAAGCCTAATTACATATTTTTCTCTTCCTTGCCCAATTTGCGTGTGCGCCATTTTTTCCTTCTTTCCTTCTCCCAGGATGTGGTGATTTGGGTCAGGCCTGACTGGAATGACAAACCCGGGAGCGGCCGTTATTGTATTGCCGTTACGTGATCCCGTGGCAGACCTTATGCTCGCGTTGCCATGGCTCTCCTCGGGCCCCCGGTATAGCAACCCGAGTTGGTCCAAACACTGTCCCCCTCTGTCTTACGGGCATTCCTGCTCAGCGGACAAAAGCTCCCTCCGGCTCATTCTCGCTGGAAATGAGGTGTCCGCTTCATTTATTTAGAATCAACACATGGTGTGGTCCTAATGAAAGAGCCGAGGAGATTAAACACGGAGGAGATGAGCTTGAGAAACCAGCTTTGGTCCGTAGGAAATCCGAGGCACAATGTGGATTAAGCTGGACGACGGCCAGCGGGGCCAAACTCATAAAAACGTCTTCATTCCGAGGCAGCTCCTGGCATTTTCCTCCCATGATGGTCATTTGGAGGCCTTTAAGAGGACATTTTACACATTCTGCCCTTTCCTCTTGTTAAACGCTCGCCCCCTTCAGATGCCACCACGTGATCTCGCCTATATGTCACGGCCGAGCACAAAGCCGAGTTCACTTCCCCTCTTATGTCCTCGCAAAATGCTTTGATGAGTCTCTCTCTCTCTCTCTCTCTCTCTCTCTCTCTCTCTCTCTCTCTCTCTCTCTCTCTCTCTCTCTCTCTCTCTGGCGGAGTAAGACCCCATAGAATTTGCACGGCGAGGGCCCTGAGAAGATCGCACCGCGGGATGGCAAGGAGGGGAGGGAAGCAGTGTGAAAGGAGCTCAATTCTGGTCTATAGGGCACCACAAGTGAAGAAGGGTGAAGGGGGGGGATGAGGACATACACAAAGATCCTCACATTGAGTGGTGTTGACCCCTCGCATGTGGGATGAACAGAGTGAGTCTGGATGGGGTCTGCAGGGCCTCCAAGGGAAGAATAGAAGGAGGGGAGAGAGGAGGCCCATCAAGGAGTCTCCCTCCTTTAGGAATCATAGGGAGGAAGGACGGGGAGCTAATAATGTGACCCTGAGCTGCGTCCTTTCGGGAGCAGACGTCGCATCCGGCAGCGATGAGCATCTCCCGGTCATGTGAGCGTTCTCATGGCAACGCGAAGCAGAGCGGCTATCTCATTACCGGTGAGAAAATGTTCCCTTGGTCTGCTGCTGGTCTCCATTGTGCACCGGCGCCCATTGACGGGCAGCTAAATGGCTTTTGTGTTGGAATTCTGATGGACGGATGGAGGTTTGTTTACATGCAGCCAGAGTTCAGACGCCTGAGACTGTGTGAACACAGAGAAGTGGAGAGTGAACACATTTGTGCTTCATATTGAGATAAATGTGTCAAATATCACCAACACACTCTGTCCTCTTCCTTTCCTCCTTTTCTTCCTCCACTCTCTATTATCCCTTCTTTCCTCCCTTCTTCCTTTTGCCATGCCTTCCTCCTGTCCTTCTTACTTTACTTCTTCTTTTCTTCTACCACTCTTACTCTCTCCTTCCTATTTTGCTGCTTCCATTACCACTTTCTACCCTTCCTTCCTTCCTTCCTTCCTTCATTCCTTCCTTCCTTATTAACGTCCATCATTTTCTGGACATTTTCCCCTTTTCCTTCTGTCCTTCATACTTTCCTTCACCTTTACCTCTCTCCATTTGTTCATGCTGCCATGCCTTCCTCCCTTACCTTTTTCCAATTTTCACTTCTTTCTTTCCTTCATTTCTTCTTTCAATCTCTTCCTGTTCTCCTCTCTCCTTTCCTGTCTGACCTGAGTGCATGTGTTTTAGTTGGAATACCTGAGTACATTTCACTGCAGATACTCGTTTCCTTCTTGCTTTGGAATAAGACAGATATTACCACTTTTATTTAGTAATTACAAATTCTACTTCTACTTCTGATGAATCTGTGAAACCCTTTGATCACTTTTTGATCCAAATCAAACATTCAAACATGGCTCCAGCCTGCGTCGGGCCACACGGCTAACCGCTCCATGTAGGGTTTGATCCTAGATGAGCTAATGATAACCCACACACATGCAAAGTCAGGTTCACGTACACAGAAAAAAAGAGAGGCATCTGAAGTAAACACACAGCCTAAGCCTGAGCCTGAAGCAGGTTCTAATTCGATTCTGTTTCTTCTGTGCATTTTAGGAAAAATGTTTCTGTCAGTATCAGTATGCAGGACGCACTTGCTCTGCTGTCGGGTTATTATTTCCTCCATAAAGTGATGTGAACAGAGGAGCTATAGCAAATGTCATAAAGGGAGTATGGGTCTTGAGGGTTTGTGTGTGTGTGTGTGTGTATGGCTGTCTGTGTGTGTGTGTGTGTGTGTGTGTGTGTGTGTGTGTGTGTGTGTGAAGCTCGCTCCAGCGTGAGAACCACGGGGGAGCGAGTCGTGTTTGTACTCCTCTAATGAACTGAGGGATGATCTCGTCTCTCGCTCTCTCTCTCTCACGCACCACTGTCACCAGAGAGAGAGCAAAGGGGGGGTGAGAAAGAGAGAGAGCGAGAAAGAGAGGAGGCTGAGAAAAACAAGGCTGGAGGTGGAAAGTAACTGAGTACATTTACTTACTTGTGCTCCTTTTGACCTTTACTCTGTCACACATTGTACCCGACGACACATATTTGATGGCAGATTTACACATTCTCTACTTTCCTTCAATATGTAAACACATGAAAACAAGCAGATTTAGTTGTTTTTTTTGTACTTTCATTCAAAACAGTTGCGAGAAAAACATTTGCATGAATCCATTAATGTAAGTACTTGTTTAATACTCATATGAGTTCTTGGCCTGTGAGTACATTCTAATTTACTCCTGTATACAGAATATTTAATGCCTGACTTGTAATGGTTCTCCCATTGCTGCATTCCTTTTACGCTGCTTTCACCACACTTAGAAACATGGTTATATACATTAGTATTTTATGAGTAATCTTCATGTTAGGAATGATTAACAGGTCTGAACCATTCCTCATCATGACCTTCACCCTCCTCTTCTTCTTCATGAAGCCGCAGAAACAAAAGTGAGCAATATTAATGGCTCACAAAACTTTCTTGGCGTTGCAGAGCGCCGCTAAATGGCTCCGAGCTGAACCCTGAGGGGGCGATTAAGCAAAACGCAGCCAATACGCTGGCAAAGCTCCGCCTAAACACTGTAATCTTTCGGCCCCAATCAATGCGATCTCATTTTATTTAGAGCCACTCTTTGCCTGCTTTGTGGCCAAGAGTGATTTCAATCCTGCCGCCGGAGTTATTAGCAATATTGCAACCATTTGGACAGAGAGAATTAGGCCTGAACTGCATGCGGGTTATGCGAAGGATGAAGGGCGAGGAAGGAGAGGGCGCCATGTGTGGTGGGATTCTCTCAGTGTAAAGCCGTTTCTCCTCAGTGTAAAGTTAAATCCGTCCGTCCGTCCTCTGCTCCAGTCTCGCCGCTGATTGAAGTACTAATGGAAATGTTCTAATGGGGTGAAAAACTTCAGAGTGTTGTTAGCTTTGAAGGGGACACATGTAAGACAGCAGGGAAAAGTCCAGTAAAGCCCTTCAGCCCTGAACTACCTTGTGTTCCCCTCAGTCCTTTACTTCCATAACATGTGGATGCAAATATTTCAGCTCAGCTAGTATCTCAAAACAGGTCCGTAGGAAGATGGGACCTTTGTAAAGCTAAGGTCACGGGGTTTTGAACATTACAGCATTGCAGTGGTTTCAAAAAGTAAGAACACAGAGTATGTGTTCCCTTTAATGTGCTGCGTCAGTTATTCACAGAACAAATTAAGATATTGAACGTTTAAGACGGACTGCTTTCCAAATGTTGGTTTCATTAAGCCAAGCAGCGGTCAACAGACTGTTTCGAAGGGAGAAATAACACCAAAGTAATTTTTTCATACACAGTTTATACAGCCGCAGGCGCCGTCTAATCCTGGGTTAAATCTCAGCAGCTCTTAATACTCCCAGAGTTTCAGAGGCGGAATGTTGCTGTTTCTGCCCTGGGGGGGAAAAAAAGCTGAATTTGGAAACGTAAAGATTCGATCATCCCACTCCCGGGCGGACATATTTTATGCCCACCCAGCAATAGGTGATTATAAAGCTCTCAGGGTGGAGGTGTGTGTGTGTTCAGTCATAGCCAAAGGGACAAAGTGTCCCATCTAGCATAGCTTGTCCCACTAAACATCTAAGCTAAACAGAATTACACCCCTCGAATCCTTAATTGGAGAAAGTTTCTTCCCCATGTCGGCTTCAAGAGAGGGAGGAGCTGTGTGGGATGGAGAGAGAGAGAGAGAGAGAGAGAGAGAGAGAGAGAGAGAGAGAGAGAGAGAGAGAGAGAGAGAGAGAGTGAGTGAGAATCATTAGTCATATCCATTAGTATTCCATCCACAGCTTGTACTGTGAGACAGCCGGTCTGTCCAAACAAACAAGCAGCAGAGAGGGGACGGCTCATTATAATTCACCCCTCTTTTCTCACCCGGAGCTCGCATTCCATCCGTCCGTAAACACCGGGCAAGGGCTCCGGCCGTGCCCTCTGGCTCAGTGGGAGCTTTCGGGATGAGCAGGCTGAGCGGAGCACACGCTGTTCACTACACGACCAGAGCAAGTACAGTACAGCACGGCCTCATGGGAGAGGAACAACACTTGAGTGTAATTTTGAGACACTTGTGGCTATTTCTATTCCCAAATAAAGAATGGTGCTAGTTTCTGATGTGCTGTCATGTCGCAGATTCCATCAACGAAGTTCAAAACTCATTTTAGCTGAATTGTGTGTCAATTTGAAATTTCATGTCTGATTCTTAAAAAGTAGTTGCTCTGCAGTTTCTTCTTGTACGTCTTGCTCAGGGTATCCCTCAGGGTTCAGTTATTGGTCCTCAACTGTTCCCGCCACTGTCAATATTGTCCTTAAATTGACCATTGACCAACTTATTCGACTTCAAGTGACCTTTCTACCGCTTTATTGCTCAAATCCACTTTTCACTCATCGTTCTAAACAAGATCCAGAGACTTTCCCGTCTCACCTATAAATCTGCCACATGAACCTCATCTCCTACTTGTCAAGAGGTGAGAAGAAAAACACCCATCTCCACAGACGCCACCAGGCAAAGCTAGGCACTCCTCATGAAAGCTAGGCACGCCTCGCGATGCAGAATCAAGCCGCTTGTCAGATTTGTGCTATGCTCGTTTTTTGCACACTTTGGGGACTACATGAGGGGTGGAATTGACCTTGACCGCAGCGGGTTGTTTGACACGGGCGAAAGTAAAAGGGGTTGGCAGCAGAGCCAGAAGCTCAGCAGCCACACGGTGGAGTGTTTTCACATTAGGCCTCCACGTCTGCGCTGACTGGGCTAATGCTCTTTGGCAAGTTGAAAGGTCACGTTTCACGCCGAGGGTGCTGAGGCTGTGACCGCTGGCAAGATGCACTTCCCACCTCCCCCATAGACACACACTCACACACTCTCCCCCATCCCCACAGCCAATGCATAGACAATTCCTTTCACTGTTCTGAGTGCATTTTCATTTTGAAGGGAAATTATTGCTTCTGTCAATGCAGCAGAACAGGCTGCAAATTGCAAATTGTGCTGCACGCCGCGCCGACATTCATGGTTTGGTAAACACAGCAGACTGCATTTTTGGAATGTACATAAGCAGAGCAGAGGACTCGAGCGCAGAAAAATCATACGGACGGGAACTGATTCCTGATGATTGCATGACCAGGATGATGGTGAACACGTGAATCTCTGAGCTGGACACTCTTGTATCAGATGACGCGTCGAACAAAACGGCACCCGAAACGTTACCATACTTCCCTTGATCACTCGGTTCAGACCTCTGTGGGGGGTGGGGGGTGGAGGGCAGCGTCTGTTCCCGTGTGAAACAAGGGTATAATTGAAGATTCCTGTCCTCAATTACATCAGCACCTGCTGGAGGTGGGAGTGTCGCTTGCAGAGTGGCAGAAAAACGCCAGCGCGCAGATGCTACGGCACCAGCGTCCCCCCCCCCCCCCCCATACTCTTTAGAAATGGAGATGAAGGTAGGAATGTCTTCAACCACCCACTGCGCTGAACACTCGATGAGTCGCCGTACAGCTTTCATCTTGATTTTTCACGATTTGCTTATGAATTTACACTAAAAGAAACTGAGATATTAAATGTGCAAAAGAAAAGAGCAACTTCCTGTGACCTTAAGTGGCCTTAAATCTTGTAGAGTTAATCAGGAAATGAAAATACTCGATAACAAGTATCTCCAAATAGGGACGTTTTGGTTTTTAGTAACGCTTTGATCTAATGCCTGCGAATGCGTCTGCAGGCAAGCGAGCGTCAGCTGTGGAGCAAACCAGGCCGTGTCAGACGGCATTGAATTCCCATCAGCCCCTGTGCCTGACGTCAGAGGACCTCGGGCGGTAGATCTCTGTGGAGCTGCACGTGTCCTCCTCGGTGACTGCGCTCCACACACCCACTCACACACACACACGCACGCACACACACACACACACACACACACACACACACACACACACACAGCTGGTCACCTCCTGGAAACCGGGGCGCCAATTATTGTCGCTTTCTTTTTTGTTTTGATGGAGGACGTGACACATTAGAAGTTATTTACATGTTCATTAGTTTTTGCTGTTAAGGCAGGCAGGATTTGAGAGGACTCGCTGGGAAAACAGGTGTTCAATTAACTTCCAACCAGCTGGTATTGGAGACTTTTTGAAGCCGGCTCATGCGCTCAAGCTTCGGCTTCGTGACAGACGCGCACACACGCCATTGTCCTCTGTGAAGACATTCCCCGAGCCCAAGATCTGGAAAGAAAGTTTCTCTGTGGACTCTCCACACACAGATTACAGACGAAAGTTTCCCTGCGTCCGTCAGATGGAAGCAACTGTCGGCGTTCTCCTCGTCCCGGTGCGTCTTCTCATGCCAAATGGCCCCAGAGACAATACAATAAAAGTGAAGGATTTGCTTTGGACAAAAGTTGCGTCCTTGACAGATCAGGGGTGTCCAATCTCCCTCTGTCCAGCCCTCTCAGTAAATAACCTTCCCCCTGCCTCTCCTCGATGGCTGGAAATAGGACTGTCACTGGGAAGCGGGATATAGTGCACCTGGCCTGTCGCAAGCTGTGTTTGATTCATTGAGAGCCGCACAGAGCACTGACACTTTCACTGCAAACTGGCGTAAACAAGATAAAAATAGCAGCCCTTTGTGTTTCTAAAGGTTTCTCCAAGAAATGGACGAATTTCCCCTTCATATATCTGAGGCGCAGAGACCTCTTATATACCGACGTCTTCATCCTCCTCATCAATCCAAATCTCACTTTCTCGTCTTTGCACAGTTTATCCTCCTTTGTGACTGGTCAGGATTTACAGCCATTGTAGGAATCAATCAGGGTCATTTAGCTTCAGCATGTGTCATGAAATGGCTCTGATCGTAAACAGAGGGAGGGCGAGTACACAAGATGGCCTGTTTTCATTCAGTGCACGCAGCAGCGGGGGAATAGAAGTGGACTGATGTGTTTTTTTGCAGGTAAAAATTGAAAAGGTAGATCAAGAAATGACAGTAAGAACATTGAAATCAGTGTAATCTGTATGATATGTCTCCCTGTCTTGCTGCTGTTGTTTCTGTGAGACAGACACACAGAGGGTTTAGTCGGTGGATATTTCACGCCAGTTTTACGGAATGGAATATCGGCGGTCTGGGGCGAAGCGCTCCGCCGGCACCAGAAGCCATTTCTGTTTGATCAGCTTCTATCGCATTTGAACACGGGAGGCTGGGGCCAAGTGGAGGTAATTCAACGCCTGCCAGATGAGAGTTTGGTTGGGGGAGATGAGAAGACGCGTCGGCTCACCGAAAGTAATCTATCTGGTTTCTGTGTAGCTGCATAGTGGAATATGAGCCATCACCACAGATGATACCCTTCCTAATATTGCTGACATTTTACATCTACAAAAGGTTGCTTGAAACGCTCCCATCTCTCCCCAAACCCCCTCTAACTCCCTCTCTCTCCTCGCGGGTAGCCTCAGTAGCTTATTCCACCCAGCAGAGGCCGGCATGCAGTCGACGAGGTCATGCGCTTAGCTACGACAGCTAGAGCGGAGAGGGGGCAAGAGGTTGCTCAGTCCTGCCTAAGTAGGAGAGTCGCGGGGAATAAATCAATGGCGCATCTAGCAGAGGAAAGCTGAGACACTTAAGAGTCTGACAGCGAGGTAAAGTTAACATTAAGGCCTCGTCTGTCATTGTTTGAGGTAGAAAAACAGATGGCGGCGTGCAGAAGAAAAGGGCTTGTTCAATATGGTCAGTGAAAGGATGCTGATTGTGGGTGTCTTCAAATGCGGTTGCAGCAGAACGAGTGCAGATGAGAGGTCAAAGCCATTACGGATAGATCATGAGAGCCCTCTGCTGACAGTTAGATCACAAGAAAGCAAGAGCGGCAGCCACACAAACACTCCTGCCTCCGCTGGTTTAGTCGAACATTAGACAGAGAGATAGACTCAACTGAAAAACACATTATTTTCTGTAGTTAAATTATCAAAAATAAGCAGCTTTGTTCTCCAGGAGAAACCCGAGCGAGGAGTTTACTCCCATTCCACACACCCACCTTTTGCCCTGAACGAAA
This sequence comes from Genypterus blacodes, assembly GCF_046128005.1. Taxonomy (NCBI): domain Eukaryota; kingdom Metazoa; phylum Chordata; class Actinopteri; order Ophidiiformes; family Ophidiidae; genus Genypterus; species Genypterus blacodes. The sequence continues at coordinate 6,254,613 of NW_027466821.1, forward strand.
TGAAGACTGGATTAAAGCGATCTAAGAGGAGATGTGGGACAGATTACAGATGGCAGAGATAACAGAGTAAGTGCGACGTGACGGGAGCAGAAGTTGCATTTTGTGACCTTTTGGAAATTGAGGCGCTGCGATTTTTACAGCCTATTTTTTCAAACGATGCGGCGAGATCAAAAACGATGGCAAAAACAAACACTGAGATCGTTAGATTACAGGCGCTTATGATACGGTTTGTCTTTCTGCCAGGTGAAGGAGAACAGTAATTAAACTGTTAAGTAAAAGTACAGACGCCACTGTGGACGAGTAAAAAGCGCCGGCTTAAAGGATGAAATGCATTAGCAGTAAAACGTTCTCAAGTGTGGGAAATCCATTTGTTTTGTCTGCAGTGGGATAAATCTTTATGGTCCTTTGGTCCCGCGTAAAGCACAACAGATAAACAACATGCGATGTATTGATATGTAGAGAGCATATAAAGTGTGTGTGTGTGTCTGTGAAGTGTTAAGGAGATTCATAAGATCTTTGTCGTATGTTCCCTCCTCTACTCTGCTGCGGCTTTTTGAGGGAGGAACAAATCCCCGGCAGTGTTTCTTGAGTGGCGACACCTAAAAACTCCCGACGCTCTGCGGGTCGCCCGCCGGGGAGCGAGTGGGTGAATATTAATCAACTGGCTCTTCGAAAGCGGAGATGGAAATCGAACAGAAGGTCTGGATGCGCGGGTACTAATTGCTGGAGAACGCACACCTGCCTCCCATGTTTTGCGGCGCATGTGGTGCATCATCGCTGGGGCATTGACTGGTGTCGTTTGGAAGAAAATTGTCAAAAATGACCGGTGACAATTGACTTGCAATGACTTGCACAGGTGAACGATTAAAAGGACCGAACTCGCTCAGCAGCAGCCATCCCTGAAATTGGACTGTAGGAGGTAACGGCGTGAGTCGAAGGGCTGTAGAGACGGACCATTGTTGTCTCCAAGTCGGTCGGCGTTTTGAGGCCTCCGCTCGTTGCCGGTGAGGCTCTCGGGTGGAAATGTGGACGCGGTCAAGGTTTGTGACGCGGCAAGATTTCTCCTGATGCCCAATTCCAATTTGTGTTAAGTCATTTTGCCAGCTTCATCGCCTTTCTAAGTGTCTCATGTCTGTGAAGTTTTTGGACGGAGTTGAACAAAATTCTGCAATGGAGTTAAAGGCTTCATACAGGAACAGAGAGATTGTAAGGACCAGAATGGAATCCAGACCTACAGACCTCAAAAGGAGCCTGATTATTCAATGAATATACAGTAAGTCAGACTGAATACTGCCGCTGTACCTGAGCTGTGACACTGATGCAGCAAACTCGGCATTAAATCTCTTCCTAGTGTCGGGAGGAGCTGTCAAACACTGTCCCACTATTTGTTTAGAGAAAATGGAATAAAACTCAATCCACCCACGCGTGTTCACTTGTTGTTATTAGACAGTCAAAACTTCTCCCCCCGTCCTCATCTCAGTAAGGAAAGGCGTGTGAGTCGTCAGCGGCAGAATGTGAAGGAAACAGAGAGGAACATTAATAAAAGCTTTTGACAGTTTTCACTCCAATTGCGTTTGTGTATTCATTCTCTCATTTTCTTCTCTGAAATTGCAGACAGCGTAATCACCCTCCAAATCAAATGAAATATCTTCAAGTATGGATTTGCTTGTTGGATTGTCACAAATAACAATACAGACAGGGAGAAAAGAGCATTGAAGTAGATGAAAGAGGTTAAATTAAATTACTTATTGCCAATTTGAAAGGAGACATGATGCCTTTTGTAATCTATAAATCTCACTTTTATGGACTTATTCAGATATCCAGTAAAGCAACACAGGTGCAGCTTGTTTTCACTCAATGCGCCAAGCGGTGCTACAGCAATGACGAGTGGAATTGGATCACAGTGTTTGAATTGAATATGTCTTTGCTGTGACTGGGAACTAAACAACAACTTCTTCTTCGCTAATTCAATATTTCACAAGATTTGAGCATGGTTTCTTTTCTCTGCACGGAGGAATCGAGCATCACTGTGCGAGTCATTTCTCTGTCTCGCACCGGTATCGAGGTAATTGCCGCCGGAAATTGCCATAGATTTGTCCGACCACGTGGGCGTCTTGGCTGCTCTGTGTCTTCTCCCCGTCATCTTGCAAAGAATATCAGACACGACACATCTGAGACAAAAGGGGGCTTTCATCCTGTATACGCACAGAAAACAGACTTCTTTCCTTACTCGGGTTTGGCTGAAATAATCAAAACCAGAATTAAGGCACTCGGGGAGGTCATACCCCCACCAAGCCTGGGTTGTCTGCTAATTATGTCAATTATGTCATGGCTGTGAAACTGCAGCAAACTCCACTAGTTTCAGTTCAGTCGCCTTACGATGGAGACTTGAATGTGCTTTTAGTTTAGTTTAGATTAGCCAAGCCGGCGAGCTTTGAACGCCATCTGCAGCATCACAAACTTCATCAGAGAAAAAGAACAAACACACACACACACACACACACACACACACACACACACACACACACACACACACACTGCCTCGGTGTGGCTTTAATCCCGCTTTTGCTCTGCTGTTGGATTCCGTTGTTATGACCATAATGCAGTGTGTGAGAAGCTGGTGTGGGATTACAGGTAACTGGAGGCTTTATCTTCCTACCAGCAGCTGTGGCCGCAATCCCTCTCCGCCTCGCAGCGTGACGGCGAGTGTGTGCAGGGGGTTGAAATGTTGGCGTGCACGTAGGTTGCAGGGCGGAGGTGAACTGAGGCCAGGAAGGTTTCAATCCAGAAAATAAGCAACGCTGCTACTTTGGTACGAGGTTCTTCTGCTTTCAAATGAGCCCATAGTCTTTAAACGATCAAAGTATGGAAACACAATAGAAATACTGAAGTGTGACGACAGGAGGCGCTGAAGCACGTACTTGAATGTGTTGCATCTCCATCAGAGTGAAACCTGTGATGTGTGTGTGAGCCAGCTGAGCCCCCCTGTGGTGCGGCCATGTGAGAAAAATTCATTCATGCACTTCTCTCCACTTCACTGGTTCAATGCTCATGGACATTTTGTTTCCCTCCAAGTCAACTCTGCACTCTGAGTTTCAAATGTGAACCAAGATGCAAACCTTCACCGGAACGTTCTTCTCCAAATTTAACTGATAAGAAACCTTCACCTGAACGTTCTTCTCCAAATATAACTGATCTGATGACCCCTCTGAGCTGAACGAGGCTTTAGCTGGATCCCGTTTGGCCTCAATTACAACACAATTACATTATATCCACATCGAAACTTGTTGGGGAAAATTTACATAAAACATAAAAAACTAACATACCATTGGCTAACAGCGTAAAACGGTTGTTGTCACTCAGTGTGCACATGAGTGCTGCAGCAAGGGAGACTGGTTTTGCACACTGAGGGATGGCAAACATTTCATACTCGACCCCTAAATGAAGGGGGACGCGGAAATCTGTTAAGTCACGTTAAATCTGTCGACGTAATCATCGATTTCCGTACAAGTGCGACCGAAGTTGTAACCCGGAACAGAGTGATTCACTTCCAGTGCAACTTTCTAACGTGGGCAGGGGACTTGAATATAGCCTGTGAGGACTCTAAGATGAGTCACAGCACACCCTCAGTGACTGACTTTAATGTTCAGCCTACAACCCACAGTACGGAATTACAGCAACGTCACATAGGATAGAGACTGAAGCCGTCTTGCAGTCAGAGTGAAACGTTTAAAAATGACCCTGTGGATTATGTTGAAGCACTTAACTAAAGATCAGCTGGTGAATGAGTTGTGATTGGCAGAAATAGCTGCGACTTTGTTATTTACCTTAATCCACAGCACATGAAGCACATTCTCTCTCTGGAGGAGGCTGTAATTTACGGGCTCCTTAATACGCCATCAATGCATTTCCACTCCAAAAATGTAATTCCGCCGTCTGTTTACAAGCGAAATGAACGCACAAGTGTACGCAGCAATGCTCAAGTGGACGGGAGATACAACTGCAGCGGGCGCATCGCGGTTGAATGAACAACGCAGGAGGGAGAGAGAGAGAGAGAGAGAGAGAGAGAGAGAGAGAGAGAGAGAGAGAGAGAGAGAGAGAGAGAGAGACAGAGACAGAGACACGGACAAGGACACGGACACAGACACAGACACAGACACAGACACAGAGAGACAGAGAGGGAGACAGTGAGAGAGAGAGAGTAGAAGGTTTATCAAAAGGCGGACAAAACTGCCCACGCTGATCTGGTGTACTTTAATGAACAAGTGACTCAAGATGCTTTCAGTGGGCTCCTGAGAGGCACACACACACACACACACACACACACACACACACACACATACACACACACACACACTCACACACACACACAGATATATGTTGTCTATTCAATTGGACAGATACCTCTAAATTGGACCCTTCGGAGAGTAGGCAGAAGAGAAGGAGGTGGTGACTGTTGATACTAACAGTGTGGTGCTCCAGGGAGATGAGCTCTGTTACCGGGCTGTCAGAAGGCAGTACAAAGGTGTGTGTGTGTGTGTGTGTGTGTGTGTGGGGGGGGGGGTCACTGCAGAGGTCCAGCAAGAAAACCAGCTCATTGTGGCAATCAAAAAGGCGTCTGCAAGGAGAGGAAAGAAAGAGGACGAGGAGTGGTGATTAACGGAGCCGACGTAGTTCCCTATTTATGTCCAAACTTAAAGGCTGAAATGTCCTGTATTGTCTCCAAAATGTCTCTTCGGTGAACAATATAGTGAAGATATGCTGTTTGTGTTGTTGGGTGCTGCTTCACAGCTCTGCCCCACTGAATGGAGCCTCTTATTGGAGGACTCTGCCTGTGTGGCCCCCGGCCTCTCAGCACAAAGCCCTCCTCCCTATAAAAACGGGTAAAATCATCGGAAACTGTGCATAGTGTGTGTGGCAGGCAGCGAAGAGACGATAAGAGGCGGCGAATTTGCAAATAAATGAAAAAACGCACAATGCAGCCTCGGCAATTGCTAACGACGACCGTCACGCCGTCCTCATTGCGGCGACATTAAACGTAATATGCTCATATGTGTGCAAATAAAGAAGAATGGGGGTGAAGACGATAGCTGGGATAAGAGGCAGAGTGGGTGTTTGAAGTAATGGAGGCACTCGTGCATAAATCCAGGTCTTCAGTTTCAGCTTTTTTGGCTCTGATGCTTCTCTCCAGGACCATTGTTTGTCATTCTTATTCTCCACACACACACACAAACACACATGCATGCAGTGAAACACACACACTTGTGTGGCACATGCTGTTTTTTGTTCCGGAGCGTGATTCCCTGGAGGTGTCCTCTGGGGTTTGGGGGAGGAGGGGTGGGGGGATGCTCTGAGAGATAGAGGGGACCCTCTCCACACACACATACACACACATACACACACACACACACACACATTTGTACACTCGCGCACACGCACGCACGCACGCACTGTCTGACCTTTACAAAACAAAGTCAGAGAATGTGTGGCTTTTCCCTCTAATCGTCGGCACCTAAACAGGTAAAAACGCCTCAATGAAGTCGTCCCCGCGGCCCCCAAGAATTGAAAATATTCAATAGTGGCCCTCATCAAACCCTGTGGTGTTAATGCTATCTCTCTCTCTTGCTCTTTCTCTCTCTCTTGCTCTCTCTCTTGGGAGTATATACCAGTGTTTATACACACCCACTGTCATCTTTCTGGCTGTTTGGACATGGGTGGTTAACTTTTAGTGAAGTATTGCAAAAGCTGTTCGTGCCCAGTAGGTGGCAGCATGTACCGTAAGTAAAAAAACTATATGTATTCAAATAAGAAAGTAGTAGTCTTGATTTCATTTCACGTCTATTGCTTTTTCTGCCAGGTTGTTTTTGTTTTCCTGCCTGTCATCTGCTGATTTATGCAGGTGCACTGTTTGCTTCACATTACCTTTGGTTTGTTGCTTGCAAAGACATTTCTCTCGCCTGTACGCAAGTCAATACACTCCCAGTTTCATCTGCTGTGGAATCTCTTGCAAAGCTCGTCTTGAGGAAAACCCGCCCTCCATAAATCCTTTCAGTACGTGTGAGCCGCTCTACCCCCTCCTCCGAATCACAACGCAGAGACGGGAAAAGTCATTCTGAAGTGGATTCCTCTGCTTGACATCTCCCAAGGACACAGTGAGGGGAAAGAAACACACAACTGAGTGAACAAACAGTAAACAATACAGAAAAATCTATCGATATATAGCCAGTATACAACACAACTAGTCCAAATTATCTCTTTATTAATATTGCCAATAAAGGTTCTAGTACTAGTACCACTTTATACTGTATGTCTGAGAAAAAGTTCAACACAATAATCAAAGAATGAAAGAGCTCGACCTTTTCCTACATTTAATCTCCTTTATTTGCTTCGGTCGGTTTCATGTCGCATTAAAGAATGCGCGCACCAAACTAATATACGTTTATTGTCGCAAAATCTCATCTCATCTCATTTATTTTTCATTTATTTATTTCCCAAAATGTTTCATTGCGTTGTGATGTTATTGCTCCTTTAACAAAGTAACGACCAGAAATCGTATGAAAGTCTGCACAGTCGTCTACATGAGTCGCTCATGTTTCCTCAGGGATCTCTGAGATCCGACCATGCTCACATTCTAAACGCCGGATCACCTTAACACTACTGCTGTCGGCCATTAATAAGTAAAGACACACGTGTTGTACTGTAACAATCTACATGATTCAGTGGCCTTTAATCTGCTTGACTGATTCCCATATTTACACGCTGCGATGCCTATCGAGGACCTTGTGATGTATGCATGGGGTTTATGCAGTATGGCAGGATTGGCAGGAAGGTCTGATGTTCTTTATGTGCCATGTCTACTAAACAGTTGAGCTTTTAACACTTTTTGCTTTTATGTGGCTTAAATGTGTCGTTTAAAGAACAGCGGGATGCTCGCAAGTCCTGGAGTCAGAGAGAGCTTGTGAGCACTCGCTGGTAAAAAACCTTCTCCTCTCCTCCGAGGCTATAGAACGATTTTCAAACATGTATAATTCAAATGCGGCTCACTGATAGTAAAAGCTTGTCCTATGATAATATTTGTTTTAATCATTAACACACCACCGCGGGGGGGCTGCTGCCTAATTACATGCTGCCCGTATGTATTTAAGTGACTTTCCTTAGTAAAAATTACATTTTTGGAGCAGCTAATGGCTTAAATTAAAGGCACCAAAATCCTTTCTTCCCGCGATAATGGTGGAAATCTTTTTCGCTCAGCGAATACGGCTAATAACCCAAAGTGATTCCCCCTTTTCCAGGGCCTTATAATTGATTCATTAAACAGCACTCTCCTTTATTCCTGCAGGATCGACTCCCCCTGCCTTTGTATCCAAGGCAAGCAAAAGGATCTGATAGCGTAAATAGACTCTCCTTTATGCACTGGGCTGGCATTACGTCAGCCCTAATGAGAGAGAGAGGGAGAGAGAGAGGGAGGAAAAAGAGTAATGTGGAACATTTTGCATCTGGTGTGTGTCTGATGTGTGTCTGCCAAAGCACACGCACACACACACACACACACACACACACACACACACACACACACACAGGGGGTCAGTGTGGGTGCATCGATTTGCGGCCAGTATCGGCTTTCCCGTGACGTTTTCCCTTCACCGCTAACCTGCAGCTGCGTCTGGATCAATGTGGCAAATGGAGGATTTGATCAGACTTATTCTCGTCGGCTCATGGGCCCATTGACAGCTCGATGTTTATGATGTTTCCACTGGAAAGACACCGTGGGATTCGAGGCTCGCAAATACACGCAGTTCTCCTGGTCACAAAACTCAAAGGAATGAATGGATGAAACCCAGTCATCAGCTTTAAAGGGTAGCATGTACTGTACTTGCACCTGGATGAGGATAAGGAAAAAATGAAAATGCTCTGTCAATACCTCAGCCAAGGAGGTCCCGTTTCGTTTCGTTTTTGTGTGTGAGTATCGCTGAGTGAGTCAAGGAACATTTGTAGATCTTGAGGCAGTTTGCAGTTTTAAAATGATCACATCATTAGGCCGCAGACCAACATTCAGACTGCCTGTTCTGTGTTAACACTTGGTTACCAGTAGATCATAGCAGAGACTAAGCCGGTGTTCGAACCAAAACAAGACCTGGATCTGGAACAGACCTGTATGACCTCTTAAACTGAACGACAAGAAAGGTTAAACTTGTGTCTGACTGCTTGACACTCATAGGGTAAAACATTTCTACATCCATTAGCTTAGCTTCCCCCTCACAGGAAAATGCCCTCCTGAATCCCCTGCAGTGTTGGGTACCACCTCTTTGTGGCCTACAACCACAGATGACTCACTCGTCTACTCCTCTCTTGACAATCCTAACCTGTCTGACATAAAATCGCACCGCTTTAATCATTCTAATGGGGCTTGAGTCACAAGAATGAGCTAGTGAGTCGTGATCATGTCACCAGGGAGGCGCTGGAACTTGGCAGGAGGTTATTTTCATTATAAGCTCATTCTGCAAGTGTAGAGTTTGAGATGTGGAGTGTCCAAGAGAGGCAAAGATACAGAAAAGAGAGTGGGAGAGAATCCTCGGCTTCTTATCAAATCGCTACACAAGCAGCCCTGTCAAACACCGCTTCAATCCAACCGGTCATGCATTATGGCCACTGCAATGCTTCCGGACACGGGAGCGTCAGGGTTTCGAGAAAGACTTCCATTTAATTTGTCTACTGCTGCAATTCCCGGCGTACAGCCAAAGCACTTAATTCAGTTTAATTCCCAGACTTCTTTAACTTAGAGCTCATTCAAAGTCATAAACCCCAGCCTCATTTACGTACCGAGAACCCATCACGTTCTGTGTGAGGAAGAGGCTTTGTTATCTTCTAAAAAGGGCCACGATGCCTCTTCCAGGGGAACGATCCGTATCTGGACAGTCAAGGAGTTTTCCCGTCTGAAGCTCTCATTCTTTGCATTTCTTACGCTCTGAGTGCAAAGTTTCCTTTTCTTCTTCGTGGTGATGGAGATGAGGAGCGGAGAATCTCAAAAAGACTCCACATGAAAAAGCAGGGGGATCCAGTCTGAAGTATTTAATCAAAACAGGGTTTGTCTGCCGCTGCGGTAAAAAATATGAATTCAGTCTTTTGAGGCTTTCAGATGAATGTCCTTGGCAGAGCGTGGCTGCTCATGTAAGGATAATTGCAACTTTCCAATAAGTGCCAGAAGGTATTCAATCACCGATAACAATAACATCTTATAATTAAATATAAAGTGAGAATATGAGATTTAGATTTACAAGACTGTTACCATCTTCTTCTACATCATAAAACTCACTAAAGTGAGTCTGAAATCAGCGAAATAAAAAGTTGTGAAATTCATTACACAACGGGACAGAGAAATGGTGCCAGCTCGTGATTAATTAAAAATGAATAACGGATATTATTTCCCTGCCAGGCTTCAACCTTTCCTTTCTGCACGAATTCCAGCACAGAGCAGCGTAGTTTTCCTGGCATAACACACTCTGTGATTGCTGTCTCTGCTCTCAGACGGCTCTGTGTACTTTAGGATTTCCCCAAAGAAGATAAAGACAGAAAGGAGAAGCTCAGGAGTGAGTTTGGTGCCTCTCGGTGCGGTGAAGCCAGACTGATCCCAAACCAGGTGCAAGATGAAACCGTGGAAGAAATTCGCGAAAGCTGAAGGTCTCATTCTCAGACAGACAGATGGTTGCAGGCTCATGGAACCTTAACGTGTGTCTGGCGCCCCCCAGCTACAGTTACCAGTTAAACCAATCTGACAGACACTGTATTGAAATTCAATATTGAATTGCTGTAAATAACTAAAGGGCCTGTAGAAACATTCAATAACTAATCCACGGTTGCAATGATGAAGATACTGTATCTGTAATGGGAGCAGAGATAGAAACAGAAAAATAGCAATGTTGTGATGGGTATTTCTTTCTTTTCCAAGCCAAAATATTGTTGGAACAAAACAAATGTTGCTTTGGAGGTGTGTGTGTGATGAGTGTTCGTCTGCAAGTTTTATTACAGTTTGAGACAAACACACATCCAGCCGAGGATTGGAAAGAGAAAACAAGTATCGGATTCCCAGCATCCTCGACAGGCCAGACTCCAACACAAGCAAGACAGCAAGACCTGTTGTGTGAGCAATGAACGATTCAACATCTAAAAGAAATGAGTTTAAGTTCTCCAGTTTTCAGGCAGTGAGGTCGTAGGGAAGGAACAAAATCAAATCATGTGTGGCAAATGCAATTTACCTGTGACGAGATTCCACCGTGATTGACAGTAAATATGTCCATGAGTGACAGCACAGTGCAGACAATCAAAGCGCTGCCACTAGAATCCAGCACAGTGGAAATGACAAAAGAGATGAAAATACCGGGGGAGGTTAAACTGTGCGATGGGACTTTCTCGCTTTCTCTCTCCCCACGAAGGCTCGCTGATACGCAGATTTACCAAACATGACTTGTAGAAATTTGCACTAACGAGTGTCTGCTCTCTCTCCTTCAGAATGCACGGGCAGAAGCGGTGGATGCAGGTGGCCGCCATGGCGCTCCTGGTGCTAACAGTGATGGCGGCAGAAGCAGGAAAGCCGGAAAAACAAGGTGAATGTGCTGTTGGTTAACGATTGCTGGTTTTTACGTTTGTGTTCAGGTGTGGCTTAAACAAAATCACGGTTCATGCCATTCCATCGCAGGTAAGAAGGAGCGTAAGTCAGACTGCGGGGAGTGGCAGTGGAGCGTGTGCGTGGCCAACGAAGGAGACTGTGGCCTGGGCACCAGGGAGGGAACACGCACCGGCACCGACTGCAAGCAGACCATCAAGACCCAGCGCTGCAAGATACCCTGCAACTGGAAGAAGAAGTTTGGAGGTGAGACAACAACTGCTAAGACACAATGAATCAAGATCTTATAGTAAACACAGTGTACATTTTAGGCTGGTTACATGTGTAGGAGACACAGAGCGTCATTAGCAGCCCACCAACGTCTCCTTTTAGCTCTTTTCTGGTAAAAATATATGGATCTTATACTGTTAGATGCTTCACTTCCTTCACCACACAGCAATTAACTCTGACGGTCGTTAACGACTGCTTCTACAGCTGGAGACAGCTGGGAACAGTTGATAAGAGCGACTTAGTGTGCTGTGAAACCAAAACACCGAACTAAAAGAGACTATAAGGGCGATGCTACGAAATCACAACATCAGCATGTCTAACTGATAACATCAACATAGCCTCCGTACACTTTGGGTTCATTAACGCATGTTTAAACAATCGATGATCATGATCTGGCTGTGGAAATGGTGGTCACATCCTTACAATAGGGATGAATTGCCTAATAAGAGGTAGGACGGAAACGTCTTGCAAAAACGCTGAAATGACAAATGTGGAAAGACGGTAATTCTCCCAGTGAGGCCCATTTGCAGCCACTGCAGTGAGCCAGCGGTCACTAGTGATCATCACAATGCACAACTTAATCCTGTTAGCTGTGTGGAGCCCAAGTTTTGCAGTGATATTAATAATTTAAGCCTCTCTGGCCTCATCGCCTCAGGTGAGAGTTTGGATTTATGGGTTTCAGAGAAGAAAAGGGACGAAATATATGCTTGTATTCTGCTGGGGACTAACCAATCCCCTTGTTGTTGGGGAGGAAGTATTTTTTGTCCAATATTTTTGCAAGTACATTATGCATACTCATCCAGCTTGAGGAACCACGACCAGACCCCACCGACTGACAGGCGGTCACTGTGCGTTCAAGGAAAAACAAAAATTTGGCGAGGACAGCTTCGCTATAAAATGCAGCACAAGCAAGCTAAGGGAGTACGTGCAGCGTCCTTGTTTCCACGATTGCAAAATAGATATCGAGGAGACAAAACGTTACTCAGGCAGATATTGTAGCCACTGGAAAGAGAATTGCTTCAGATTCCTTCTACGGGATTATAAGGATGTGGAAAAGTCCGATTAGGCACAGAATTCTTCATCAGACAGGTGGAACATGCGGGCGAATGTTCTCGCACTGTTTCCAGCCTCCATGTACAGCATGTGACACCTTAAAGAGGATGTGGGTGGCCTGCTAAATTCCCATCGGCCAGCGTGGAAGCTTTCTCTCACGGGTAAATTATAGGTACGGAGGCGTTCGCTTTTAGAATCGGGATGTTTGGGAAGCCTCTGCCCGATTCTGTGCAACAATGGCGCTGTCACTCCCTCTCTCCGTTTCCCCCCCCCCCCGCCTTCCTTTGACGAGCTCCCTGGCCGCAAAATGAGGTTAGGAGATAGTAACACTCGCACATATGTATCCACAGTGTTCTCCAGCCAGGCTCTTTTATCCCGTGTTGCCAGGTTTAAGACGGTGGTTAAACTCCATATCAAACCAGAGCACATACAGTATAAATTTAATTCACAGGTTGCTGAAAAGCTTTGGCCGCCGCTCTGCTGAGATCATATCTGTGTGAGGCTTTCAGGGCGAGCAACAGCCAGGCTGTTTCTATTACAGTCATCTGTCAGAGGGATGCATCATATAGGAAATGTACAATAAAACCTTGCAAAGCGCTATCTGCCCACGTTTGCAGGACGCTGTATATGTTTTATGTATTTGTCCAGGGCGTAAAATAAGAGCGGGCAAACTTTAAACGAGCTATTATTAATCACAGGATTTATTCCACTGGCGCTCGCTCGGTGCCAATGGCAGGCGGTTTCCATTGATAAGAGGCGGATAATAGGAGAGTAAATTAAAAAGCTCTTATGAAACTGGGTGACTCACGACTGTTTTCTTCTTCTTCTTCCCCTTCCATCGATCTGCAGCGTTTTAATAAAAACAAAACGCTGCACTCCGCCGCGTCATTTCGCCCACTTTTCTGCTCCGTTGGCCCCCGGCTTCGTTAAACAAAAAACGTCTAATTAAAGCGTCCAATTCATTTCGATGTTGCGCTCCCATTGCGGCTGTGATTGTAATTATTTTCCTTTTTTTCTTGCTTCTGCTGCAGGGGAATGCAAGTACGAATTCCAGGCGTGGGGGGAGTGCGACCTGGCAACGGGCAAGAAGAACAGGACGGGCGTTCTGAAGAGGGCACTCATGGACGCCACCTGCGCCACCACGGTCACAGCCACCAAGCCCTGCGGGAAAATCCCCAAGACCAAGCTGCAAGGTGAGCCGAGAGGGCAAATCTCCATGACGACAGTGACCTCCCACGTCATCTCAAGAGAGAGGATGCGCAGTGCGTTTACTAGACGTAGAAGCAATTTGAGCACTGGTAACTGAAAGCGTTTACGTATTCACGCTGCATCGCATTGGTACTTTGGTTTGGCTGGAACTTTAAAGCCCCAGAAGCAAAGGGTTACATGAACAGGGAAATATGAAATGAGTGGGTTTGTTTAATTAATGATAGCTGAAGGGGTGTTTGCTTTACTCGGGTGCCAGTTCTCTGCTGTGTCTCTCCAGCTGAGGCACAGATCCTCCTCCTGACAAGAAACTTTTGCTGGAAATAAACACGCAAACAATCTGAGGGGGACGATGATGAATGTAGCCGTCAAAAGCACAACAACTGGAGTTTGGAATAGGGAATTCATCTTTCTATTTGTATCTTTATTTATCAGTTCAGCTTTTTGTGTCTGACTGATTAGGCGTGCTCGGCTTTAATGGAAATCCACAATCTTAAGTGTTCATGGAGCGAAAACACAGGTGAAAAGGTTAACTGGCTATTCAGCTGTAATTGCGTCTTTGATCGTTTGACGTCATTAAAATCAGCGAGCTTCTTCCTCCACATACCTCCTGCTTTCTGTTTTAAATGAGCAGCATTCAAAACAAATGAGAGCTGAACGATTCAAAGGCCCACGACCTGGTGAATGAAAGTCAAATATCTCCACAATATGATCCAACTGGTGCACCTGAAATTGCCCTCAGTGTGCAAAATGGTGCTGGAGCAGTAGAGGACCAATGTGTTTCTGCCCTGTTAATTTTGCCAACAAAGATGTCATTGATCCAGCGTGAAAGTCCCATTGTCTCAACAGGATTAAAGCCAGGGCAGAATTACCTCCCGTGGTCGTAAACCGTGTCCTTATCATGCACGGCAGATGAGTCGCACACACCCAGACGTTTGCATAACCACGCTATCGTCTGATCAAACAACCTCAGTCAGATAAAGCCTCAAATCACACAGATAAGACTGTGTCAGCACTCTCCAAACACATCCCCGCCAGCAGCTTTACTACCGCGCATCTGCGGCTGAGCGGCTGCCAACTGTAACGCCTGTCTGCCGCTCTGTTTGACTTGAGATCTAGGTGCCAAACTATATTTGACTTTCAAAGGAGGAATCTGCTCAAATGTTGAGTGTGCAGTCCATCATTAATGCATCCACAGCAGGCTCAGCGTTACTCCTCACTTCCCTCTGTGCTTCTGAGCTGATACTACAGTGCAGGGCGCCACTGGGAGCATCTATAGGTTTGTTTTGAACAGTATGTGTGTTTTCAAAAGGTGTTGGGTATATAGCAGTATATGTAGAGCGAGAGAGAGAGAGAGAGAGAGAGAGAGAGAGAGGGAGAGAGAGAGAGAGAGAGAGAGAGAGAGAGAGAGAGAGAGAGAGAGAGAGGGAGAGAGAGAGGGAGAGAGGGAGAGAGAGAGAGAGAGAGAGAGGGGGGGACAGCAAACAAGGTCAAGGTCATTTAAATGATGTATGACATAAAACAGAAAACTAAACCAGGTAACTTAACATCAAGTAAGTGAATGATAATACTAATTACTCAAAAGATAGAAAAGAATCATATAGGACAGTTGCCTGTTACCCCAAAGTGTGATATTTATGTACAGAAAATGTCCCAGCATGCAAATATTTGCACACACTTTGAGGATGTAGACATGCAAGTTAATACCAGCGACGCGTTTGTGTCAAGCAGCGCTGTGTAGTACCTGTATCGCTTCTGATGAAGGCCGCATGTGAGGAAGAGGCGCGAGAGCTGAAGGCCAAAGGATGAAGGGAGACCCGCTATCTGAGTCAGGAGTGATTCCCCATGTCTGCCATTTGCAAGATAAGCCCAGGGAAGCAGATGGGTGACTGGGAAAGACGCCTGTGTGTGCGTGTTTATGTGCGTGTTTATGTGCATGTTGTGGGATGGCACTGATACAGTCCCCAGCAGCGGGATGAGAGGGTTTATAAGAAAACAGAAAAATGTTTTGGCTCCGGAGTGATGAAGATGGAGGGAGAGGAGAGCCTAGATCTGCTCTGCTCGGTCAAATCTGCAATTCTGAGCAGGTGCCTGGGTTTGGATGGAGATGCGGCGTCTGTCATTTGCAGATTTACGCTTAGAGCTTCGTCAGGAGAGTCGGTCGGCGACTCTGCTGAGCCGCACGAAACAAAACCCTTTCAGAAACAAGCAAAACATTCCGTCGTCTGATGCAATTGTCGAGAGAAAAAGAAAAAGATTGTCAATGACGGTTTTTGGAGCTATTTGGCATTCACTTAGCAGGTCTGTTAGTGTTTGAATGGACCCTTATTCATCTGTGGAACATGATGTTATACTGTAAATATGTTATATCTCAGTGTGTTTCCTATGACCTTTGACCCTGAACTGTTCACATGGGCTTCACCTTACTGATCTTGTGGCTCTGTCGTCGCTATTTGAAAGCAACGTTGTGAAGTCTTTGTGTGCCTGTAGAAGTCGCTGACCAACATGAAGTAACCCGTGTGATGTCATAGGGGTCAGTTCAACAGCCCCAAAAGCCCTGATACAACTGATTTCACTCTCTGTACAGTCGTGACTGTGACAGGTAAAGTTTGTGCCGTGTGCCTTTGACTTTATTCAGTTCACCTTAGAGGAAAACGTTCTCTCTTTCTGTCTTGAGTTCTGTTTTTTTGCAGTTTGTGTGAAGGAGTGACAGTGTATACCTGTCCCCCCCCCCCAACTTCACCATCTCTGCTGCTGGAACACACGGGGGAGTGTTTGGGTGCCAGATTTGATTTAAATTCACAAAAGGCTTCACACAGACGAGACTGCCACCATAGAACTTGTTTTGCAGGCATTTTAGTTTTTCTGCCTCGTGGCTGGACGGGCAGGTATTGTTGTGTTGAACAAAAGAAAGCGGCGAGCGCATTCAACACGTCTGGGCAAGAGGAAGCAGCGGCGGCACGACGATGTTGAGTTCATGTCAGAGAGATGCAAAGCGGAGGAAGAGAGCGACGTTGTGTAATGTGCAAATACAGCAGGAAGTATAGACATAGAGAGACAGAGAGAGATGGGACTCTCTCTGTCTTTCGCTCTGTCTCTCTCTCCCCGGGGAGACAAATGTGTTGACAAAGCCTCAAGCAAATAAAAAACGAGCGAACGAGTGGGACGGAAGAGCAATTTCTGCATTTGCATGGACAAGAGAGTTCCCACGTCTGAAGATTCCCCTTGGCTATGGGAGTTCGGAGTTTGGCTTTGTAAGAAGACGTTCCTCAAGCGAGTGTGCTCAGAATGCTAGGAGGAGAGTTGCTCATAGCTGCCAGCTGGAGGCGCTGTTTCAAAATAATGACATAATGTGAAAATGTATTAATTAAGATTTGATCAAAATGTCCCTGCTTCAGAAAGAACCAATTTCCATTATGACAGCATCTGAAATACATAATTAACTCAAGGGAGTGTATGGTTTTCTACTTTTCTACTTGTTTTTAATCTTGAGAAATAAGGGAACACTTTTAGAAAAGGAAAGAATTGTAGAAGACTCATAAATTGTCGGAAATTCTTCAGTTCTGCCTTTTTTTGCAGTCTAGTAGCTTTTGCAGCTTTTTTGTGGCAGATCATTAGATGTTTAAAACTACAAAAACAGCGTGAGACAGCAGGGAGCCTTCTCTGTGTATAAAGGAGCACATAATCCTGTCGTTGACTGCGTAAATCTCTAAATTTGGAGTTATTTTGCTTGGCAGAAGAGGGAAAGTATGAATCAAAACCTGCACGCTTGATATGTTCAAAGTAACCAAACTATCTTGGGTCTTTACCTCTTTGTTTGTCTTCCAGACTCAAAGAAGCAGAAGAAGGAGGGCAAGAAGCGAGAGCGCACCCCGATGGACTAACGCCGTCGTTTGTGGAGGAGGAGAGAAGGGGGGGAGGGGCGGACGGGCAAGAGCACCGCCCCTTTTGAGCCCTGCCACTCCTCGTGCCGTCCCCGCCGTCCCCGTAGCCCGACGTTAGGACAGAACCAGCGGGAATCCGACTTGTAGTTTTACTCCGTCCTCTCTGTAGAAATGTGTATGCCTGTGATAGGAGACGTAACAACCCCCAGTGGTACAAGTAATGAATATGGAATATAAAGACTTGTTTATTAGTGTCCTTACCTAATGATGTGATTTTAGGATTATGTTTCTGAAGAGCAAATTGGATAGGATTTGTCTTAGCCTAACACTTATTTGCTCCGTGTCCTGACTTAATGAACCGGTTTGCTCGACACGAAGCCGACAATGTCTTTGCTTAATTAATGTGAAAGAAAAAAAAATCATAAAATAGCTCAAATAAACGTTTTTCCTTCTTTTTACCGTCAAAGGCTAAGTGTTATGCGAAGGCTGCATGAGAATATGTGAAAACTGTAAGTGGTTGTTGGTTAAAATCCCTCCTGCTGCTCTGCTGTACCTCATTTTATACCCACAGGTCCCGGCTGTGTAAACATTTAAGTCGTCGCTGTTGTAGTTTCCACTTAACTCCCCCTCTTTCATATTACATTTACCAAAATAAAACTTTAAAAAACAATGAAAATGCCTCATTTCAAACACATTTCGTATAATTTTATTTGAATTCCATTCTGAGAGAATATGGCACAATGTAAACCACTTAATGCAGTTCATCTTACAGTGTCAGAGGTGGCTGGGTGAGAGTAAACACTCAGATTTATTGTCCAGAACGAGTAATCAATCAAGAATGCATCAAAAGAAAATCAATACCATTGTTACTGTACAGGAAATATCCAAGTTCTGGGGGAAAGGAGGGGGGGAGGAGCAGAAATGAGGAATTCTGGGACGGAACATTCAGGCCGCGTCCACATCAACGCCGATACATTCAGGAAACGCAAATTTTTTCTCAGGGTTTACGTCCACACTAAGACACTGAAAACAAGGCTTTTGGGATTGTTTCAGTGTGGACGGGAAAGCCAGGAACGTTTCGAATACGCTGATGCTGCCCGTTCATGTGACTCGGCCTCTGGCGACAACGTATCCGACGCTGCGTGAGCGAACACCGTCAGTACACCCCAGTTTTCAGAAGTATCCAGCCTGGCGTGGACGCAGCCTCAGATAATAGCTATTAAACACGTCTATGTACATTTCAAATGTACCGCATCCGAATTACATAGAATGTACTTCAATATAGATATATACAATGCAAACAATAGACTGTTAAAATACTTTTTCCTATTCCAAGAGGAGCCACAAACCACAGTGAGTGAATACGCAATAAACATCTACATACCTAAGCAAATGAAAAATGAACACCTGTATGTACATTTAACACTTGCGGCAGGCTACGCATTTTTTTTATCGTTTTTTGTTTAATTGTTATTTTTGATTTTGTTTTAAATTCCACATTATGACTCTTAGCAGTTCAGAGCCACGACAAGTTTTCCCCCCCAAAGATATTGTGTTAAAATAGCAAAAAAACAATACAAAGTGTTCTCCATATAAGGCCTCTGTGTACCGCACGCAGGAGAATCGCGTCATGCCACTTCAGCCACTAGGGGGTGCAGTGTGGTCGAGAGTCTGGTGTTGCCTGATGGTGGCCATGTGACTTAAAGGAAGTCGGGATCGTTGCCCTTTAAACTTCCTGGAGAATTCTATCCAAGGGTTTGTGTCCATAATCTTGTCGATGTCTGCGAACAATCTTGACGATGCTAATCGTCAAGGAAATTGTTGGTCAAATTTTGCCATTTTCCCCCAATTTTGATCCGCTTTTGTCCTTAAAGCTCTTCTCCCAGGCAAGTACACTGAGGCCTTAACGTCGCTCACAAGCTGTTTCTCGTCCACTCGTCGTAGAATTTACACATTAAATCAAAGTCGAAAGCAGAACGCGATGCGATTCCCTCTGGGCCGCTCGTTTTGAACTCCAGTGTCCAGGTTTCCGCAAAACTAACTTCTCAGATCCAGTCAGACTTTTTACATAATCCATGTCTTAGCAAGCAAATATATACTTTTATATATATTCATCTACTCATAAATCTTCTACTTTTAAAATAATCTTGCTTTTAAAACACTTTCATGGTCCATAAGTCGTCTCTTTAGGTTCATATTTAACATTTTCACACAAAAGCAAAACTCTCTGGCTGTACACTGAACATTTGTACTTTGTACATCGATAAAACAATCCAAGTTTTATAAAAGGTGATAGAAAATGTACTATATATTGATTTCAGTGTGACACAAAGCTCTGCGTGTGTGTGTGTGTGTGTTTGTTTAAGTGTGTGTGTGTGTGTGTGTGTGAGTCTTTGGAAGCCTGTTGCTATTGAGAGATGGATGGAGGAGGAGATGTGATGGAGGAGGAGACAATCACACGGTGAGCCTCTTCCCTGATGTGTGCCTCTTTATTTCTGTCCAGTCTGACGCCTTCGTGTCTGTTAGAAAATAAAACACACACTCACACACACACTCGCACACACACAATGACAAAGCTGATCTCATGGCAGACACATGGGGTTCGCTTTGTCTGTCGAGAGCAATTTTCCACACGAGCACACACACGAACCCTGCAGAGTCGAAAGACAGAAATGTTACTTTTTTGTTGAATTTGGCTTTCTACTTTCTAAATGTAAAATAATGTTAATACATTCTATATATAATTTCAAATATGAGACAGGATGATATTTGTTTTTGTGCTTTTGAATATCCTGACAGCTGAACCAAGTCTGCACATCCTCTGCTCATTGGATGAAAAATAGGCATCTTAAATAAAATCCGCAAAATTGGAAGAACTGATGATTACATTTCATAAATATAATTCTTCTAGAAAATTATTCGTCACATAATTTGAGAAAGTCCATTGTGGCAAAAATGTGTTGTTGTTTTCACAGTGCAGCTTTGTGAGCAGTAAACTGAAGCCAAACTAAATTAAAAAGTAAAATTACAAAAGCACATTTTGAATCTGGAGGGTTTCACACTTAGACACAGACAAACACACACACACAAACAAAGGAGAATCAACCCAAGCTGCCCTCTGCGCCTCGTGTTGCTGTGTGAGCGACTGTACGATGCGTCCAACCAGATCATGATTTCGGCTCGTCCACTCTCCAAACCTTCACTGCAGGAGCTCAGAGCTGACAAACACACAGCTTTCAGCACACACACACACCCACACACACAATTATCACGATAAAAGAGCAATTTCTTCATCAACATCATCATCATCATCCTCACGGTTTCTAAGGCACTTGAAATTGCTCAGTACAATCTGGCGATATATCGTTTGTATCCAAGCGGATTCTCATCGAGCGTGATTGCGGCGGCCTCCTCCGATGCTGCATTTGCAATCATCGCCACACTGCGTTCTACTTCTGCACGGGCCGGGAACAAAACGATTCCCAACATGGCCAACCGCTGAAAATCCCAAATCACCTCTGACAAACGTTATGTGTCAAATGTTCTCCGTAAAAGGAGTTTAGCCCTTTGACATAAGCCGTACCAAGAGGAGCCCAGCTGGCTCTGACGGCACATTATGATCTGTTGATTACAATGGAGACGCTGTGTTTATGCCTGAGCGTAGACGGATGAATACTGGGACACGTGTGTGTGTGTGTGTCTGTGTGTGTGTGTGAGGGTATAAGCATTTCAATGGGCTCATAAAACCTGAAGGTGTAATCATAATAACCACAAAGCGCAACGTATGAATCACTAAGGCGGATTTTTATGTTTGCACAACAGGAGAATGAGCTGCAATAAAAGAGCACAGGGGGGAGGGGCTAGCGTGTTTACGCCACAGCGCTGCGTTCGTCTGGATTGTTCGAAATTCCTGCAGCGGAACCCTTGGCTGACCCGCTGCGATGGCTGCGACTTCTCCAAACATGGTCCACGTTCAGCCTGGTCCTCCTGCCTGTGAGCCTGCTTTGGGTTTCGTCGTTGACAGACTCCACCTGCCTTGACCCGTGTAACCATGAATACAAAGGCTGGCTTATCTGTTATGCTCGGACAGTGTGTACACCTCCGGAGGGCTATCAGTCGAGCTTTGTGCCCAGCGTGGATGACAGCCGCTCCCTCTCGCCCTGTCACCTCATAGCGCTCTCTGCTTCTGTCACAAGCCGCTTACGTCCAGCTCTGCCGCCTGATGTTGTGGTACAGGAGCGACTTTCAGAGGAAAATGCTCTGCCACATTTACCTCATTGTAGTTCAGTGGCACACATCTATTTCATCTCCTTCCAAATGCTCCAGAATTGAATCTATGCAAGGTTTGTATGTAAAACTGTAAGAACTAAATTCTGGGGAGATGTGGGAGCTCATTCAAGACACTCAAGGGGAATGAATAAAAGCAGAAAAGAGGTTAAAGCTTCAACGTGCTCCAGCATTGTTTGTTTCTAGAAGTTTTTTTCCTAATTTGTCGCTCGTCTTCACGGCACAGCGCCGTCTTCACTTTGAATACTTTTCCTTTTATTACTGATTGGCTTTTACTGCTACTTCTTTCCATTGCGTACTGTTATAAGTAATCCCAGCCCCGCCCTTCCCAACACAAAATGCCTGAGCAGGAACATCTTGTTTGTTCTCGTCTGTTTAACAACCTGGCAACAAGATCTCAGGGAACAAAGCACTTTCTTGGTGTCGACGTGGCGTCGCTCGGTGCCACTGATCGTCGGGCCGCTTTGTCATGTGAAGCCTCGCTGCTTCTGTTCCAGGAGTGATAAACTGCTGTCACCTTCCATCCAACACCCGAGCAGCTGCTCCGACTGGGAGCGCCGGACCACCGTTTGAGCCGCGATCCACTTACTCTCCCGCTGGTATCACTCAAACGACAGCTTTGCTCAGATTAATCTGATATTCCACAAGGCTCTTACCCACTACTGAGATATGTGACAGAAGACAGACACGGCTCCACTTATCACAGTGACGGATGGTTGGATGCCGGACTTGGATAGATGCCTGGGTTCCTGCTGGGAGAGCGAGGCGCGGGCCGTCCGTTTGCTTACACCATGCATCAAGGCCGCATGTTTTAACATTATCTCATAAACTGACGGCAAAGACGCTGCCAAACCCTCTTAAGAGCCTTAACGAGTCCAGGGAAACAAAAATCTATCCAAATACAGCTGATACACTCTGGAAGCCCTCAAAGAGGCCGCCAAAGAAAAACAATTGAAGAAATATACCATTATAACTTCTATTTTCCTGTAATTTTAGCCTCATGTCTTCAGAATGTTAACACTTATGCTGATGACCCTATGTGCTACGTCGATCACACATACAATAGATACACGTATGAAAGCATGAGCCATTTACTGCTCGACACTGTGTGGGAAATGGAAGTTGCGTATTGAAACGCAGCAGCCAAGCATGAATAGGAGCATGAATAATACAGCGGGCTAATGAACGTACACGCCAGCCACATTACATTCATGACCTCACAAGAGAGGCAGAGACCATAACAGGATCAGGGCTGAGCCGGCCGCTAAATGGGCCGGCGTACGAGCGCAGGCTGAGCGTGTAATGGTCGATCTTTAATCTCCAAAGTAGGTGTCTCATAATCTGATCAGGCTGGCGGAGAGTTTTCATTATAGGATCCGTCCCAGAGCTGTCTTTGAGGACGCCGCCCCCAGGATCTGCTCAGTTCAGGCGTAATTCTTTGGAAAGCCTCCCCGCCTAACCAGCCGCCGTGGCAACCTCCTGATAGCACAAGTGTTCTGCATATTCATGGCTCCAGCTCAGGAGCTCGCGCTTACGTAAGTGCAAGGAGCGACGGATGGCAGGATATTGATGCAGAGATTTGATTTATATGGGATTAATGAGATGTTAGATTGAGACATATATAGGAGACAGCACACATATATGGGCCGTCAGGTGTAACACGGAGGATTTCACATGCCAAATTGGAAAGTCCTGATGTTACCTCTGTGTACAGAATAACATCCTATCTATACATTTGCATGGACAAAACACAAATAACACCACATGGAAATTACACTTTTGTCATTCTGTCCACGAAATATACATGTCTCTATGTTAATTTGTGGACGAAACGCATCGATTTTTCGTCTCGGAACTCATTTCCTCCATGAAATCCTTCGTGTCAGACTGAACGCGCCGTACACATCAAAATGTGAAAGTAGCCCTTATTTAAATCACAAGGTTTTAGCCTGTGATCGGAAGTAAACTCCAATCTTGGAGCGCACAAACACACGTCACTCAGCACACACTCACACACGTACATACAAGGGTTTTCATTATCTGCAGATTGCGGCACAGAACGCGCTGTGACATCAATTCGCTAATCAACAGAATTAAATGAAGTCTCCCACACATCCACACGCAGTAATAACACGCCACAGCTCTGAGCTCCAGCCACCTGCTTCACTCCGGCACTTTCTCTCTGCGATGACTCGACAGCCAACATACACGGATGAAAACTCTTAATGGCCGCCGCAAAGTAAACATCACGCTTTCTGTTCGCGCTCGTACAGCGGATTGAAGCGATGCGGTATAAATTACAGCCAAATCAAATATTCCCACTGTTCAATCCAGTGCCATGTTTTGTGTTTGATCAGCGGTCGCAACCTTCATTGAGTTTGTTGTTCTTCCATGTTAGTGTGCGATCGATGTGAGGATACATGACAGGTTGTATTTAGTGACGAGCTTTCATCCGCCTAGATCACAACAGGGTCCGTCGGCTCTTGTTATGATCCTACAGAGTCTCTATATCTGCTGCAATGTTAACTTCTGCGGTGGTAAAAGCGGCTAAAAATGTTTTAAAAATGCAAATAATGGATGTTTTGGTGTCTTGTGGGTGCTGGGAAACATCCCGTGTGCGGGTGACACTGAAATCTAAGAGGTACACTGTGGGGTTTTTGACCAGTAGAGGCACTGTAGATACGTACTTGTTACTATGTCCACCAGGGAGTGAAAGTGAGGGCCGCAAACATAGATGAAACACAAAACACTTTAAACACAACGTCCAAGGCCACAAAAATTACCAACACAGACAAGGAACAGTGAAATGGACGTGTTTCACGCCTGTAACACGCTCCAAACACACAAACCCAGCGTCAAACAGGAAGTGAAGCGGTGTCTCTAAAACGCTTTGGTGAATCAGGGGGGAAGTTGTCATGTTATCTTATGTTAGTTGTTATGAATGAATTGCCCCCGATATATTTTGGTGAGAATCAGTGTAAAAATCACATTTATTTAAACAAAACCTCCACAGTGAACCTTTAAATGTTTAAATGGCCTCTTGCTACTGTGTCTGGCAGCGAGTCATTCCTATAGAGGCCTCCTTAGCCCCGGAAATGCGGGAATTCGCTTCCAGCCATGATGCCACCGTGTCAGAGGCAATTTACACTGACATGACAAGTTAGTTATCTCGCTCAGGGGAATCAGACAAACACGAAGACAGACAGACAAACAGACAGACAAGAATGAAGGCAGGCAGAGGTGCACCCATGGGTGTACACACGCAAACACACACAGTATACATTGATATGTACAGTTATCTACAGGTGTCTTCACTGAACTTCAAAGTGGGAGGTTTGTAAATTCAGTCAGCCCTATTTTCCCATTTGAAATTTTGTTGTTATTTCGTGCGGCGCAGATCATCTTCTATCAATCCACTCACTCGCCCCCTCGCTCACTTTCCAACTCTCCATCTCTAAATGACACCAAATTCCTCACTCTCATCTCCCTCTTTTCTGCGCCGTGTCTGCACAACACATCCCAATGCGGAAGTGGCATCAGTTGGATTTGTGTAAAGTGCTACAACCGGTTATTGAGAAAGACGCTTTAAAATAACGACAGATGGCTGAAAGTAACCGCAAGTGTCATGTGATGGCTCGCACACCCACAAACACCTTTCATAGACACACACGCACAACACACACACACACACACACACACACACACACACACACACACACATACACACACACACACGCAGAGATGGCACATACAGAAAAATGCACAAACCAACAAACACACACACATACACAAACACACACACATACACATACACATACACATACACATACACATACACATACACACACACACGCGCACACACACACACACACACACATACACACACACACACACGCGCACACACACACACACACACACACACAAATCACACAAATCACACAAACACAATCAACATACCATTCTCCCCAAGTGGCACATGTTTATCTGCCTGACCTAATATTCTTGTACTGGCAGAGCAGAAGATGCTTGAATGTCTTTTTAAACGTGACGTTGCACAGGGCGTAGCAGGCTGGGTTGATGGTGCTGTTGATGTAGCACAGCCAGTAGCCAATAGTCCACACTGTGTTGGGGATGCAGCTGGAGCAGAAGGTGTTGATGAGCACCATGACATTATAGGGAGTCCAGGTGGCCACAAAAGCCACCAGGATGGCCATGATGGTGCGGGTCACTTTCTTCTCCCGCGACGGGGCTGCTTTCTTCTTCTTGTTGGGTGGTTGCTTCGTCATCTTCACGATCTTCCGCGCCACGTGGTTCTGCCGCTCAGAGGCCGGGACGATCTCCACAGTGGTGTTGGACGGTGTGTAGCAGTCGCCCTTGGGGGATTTCGTCTTGATCTTGATGCAGGTGAGCTTGGAGCCGCCAGCCTTGGCTCGCTGCCGCGGGGCAGGCTGGCTTGGCTCGGCGGTGGAGTTGTCGGGCCTGCAGGGCGCGGCCTCCTCCTCCTTCAGGTTGGACGCGGCCACGCTGCCGGAGGTGGAGTCGTTGGAGCTCTCCTTCTCTTCTCCGGGGCCGCAGTTCTCCTTTGCTATGTCCTCTCCTTCCACTTCGCCCTCGGCCGTGGTGGAGGAGGGGCCTTTGCCATTCTGCAGTTTTCCGTCGTGCTGGCTCATCCCATCCTCAGTGTTCTGGGTCTGGCAGCGCTCTGTGACATCTCCTTGTACGTTGTTGTTGTTGGGTTTCGGTGTGTTGTTCCTCCTCTGAGCAGGTGACAGAGGCTCTGGAGGGGCACTTGATGGCTTCCGGTTGTCCTTCTTTACACGGCTCTTGCTTGCTCTGGAGATCTGCCAGTAGAGCTGAATCATAATGATGACAGGCAGGTAAAAGGCGGCGATGGCCGTGCCAAAAGTGACAGCGGCATTGGAGAAGAACTGGATGTAGCATTCCCTTTCTGGCACCGTTCGTCCGCCAACTATGAACTGCCAGAAGAGAATGGCTGGTGCCCACAGGATGAAGGAGAGCACCCAGGCCGCTGCAATCATCATTCCTGCCATCTTGGTGGTCCTTTTGACAGGGTAACTGAGGGGCTTAGTGACACAGAAATATCTGTCAAAGCTTATGATGAGAAGGTTCATGACGGATGCGTTGCTGACAACGTAGTCCAAGGCTAACCACAAGTCGCACACCACCGGCCCCAGGGGCCAGTAGCCTATTACTATATAGACTGTATACAAGTTCATAGAGCACAGTCCAATAATTAGATCAGCACATGCAAGGCTGAATAAAAAATAGTTGTTGACAGTCTGTAGGTTCCTGTTAACTTTAATGGAAAGCATGACCAGGATATTTCCAATAACTGTGACCAAACTGAGCGAGCCGGCCACCAACACGATGAACACCACCTCCACGGTTTTGTAGGGGCTCTCGCTCTCCTCCACGACTTCGGTTTCATTGCCTTCAGAGGCATTCCAGTTGGTGAAGTTGAATACATCCATGGCATTTGGTCTTTTGTTGCCACCTCCTACTCAGATGGAACCTATGAAAGAGAACAAAAGAGAAGAGAGGGTTGGTGTTATAAAACACCTCTGAGCAGGTTTGTATGTGTTTTTATCATATCGATATTTCCCTGGATAGAATTTATGTTTTATGCAACTCTGAGACAATAAAGCTCTCAAAGTGGTGAGGATAAATGGGAAAGTAAAAGCAACAATAACAGCGGGATACTTTCAGTTATATTCAGTACATTTAATTCTACAGAATGTGCCACATTTTGGTAGATATTGTTGAAATCCTCATTACAGCCTGACAGGAATGGACTGGAACATAGATCCACGAATTTAAGCTCAACTCTTATTCATCAAGAGGGTGATGTCAGCGTCCAGACAGACAGACAGACAGACGTCGCATTTTGAACTCAGAAAGGCCTCGAATCGACGCTGTGCCTTTTCCTAACACGGCGGCTGGTGTGTGTATCTGCGTGTGTATCCATTCCTCTGCTACATCTGCTTTTAGCTCTCCTCAAAGCTATTCATCAAGCCACAGTGACAATTTTGGCTGTACACCAATTAGATCGGTAATTAGCGGCGCAGATCACTGGCACGGGTATATTTCATAATCAGCGCATAAATAACACTTCTCCATTAGACACCTGCTCCATTATGGGTAAAAGTGAAATTGCAGACTGTAAACGCTTAAGCTTATGAATGGGTGCTGAGTGTGGATTTGCAGCAGCAGAAAAGTCGAGTTAGATCAGAATGATGACTGCTGCGGCCTCCCAATCCTGCCAGGATATGAAACACAAGCTACGTTCATTCCTACCTTTTCATGCAAAAAGAAAAGGAAGTCTACTGCTTTGATAGATAGATAGATAGATAGATAGATAGATAGATAGATAGATAGATAGATAGATAGATAGATAGATAGATAGATAGATAGATAGATAGATAGATAGATAGGTAGACCACACTGTCTACATTACAAAGTGTTCAATCGCCACTTAAAAAGGAATTATTGAAGGAATTGGAGCTGACATTTTATCTTCAAAGGTCCTTTTCCAACTTGCACTCAAAAATTCCCTTCATACAGCGTAAAAAAAAAACCTTTGATGCCCAAAGCGACTGACAGGTTCTGGCTTTTAACCTTAAACACGGGGCCCCCGTGTCGTCGGCGCAGCTTTGATTCGTACACTGCTCGACTCTTTGATACGGGGCCCAATGTGGTTTGTCTGCTGTGTGTTTTGGAAGGCGTCCGCTCGTCAGATTCCATCACTCACTCACTTTGTGCTTCATGATGTAAATGTCATCGGACGGGAGAAGCGATTTAACTTTGCCCTCCAGAGTTTTGCATTGTAAAATAACAAGTTAGAGTAGAACCTGTGATATGCATGCTGTCATTACAGATTGAAGGAGAATGAATCATACACGCTGTCTGAAAAGTTGCCTGACAGCAAATAGAAACTTTAAGTACTTTAAACATATTCTCACTTATTCTGATCTGTGTGTGTGAGCTGATGTCATAGCGCCAACATTATACATTGAAATCAGCATAAAGGAAAGCTGATGCACTAATCCACCTGGATTATGTGATTAGATGTCAAATTACTCCAGCATGTTGATGATTAATGAATCAGACTAAGCCATGTGATTGCACACCTGCTCCTGTAAATATTAGAATCTCATTAATTACGTCCAAGCGTGCGCTCCTCCTCTGCCAGAACTGATCCCGCTGACCACCTGATGAAGTCCAAACAGTGTGAGAGTGCAGCCAGAGTCAATGAATCGTCATGGCGACCCATTTCTTCGGTACGAGCGCTGCGTTTGCCGCAACTTTGCCGTTTAAGCTTAAGGTCTGTAACAGTTGAGTGCAGTTGCTGTGTGACTCGTGAACATGACTTATCTGCCACGCCAGAAATCCCTAATCATTGCATTACTCATGGAGCTGATCCGGCCTAATCCCCACAAAATGTCCACTGATTTATAGTCAAAAACACCAACAATACGATTGGGACACTTGTGGCTTGCTTGAGACAAGTGGATTAGAGAAAGTGGATGAGCGTTGACGGCCGTGTGAGCAGCCGGCCCTAGTCCACCTCTAGCTGCCGTAAGCCGGGTTCCCACACCTGAATTCACTGCCACGACATTGCCAAAGCTGCGCCATGGCAACAGCGAAATAAAGACACGCAAATCCTCTTTCCGGCTCAAAGCAGAGAGCTGTGGGTCGCTGAAAAGGTCTCCGGGGAGCCCTGGCCTGCATTTAAAGCCTCCGTCCAGATGTGTTGTGAGTCATTTCCGTGCGTCAGCCTTGCTGCAGACAAAGTCAGGGCTGATCCTGGGAAAGCCTGCGTTTGGCTTTTTCTTCTTCATCCCACCCCTCCATGCTGCAAACACAGCAGTCGAGCACATTCTTGAGATTTTGCAGTGTTGAAAGTTGGAGCGAACATCACCTACATTACCTTATTAGACTTCTTTCAGGGTAATTGGTCTTGATTTGTCTCAGCGAGGTGTCGGATCTATTTTTAAATGAGAGCTGAATAGAACGTCTGAAGAGGTATCTGATGGCTTACACGTTAATGTTGCAAAATTATAGGAAAACAAAGTGGTTTGCTTATTCCAGACTGATGTCAAGGATTCGTAAGGAGCCCTAAAAGTCCACAAGATCACTGCTCTACAATCAACAAAATGACACTTGTGAGAAAAGTATGTGACTCATACACACTTGGCCTGTAAACAGGAAACAATGCCTGAAAAACACCAAATATGCAACATTTTGAAAAGTGTTTCACTATTTTAACCCTTTATTAGATGCCAATTATTGGATTTCCTTCCATTGCTTCATATTCTTAAAATCTGCAAAATTGAAATACTGATGCAAATACTCCACTGTTGCTGCTACAAACAGGAGGTTTTTCATTAATCACTACAACCAATGTGTATCTGCTCCTCCACTCCGTCTTGTGTTTGCGGTGCTGCCTGGTGTCGTACAATGACATCATGACAGGTGAGTGTTCACATGTCACAGATATCCCCTCCCCCTCCCCTCCAGCTGCATCTCCTTATCCCAGGTGCAGGTGATTGTTGTGAGGCTCAGAGGAAAGTTTGATGAGATTAAAGCCGGAGCCTCTGAGATTCCCTGGCAAAGAGATTTCCAAAGTAAGTCAGAGTCAAAGCTGTCTGTTTGTGGGAATTCTTGACGGGATTGAAGCTGATAAAAGAACTGGGATGATTCTGCTCAGACTTCATGCAGAACTGTTTGCTCCAGTAAGTCATTTCACCTCTAATTTCCTATTAATGACTCGGTGTTTGTTTATTATTACCACATGTGCTGCGTGACATCACCATGTTGTTTATGACTGGCGGGGAGCTTTTTCTGTCCATTTTGGCATCATTTTGCATCTCAACAATCCTAGTTATGAAGGTCAGGGGTCAAATTATGTCCTGCCTGTTTCAGAGAGCAGATGATTCATCTTATTTGTACCAACAGTGATCATATTCGTTGCCAATCAAATAGAAGCATCAGAAATCACAACAAGCAAAAATTGTTGAGTGAGTCTTTTTTCATCAAACAAAAACTGAGCCTGCAAACAAATCTTTACAAAGAAACCTTTCATCTGTCACAGCAAAAAGTTTCCTTCAGGCGTTTTGTGCTTTCGTGTCAATTCTTGTGCAGATCCAGGTTTATTCTCATAATAGTTTCGAGCAGTTTTGTCCAGAGCAAAGCAAACGTCTTGTGCTGCTTGTCTTGGTCTTTCTTAGAGTAAGGAACATAACTATCCTCCTTCCTAACCATTCCATTTGCCTGATACTAAAACCTTGAAGTCCCCTTAATCATCCTGATTTATCTTTCATTGAGGAAAGACTCAAATTAATTACTGATGCATTTTGTGAGAACAAACATCACATCATTACTTTTTAATAAATCCTGTGGATAAACTGGTAAATGAATGTTTCATTGTGCTGTTTTGTGGTGTAAGTGATTTACAGCGAGGTTGTCGTACTGAATACAAAGATGATACATCCTCGCGTCGGCGTTGTTGAAATGCTGGCGTGCGGCCCGCTGAGCGTCTGTCGGCTGGGTAGAGCAGCAGCGCCACTCTGCCACGACTATCAATCACTCAGCTCACCTGCATGACGTCTGATTTAATGCTGTTATAGAGACGAATGTACAGATTTTACACCTTATAAATGGTCATTCGCGTAGTCACTATTAACATAAAAAACCTTCCCTTCTACTCTTTTAGGGTTTATTTACAGATTTCACACATGTAGATGATGTAAACATGTGTAGATGTAAACATGTAACAGAATTCAAGGGCCAATAAAAAACAAAGGGCCGTTCGGGGGGATAAATTCCCTTTATGTGCACGGCTAAATACTCCCAGCTCCAATTAGCTTTTTGTTTATTGTATTTAAAAAGAGACAAGTCGGTTGCTGCCATGGGAGGAAATGAGTAAATGAGTGAGTATTGTTCTGTGTTGAGCCTTAGCTGGATCACTAGAGCTGAAAATTGCTTCAGCCCTATGGGAAGCGGAAATGGCCAAAGTCAGCCTTTTCTCCACAACTTCTGCCCTCACTTTGTCTCCTCCAGTTGACTCCAGGCCGCTCAGATGGCTGGTGAGCGAACAGTGCCGAGGTAATAAACAACGTTGGCAGCTTTGGTTACATGGCAGGTTAAATGCTTTCCAGTCAGTTTCAGCTAAGTAAGCGTTTAGTCGGGTCAGGATTTGTCAGGGACGCACAACAAGTGTTATCTTTCGCTTACTGCGCTGTAGATGCATCGTCAAGCATAAGGAAAACACTTAACAAATGGAGCAGGGGTGTGTAACTGCACTCAAAGTGATGCATTTGGCTGACTACCTAGTGACTGAACTCCTCTTCCCCCGACGTCTGAGCACTGATCCAAGGTAAAGCCTGAGGCACTTGCCCCCCTGCTTGCAATGATTATATGCATTTTCATTGCTGGCCCTCTCAGCGGGGGCGTTCAGGGTTAGGCCTTTGTTTACTCGCTGTTTGTAGCCGAACGTGATTGCAATGCAAAACCCGTCATTGCTGCAGCGTCGCCGGTCCACAGAGGGTATAGAACCCTTCAGCGCTACCCATCGATTGGACTGCAGCTCAGTTGACCTGCTCCTCTTGGGATCATGTTGATATGCACGAGGAAATGTAAGTCTTCACATTAAAAGGATCCCCTAAGGCCTTTGGGTTCTACTGCCAAGTCAAAGTTTCCACCGAGGTAAATACTGGTTCAATCTGTCCCTGAGTGTGTGTTGAGTACACTTCAGAGGGATTTGACTTTCAAGGCAAATTGTGGAGACGTGCGCGGGCAGATGCATATCCGCCTATTTGGGGGAACGAAAAAGGTTCAGGAAATGAAAAAGGTTCGGATAACCATCGCCATGACCCGCCATCTCTGGACGTGCTTATGTAACCACCAGAAGCTTAAGCTGCTGATCTTTAATTACAAATTTGCATTCATTTCCCAAATCGCTCTCTTCCGTCCCAAAGCCATGGAAATATCAAGCCAATAGTTTGACGTTTGCTTTTAAGCGTGGAGTTCAACGGAATGCTGGAGATGGTGCGATTAAAGCCTGAGCAGGTGCGACGAGGCCCCTCGAACCCGCTGCTGCCCCCCCTCTGCCGCCCCCCTGCTGCTGCCTGCGTTAAGTGGCCGTGATGAGGTAATGGCCTGATAACAGGCAGGAAATGGCAGTGGAGCCGGAGAAACAGATGTAGGTATTTGTGATTATGAAAATAACTCGCTTTTCACTTCACACTCCGACTCGCCGCTCTGCCTGTTATTTCTCTCTCGACCCTCGTTGCCGTGCACCTCACATTTCCTTCACCCTGACCTTTAGACGGCACTTTGCGGAAATTATATTCATCCTGATTTGCAACAAATCACCCACAGCATTGCCGGATCGTCATTTTAAGGTGCCCTCTACCCACGTCACCTCCCCTCCCCCCCTCCAGACTCAGCCTATTGATATTCCGGCTATTTCGCCGCAGCGGCCTCCACGCCATCTGTGAAAAATGACAGTGTCACACACGACCTCTGCTGTTGTCGAGCCAACGACTGCACGCAGACTCACTGTAAAGCAGCCTGAGAAATCTGTTCAACACGCACATTTTGAAGAATATATTACCGGAAGCATCTTTCAGCCTTCTGCTGCGTGAAGATTGAACTGGCATAAGTGAGCTGAGTGAATTTATTTGCCCATGCAGGTCAACTGAGAGATCTTATACAGTTTTAACCACAGCTGACAGTTCAGAGGCCTCACAGTCTGGGATATGTGGCGCGGTCGCACTTTGCGGGGTAGAGAAACACGCTGGAGGCTCGCCAGTAATGAACGTACAAAGTCCTCAAGCAGCTTGGGAAGGTAAGGGAGACGAGTCAATTTCCTCCTGTCAGACGCCGAGACCCCGCAGCGGCTACGATTTGACAAACACCGTCACGCTGCCTACTCAAACGTTCAGAATCTCGCCTCTCACCTCGCATTACCATGATTTATACCAAAGAAATCGTTTACACACGACTGAAAAAACCTCACACGGCGTCTCCTCCGACGATTTGGCTTTAATTAGCACATTTCCATGTTTCTAAACGGAATTTCTTTGCAAGACAGAGGCAAATATAAGGGCTGGAACCCACCTAAGACCATTTCATTAGTTTGAATTGTCACCTCGGAGATGAGAGAGCTGCGGCGCGTCTTTGAAAAGCCCCGATGCAAATCACAAGACGCATCGCAGCTTGTAAAACATTGACGTGCATTACGGGAATCCTCCCAGGCGTCGCTGTTGCAGGTACACAGTACTTATTTTCCACAGGGGAGCGAAGGATGGCCGCCGCAGCCCCTGAAACCAGCTATAATCAACTGACAGACGTATTAGCCAACATCTGGCAGACGACGAATTTCTCTGGTGAAATGCTGCAGGCCACTGGCAGCGCTCAACACACAACCTCCTGCATGTGTTTGTGATTGTGTTTGCTGGGAGGCATAATGTAACATACTGTCAGCTGAGGCAGCGCCGCCATACGACAAATCCTGCTCAGTTTTAATAAGAGTCTTGGCATTTTACTGGGGAGAAAACAAACCCTGACGATGTAATGCGATATATTCAATTATTTGCTTTTTCGGTGTAGTTGAGAGGAATTTGTTGTCGTTCTGAAAACACAGCAACAATCACAGAGATAACCGAAAGAATAATGTTCTTTCTATTCTATTTGCAGTTATTAGTACATATTTTGTTAAAGATCTGGACAATAAAAAAAGGAAAGAACTCGCACGTTGTATTTTCAGTTCATTTCTTCATTTGGTCACATTCCCACTTTGCTTATGATCCAATCTGTTTATCATGTGAGGAGGCTCTGTATTTGTTGCTCGCCTCTCACTGCAGGTCACGTACAATAGACTTCCTGTGTCTTCAGGAAATGGAGCCTCTGCTCAGCCTTCATGTTTGCATTAGACGCTGCAATATGTTGTCTCACCCTATTGTTGCTATCAGCCGAGAGCATCTCCCATGTAATGTGCCACCGCTGAGAATGACAATACGGCCCGCTTCCCCTCTTATATTGCCTCTGGGACTCCCCCGCTGTCCCTACGTCTTCACACTATGCATGGCAATGAGCCGGCCTGCGAGTCTCTCACAGGCTCATTACTGATTTCGCACAGGGGCCGCGTGTATGCGCTCTTCGCCGAGCTGCGGCATTCGTGTAGCACCTCGGTAATGGCCTCGCGCAGGTGAAGATGATCCCTGCCGGCTTCCTGCTCCTGGCCTTCGTCCTTCCAGGCCTTTTGTTCAATTAAGCCTTGGCACCACAGAACAAGGGTATACTTTCCATTACCCCATATAGAAAATGTAAAGTGTTACAGGAAGTGTGAGGCTGTACAACTAAAATACGAGCGAGTGTCTGCTGCAAACAAAAGTAAAGGTCACCTTCTCTTAATGCACCGCAACACAGCTTCAGAATAATGAGATTATATTATGCAAGCGAGCTCTCAGACTTCTTTCTGTGAACGGTGAGTGGTTGTGATCGCACTGCCCGCTTGCAGAGCAGACTGACTTTATGACCAGACATTTTAACGCGGGGCGACGAGCAATTATAACTAAACCTTTCACCAACACTTAGCGGGGGGAACGCGAGCCCGTTAATGCCATTCTCAATGTGACACTTAAAGTTTAAACGCTCCTCAAGAAAAAAGGTGTAGAGAGGCAAATTGGTATTCAGCGGATGAGTGTCGATTAAGGAAAGACTGTCTGAAGTCTGATCACGGTCGTTGTCTTGGCTTTCCTCCATGAGCCATTCCATGAAATATCTAGTTTTCTTCTTCAAAATTTTAATGCACAGCTCCTGAAATCTTAGAATAATGTATTCTTGACTTCTTGGCAACGGTTCTACAGCCAAGATTAAGTCTGAGATTTCAGATTGATTCACTAGTTGTAAGAATATGCGACAGTCGGCCCTCAAACTTCTACCTTGAAAATCAGCATTATTCCCTGATGAACTATATTTGGAAAGACAAAACGCTTCACTGTTCCTAATTTGGTCTCACTTCAAAGCAGCAGAATGTCCTCTGATCTGCGTCTTAACTCGGATCCGTCACCATTTTGACCTTGACTCACGCTCAGCCGGGCCTGGAAACGATTCAAACTCCACTCCGGTCGGCCCTGACGACAGCCCCGACCACAAAAGGACTCTCCACTCCTGAAGAACTCGGGGATGTTTTCATCTCGGAAAGAGCGCGGACGTCGCTGTCACTTCGTTTCGGCCTGATGAAGCTCTTTTGGCTCCCACCTGGCGAATTGGCATGCCTGGCTAAGCGATCTTAATCTCCCTGCCAGAATCACTGTCACCCTACTACCACCCTGTCCTCGTTCCCCTGTACACGGCCTGTCTGCGATGTATCTCGCTGGCGCTATCCCTCATTGGAAAGCCGCGGTGCTCATTAAGATGGGGACAGATAGCAAAAATGGAAGAAAAAATAAATAAAGAAAGGCAGGCAGGCAAGGCGCAGGGAAGGAGATAAAGCATGTGCCTGTTGGATTTGTTCCACTTCATTGTTTCTGTACTTCACCCTCCCATCCCCCCGTGCTTCCTCTATCTGCTGTGATTCAGCGTAGAGTGATAAAAAGCAGAGCTATGTTGCCCTTGGACAGGTTCTATTTACAGTACCTGCTCTACTTTCACATACATGTACGCATGTTACAATGGGCTTAACGTGTAGCTAGCAGGCCAGCGTTTGGTCGTTACACGTATGCTTTTTTTGCAATTTCCAAATTCCAGCCACTCCATCTTCTTTAAATGCAAGGGCTGAATCAAGAGCCAAGAGACTCTAACAAACTGTCTGTATCAGTGGAGCGTTGTGCCACTCGCCATCCAAGAACCACTGATGTATGAAGGCACTCTGCGGTTGTTCGCTCTCAGTGGGATCTGCCCACCAATCGTATGAGAGGGAACTTCAGCTGTGTCAGATTAGACAGGAATGTGCCACAGTCACTCACAAGTGGCCGAAAGCGTCCCTGGCAGTAATCTGTGCACTAAAGCCAAACGGTGTTGCTGGAAATAAACCTGACAGATGCTAATCCGCAGAAGTTGACGTTGATCCAAATATCAGATGCGGCGCCGCCAATGATATCAAAGAAAAAAAAAGAAAAGCTGACGGTATGTCAAGCCAGTCCGTCACCGGAGACAGACAACCCTGACGGCACCTACTCGTGGCTTACTCAGGCAGATTACCTTGTCACCGATTCCCGTTTATCTGGTCATGAGGAGCGATTAGAGCTAATGTAACACCTGACAATGCCACTCTCTGCGTTCCGCACCGGCACAATGGTCCCTTGTAAAGAGGAAGGATTTGCGTTTGACAGCATTCACGTAGCTCGCAACAAAGCTGAGCCCAAATGTGCACAAAGAAGCATTACTCCAGGTTCCTTCTTATCTGTCCTCAGCAAAATGTAATTAGTTTTCACCCTCCAAATCCCTGCTATATTTCACAGCCATTGACATCAATTATACATGTTGTGTACTGGTATATAAATAACTCCAGTTTCCCTATCTGCTCTCCCTGCGTCGCTCCAGAGCCGCCCCGCCTGGGATAACATCGTTAATGTGGACCGCTTATTGAAATTATTTTTTGTGAAGCGTTTAATGAGTGTATAATGTTATCATAATCACGTGTAAAGGACCGCTGAGAGGGAGATGTCGCCTTGCTTTATGTGTTTCCAATCTGTTGTGAGAGATTTTAAGAGGCTTTTTGGCCAAAAGAGCCACGTGCATGAATCATATGTGACTCATTAAAGCACGAGTCTCTCCGGTGGGTCACAAGCTGCCTCAGTATATAGAGTATACAGCATTCCAGGAGCAGTAACCTGAGAGAATATAACAAAGTACATTTTTCAAATGAATGTGGCTATTCAAAGAGTCTATTCTTTGCTTGAAGGCAATAGGTGACAGCTATGTAATTAGCCCCATTTAGCCCGTCCCTCCCATTGCTCTCAGCATCTCGTTCCCTTGTGCTTTGACAGACAGCTTTATATTTTAGGGAAAGCATGCCACCGGACTTTGTGTTCAGAGCCCATTCTCTCCACGGGTTAGGCGCTGCTAATTGGTGTTTCCTATTTGCCGGAGCAACAACGGTGCACCTACCCCGACATCTCATCAAAAGTGGAGCCTAAAGCCAATCAGGCCCTTCCGGCTGAACATTCATTAGCAGGGCTGACACTGACGAGGGCTCCTATTGCTGATTAATGCGTGCAGAGGGAATCAGCTGTAGGAAAATTGCTGTCATGTCTTATTCTGTTAATTGTCGATTTTCCATGTAATGTCGCCTAAAGCTCAAACTCATAGTAAAGGCCAATCTGCGACCCCTTTTCACCAATGACAACACACGTTACTGACTGTACTTGACTCCTTTCACAGACCAATTTCATAAAGTCATTGTTAAAAACAGCTGAAGGCTCCTGCTTTGTATTAATGTGTCACAATGTTGAGTCGTGCCCTTTATGGTTGACTATTGAGTTGCCTTCGTAACCAGCTTGTTTGGTTGCCATGAACTGTATTTACTTGCGGTTGATTTACAGATTTTTATTCATGCATTTAGCCACAGGCGTCGTTCCGGCAACCTCCCCGTCACTGTGATGACCTCCTGTAGCCTTGGGCGCTCTCACCTGACAACAGCCACTTCAACAGCCAATGGGTGCAGTTGCCTGATCATCTTGCTGCCTGCGCTGGCAAAAACTAGCTGATTAAAATCATTTATGATGTTGAATACCCCAAGGAACCTTTCTCGGCCCTCAACTATTCTCAGTCGACATTAATTATCTACCAAAAGATTATAATAATGTCAGCACTATATTATTTGCTGATGACTTCATTTTACACATGTAGGTGTCTGGATCTTCAGTCAGTGAGCACAGAAAGCACTGTGTTTGCTGCAGTGACGTCAACAGCTACAGATACAGAAGAATCTATCTGACACGATGACATTACTTACATTGCTTAACCATCTTACGAAACCCAGTTGTCGTTCTCAGGAACAGTATATTCATGGAATAGGGGGCAAAAGTAATCTCGGCCAGCACAACAAAGTATTGAATACGGTGGTTTAGCACTGCAAATGTAGTTTTCATTGGTTGTACTAGACAACAATGACATGTATTCAACATCTAGCACATATTCTGCCACATATGTCGTTCATTGTTGCCCCAAGGACCCTCAAACTGTTCAACTGCTTCAACTCAATTATTGGCCGAGTGAAAGTTGCTGAGTGACACGGGGTGACTGTGTGACAGTACAGCTGCAATATGCAGCTTTTCACCTCGAGTCAGCAGAGTGTAGCGTTACGGCGGCAGCAATGCTCAGGGTTTTGGGCCCGGCAGCTGTCACTCATCTTGATGAGCTGTCTGCTTTGAAACAACATACATCCGACGGCTGAGGAAACCGCCATCTGCACGACGGGCAGCAAGGGGGGAGATTGTGATTTCGGTCAGGCCTGTACTAATAACGCAATATTGACCGTGACGTTTCTCGGCTGCCGCGTTTTGTTTTCTTTCCACATCCACATCTATCCGCTTTATATGCTCTCTGTGAGTCTAGGGCTATAGGGAGCATTACAGGCTTTATCTAACCATTGTGTAAGAAATCTGGTGCTCTCATACAACAGTGTGTGAATGATCTAAATCAGAGAAAATGGAAAAACATAGAATTGATTAAATATCTATTACTTAAATATCGCTTCAACTCTTGACTGGTGTTTTTGTAGCGATAGTCATAAAAAAAACAAAAACATGATTGC
>NW_027466822.1:0-227500 GCF_046128005.1 Genypterus blacodes
AAAACTGAATGTATCCATCCAACACACACACACACACACACACACACACACACACACACACACACACACACACACACACACACACACACACACACACACACACACACAAGCTTAAGATCCCCCCCCACACACACACACACCTGCAGCACCTGACATTTTCCTGGCCAGTCCAATTCCAAACCATTTCCACCCCATCTTCCTTCACGATCTATTGATTTTCAAATCAATAGGAGCTTTAGCAGAGACGTCTGTGTGTAATGGTGTGTTACAGAAGAAACCTGCCTTTTTTCTTTTCTCTCGACTGCACAAGAAAGAATTTCAAAAGTGCCCCGACCGGCTCAATCGCCACCCTACGATTTATCTAATGATGGAAATAAATTAATGAGGTCGGCCCGGAAAGGAAATCAAGTGAGAGGTGAAACCAATCACAAAGCCGATCGCTCAGAAGAGGAGCAGAAAGCTTCCTCACAGCTGGCTCCATCTGTTTGCTTTATCCTTATAATGAAGTTATCAGTGGGCGTTGGACCTATATAAACCCTATCCCGGGTCTGGAAGGATTCTCATTAAGCTTATCCTCATTGTCAGCCGCAACACAAAGTCACACAACATTGTTCCGCGCCTCTTTTCCTCCTCCTCCTCCTCTGCTACTTTCCCCCCTCGCTCCTCTTTCTGGGAGTACGGGAGAACAAAAGGCGTCTCGGGTCCCAATCAGCGGCTGGTGAAGGGGATCCGGCTCAGGTCTTAATCAGTGCTCTGCTTAATAGAGCAACACTTCCCAAATATTATTAACCTCATCTGTCTGCATTAGGGCCTAATAGCCTCCCTCTCTGCGTATTGTCTTTGCAGCAGCTGGTAATGTACATATATATTAATCCACTCTCCTCTCCTCCGCCGAGAGATTGCGCGGCGCTCTGGGAACAAACGGTGCCCTTCAGAGAGCGAGGCAGACACAGGTTAGGAAGCCACTAATTAAATGTCAGACTTGACAGATTAAAATTATGAAATTTAAAATCTGCAAGTGGCTCTTTGTCATTGTCAAATTAAGGGGTGCAGCATGTGATGAAGGGGAAGGGGACGGTGAGCCCTAATGGATTGAAAGGGAATGTGCTTTAGCAGCCAGCAGCTCCCAGTGAATAAAGATTTGCTGCTGCTGCTGCTGCCTTAGGTAGCATGGCTGCATGCTCAATTCCTACATATTCCCACTAGTCTGGAGGTTGAGAGGTCACTCCAATGCTGCCAAGCCCATCCTGACCACTCCATTTAGATTTCTCATTCCTCTGGAAACACAAATACCTGGCGCCGAAAAGCAGCACTCCAGGAAAGCTATTCCACCTTTGGCTTCCTTTATCTCTGCCTTAAAAAGGAACGTATGGAGGCGTCAGCTGTGATTGTCTGCTTCACCGCCGATCAAATCGCAGAGAGTTTTGGGTTACGATAGAGAAACGGTGGATTTCTGACAATTTTGGTGCAAAGTTAAGCAGCAAACAAAATACATATGAGCCATTTTGCCCAAAGTTATCTTTCAAACTAGTGTCTCTGAGTCATGAAAGCAATTACAGAGCAGTTCCTCGCTGTAATCTGGTTTTAACAGCTACTACACAAGCCCATTACTATGCAGACTCCTTTTACACTCTTATTATCTGGATTTTTGGATTTTTTTTGTTAAGAACAATTCATAACTTCTTTGAGTGCACTTTAGTTGCCCTTATTAGTGCGAACAAGGAGGAAGGAAAGGGGGATATTTACGTTGTGGGTGGATATAATGTCCCGAATGTGAGTCCCACTTCCGTCCTGATTGCATTTACACCTGTATAGCTGTGTATGTGAGTGCTGACTGATGAGAGCATTCGGATCATGTTTTGTTTAACACTCACATTTGTTCTAATCTGGATAACATATGTTGATGAAGAATGGGCCTTTACAGAGACAAGCAGAGGAAAGCAGGATCAACAGGATTCACCACAGTAACAATCCGTAACAAGTCTTATTATTAACCTCTGATACTGCGTTATGGACTACACTCTTTCTTTCTCCTGTGATGATGGTAGTTTAGAGCCTTTTCCAGCTTGGACCCGGGCCTTAATGCGTTTGGCCCTGACACCGGCGAGCGCGCAGACCGCAGTGCGACGCAGACACAGAGGCAGCAAACACTCAACACGGATCAAAACACCGCCAGCATGAGAAGTGACAAGATCCAATTAAATTTAATTACGCAAGCTGTAGTTTCATTTTGACTGACAATTTTAATTAAGGTAGCTGCACACACTTAAAGCTAAAAGCAGCGGCCAAATCGTATCACAGTAACAGTATTAGTGTATGTGGAACCTTGACTAGCTAATTGGGCTTAATTGAAGAAGGGCCAAGAGGACTGTAATAAGTTCAATAATACAGAGGAACAAGTCAGAGTCGTGGCTTCCTTTGTCTATCGAGTTTTACTCTCTCTGTGTGTGTGTGTGTGTTTGCTTCCTTGAGTGTGTTCATCATAGCGCAACGGGCTGTTCAAAGATATATATATATATATATATATATATATTTTGATGGTTGAGTTGAAGGAAGCTCACTTTTGGTCACTACCCAGACCTCATGACCATGGGCGAAGG
Source organism: Genypterus blacodes (assembly GCF_046128005.1). Lineage (NCBI taxonomy): Eukaryota > Metazoa > Chordata > Actinopteri > Ophidiiformes > Ophidiidae > Genypterus > Genypterus blacodes. The sequence goes on from NW_027466822.1 coordinate 2,601, forward strand.
CGTGGACCCATCAGTCAACCGCGCACTTTGCCTTCTGGCTAAACTCCCTCGTTGCCATGGCGGTTCAACGCAAACGCTCGCACCGCTGCGGATGCACCGCCGACCCGTCAGTCACTCTACAGCTTACCGTTGCTCACAAACAAGAACTTGAGGTGTGTGAGCGGCATCTCTTCGAGCTGCGCGTCCTTCAAAAACCCAAATGGGGCAATTTTGTGTTTTTCTGAGGTCAGATCTCGTGTTCCCACTGAAGCCAAGAGAAGCGCAGCATTGGCATAAAAGCGGTTTATCCATCATTTTGTTTGCTTCATTGTTATCAGGATGGCTCAAAGGGTTCTGGAATGATTCTTGGAGCGATTTTGGAAGGTTGAGACGTTGACACAAGGAAGAGTTAATCCTGATTTAGGAATTTTTGTGTTCTTGACTCCTTTTGCGTAAAATTCTTCCAAAGTAACACACCGATCTCACAGTCAAAAAGCAGACATCCAGTATTTAACCCTTGATAGCAGGATTAGTGTGTAGGCCTTGGTCGTTTCTGTGTTCAACCTATCAGAGCAGAGTCTCTGATGGGATTTCGATGGGATCACTCACAGAAAAAACAGCTGTCAATGGATTCTCCAATTAATCTGCAATTCATGTTATTAGTCATTTTGCAGTGACAGGTGAGAGGTAACAAAAGCTTCTTACATAGAACCAGTCTTCCTTATCTTAATAGATTTGTGTATTTCAATATACTTTTACATCACAAGTCCTGGATAAGCAGAAAATGAGATACGTGCCCGTCTGGTTGCACATATCAGTCATATTGTTTCAGGTAGGCTTGGGTTTAAATGAGATTTCCTTTGCTTCACTCCCCACGTTGGAGTTACACCTCTGGAGTGATGTTATTGATGGAAATTTGCACAGAATTGATCGGTTTGATGAAAAAAAAGCCAAGGAAGATAAAGCTCCAATCAAGATCTCAGTGTCAAACAGGATAAAAGTGATTATTAAGAGTGATAAATGTGAGAAATCTGGATTATGCGCTGCAGCTTAATAGCATCAAGCTTTATTGAATTACCCCCAAATGTGAGATGACACCTTAAGACTGGATGGTGTGTGTTGGAAGGGTTGGTTTAGAGGGTGAGTGGCAGGAACAGCAGTTAGCCTAAGGTGTTTCAGTTCTACAGTCACATACTGTCTGCAGACACACACACACACACACACACACACACACACACACACACACACACACACACACACACACACACACACACACACACACACACACACACACACACACACACACACACACACACACACACACACACACACACACACACACACACACACACACACACACATGTTCCACAGGGATGAAGCCCATCTACCTGCCCCCTGGTGCTATACACACTTTCAAAGCACCTGCAGCATTTGTTTTCTCAGAGTGTGTATGTCAATGAAAGATGCTCCAACCTATTTGTCAACTGACTTATGAGCAGGATTGTTCCTTAGTTAAGACTTTCCCTGTCATATCTCCTCCCCAAAATGAAAAGGACTGACTCAGCCAATGGGTGGAGAGGATATTAAACATTTCCTTGCTTTATTCAAGTGCAGCCATCTGCTAGAATCAGTTTTTTCGGAACAGAGGCAAGTTTAGCTGCTCATATTTCACACCTCATAGCATCCAACATTAATAATGGCTGCATTCCATTTAGATTTTAGTCTCATTGGTAGTAATTCCAATTCAGAGTTTTGCTCATATGTGGCACATATCACATATGTATTGTGAACATGTACACCATTACAAATACATCAGACATGTATTGGATATCTGCCAATGCTGCTGTCATCAATACATGCAGATTGGAAGTCCAATCACTGTAAACACAGCTATAGGATGTTGTTTAATAAGGGAAACATGGCAGTTGGTCCATACTATAGTTTAAATGCTTTGACTCTCAAGACTGGGGATTTTTGCTGTTTGCATGTGTGTATCTGTGTATTCATACATGCATGTGTGTATGTTGTTGTTAATAAGTGTGTTAATCCCGTCCCATCTGTGCCGTGCTCCAATGTTGCTCTGTTGCAGTGGTGTCAGTGGATGGTGGTGAAGTGCATGTCTTCTTGAGTGTGTGTGTGTAGTGTGTGTGCGGTGTGTGTGGGGGGTTGGGGTGGGTCAGCTAGGTCAGACCTGACACCATCTTTAACTGTTATTTACTGTGATTCCACGACAAGACAGATACCAGCTCCTGCGACTCCACTGATGTATGTTAAGCGCGCTCCAAATTACCCGCCTGATGGATCTATTGATGGCCCATTCCAACCTGTCACCTAGTCTCCATCAGCCTCTCAGTTATCCCCCCTTTCCTCCTCCTCCCTCTTGTCCCAACTCCCCCCCTCCCCACCCCCTCCTCGTCCTGGTCCCTGTGGGTCTGAATAAAAAATGAGGGTGCGGGCGGATAGAGACTTTTGTAACCCGCCGTGTGCTGCCTGCTACAAGACAATGGCCAACCGCTGCCGTCGCTGTTGCCGAGCAAAAGTTAAGCATGCTGGTGTTAGAGCACAGCTGGAGCTCGCACACAGTCATGCATGCACAAAAGACACACACACACACACACACACACACACACACACACACACACACACACACACACACACACACACACACACACACACACACACACACACACACACACACACACACACACACACACACACACACACACACACACACACACACACACACACACGAGAGAGCTCGTCGTCCCTGGAGAGACAAGAAGGGCAATGTAGACCATGACCGTGCCTGCTAACAGCCCGGCCTTATCACATCCTGTCATTTATTATTCTCTATACATGCTCCTGCTCCAGATACTAGACCCTGTCATAGGGGAGATGAAGATCCCAGAGGTATCAGTTACAGGTCTTGTAATATGCTGTCACCTGTGAGCTGCGCTGCTCATATCCTGAGAGCATTGATTGAGGGGAATACAGGTTAACACAGTTACAAGATCACAAAGTGAAACGATCAGGGGGAGGGAGGGGAAGGAAGAAAAAAAAATCAACTCTTAAAAGACTCGTTAGCGGTGCAAATCAACAGCTACTCAATTTCAAAACTCCCTACAGACTTCTCAAAATACCTAATGCTGTATTTCAGAGAGGAGTTGATGATGGGCCCTATGGTCCCATTAGGCAAAGATAAGATGAAGATGGTCAATACAGTGCAGGCGGGCGGGCTGGTGTGTATAGTTGCCGGGTCCGCTCTATCAGATAAATACCGCACTAAATCTCGCTGTGCTAATTGACTCTCGCAGGCATTACTGGGATTAAGTTAGCGAGCGTCCAAAGTTCATTACGCGGATAAATGCATCTCTTAGCCTGCTAAAGAGCTTTCCTGCAAACTTAACTTCCACGCGACCGAAACAGCGGCGAAAAGTCTTTATTAGTTCTATATTGAAATCACGCAAATTTCTACTCGTGCAGAAAAAGATGTGTTACGGCAAATAGGAGATAATAATAGTGCGATTGCAGAGGTCCATCACGTCCTAATATGGCCGTCACAAGAAGCGCTGCGGTGACATCTGAGTTGATTATGGCGTGGTGCGATCTTTGATAGCATTTAAGACACTGATTCTCTTTCCCTCTGTTTGTGGAGCGATGAGTGACACAACAGCAGGTGCTCAGAGAGCCGTGAAGAGCGCTCTCATTTTCCCACTTATACGACAAATTACCCAGACAATGGACCTGGTGAGCCGGGGCCGTAATTCAATTCCAACTGTTGACTCTGGGTATTTGCCATTTGCCTGCGTGGGTTTGCCTGCCCTGGGAAAGGAGATTCCCCTCTAAAGAAGAAGGGGGAAAAAAAAAAACATCATCTAAACACAGTCAAAGAAAATGAAAGCTAATATTCTTTATCTGGCCCGAAGATAGCAGCAGATGAACCGTCCTAATATGAGCACAAATATGATTTAGGGATTCCATGCTTCAGACGGCCTTCAACTCAAAGCGATTTGGATCAATAGTGTTTGCGAGGCGCTGCAGAATCGGGGAGGGAACGAGAGAGAGAGAGGAAAGGCACACACACACACACACACACAGGAATCACAATGGGGGAGCGACTGAGCACAGCTCCAGAGCTGTATTCAAATTTCACCGGTGTCAAATTAATTTCCGTGTTATCTGGAAATTCAATTAGAAAGGGACCCCCCCCTCCTTCACCCCCCTGCCCCTCCTCCTCCCTCCCTCCCTCTCCCCCGCGCTCCCTCCCTTCCTCTCCTCCTTTTTGTGAGTAAGAGAGTGTTGGACATCCCGGCGTGACAGATTACACTGCTCAGAGTGCATATCAGGCCGAAGTGTTGAGGCCCACTAATCCGCCCTCTAATTCTCAATTAGTGTAAAATGAGGCCATAAATCACGCAGACAGGCCGATCGATGGAAACGTTGTTTTAGGAGTGATTGGCAGCCTCCCCAAAGGTTACTGTTTAAGTTGGTTTAAGGTTACAGCTCTCTCCAGGCTGGAGGCGGACTGGGTGTGTATGTGCGTGCATGTGTGTGTGCGCGCACGTCGGCTTGGCTTGTGGTTGGGAGGGCTGGGTGGGGGGGGGTTGAACTCAATCTATATGATGCAGGGCCTTGCTCCTTTGGGGATACAGCAGAGGGACAGCACCAATTTTTAGCCCATCAGCCGTCCAATTTTTCTCCTTTTCATACCTGCTGTAGTAAATGAGAAACAAATTAAATTTCACCCCACTATCTCCACAGAAACCATTTAAATCCTTTATGGAAACCAAATTGTCCCCAGACAAATCGCCCCTGGTTCTGTGGAAATACACTATGGCGCTGCAACCGAAATAAATTTGTGTCACTCTGGATATGGCATTGTCTGTAATGCCATTCATTGGAGAATCCTGGTGAAAGAAAGAGGGGAATAAAATAAGGGGCACTTTTGGAGGAACAAAAGGGGTGAAAAAGACCCCGGCTCCGCATTCTCTTTCTTGCTCTCCTCTCCATTGCTCCCCTCTCTCTCTCTCTCTCTTTCCACCCCTCTCCCCTGCGCCCACTTTTCCCCCGCGCGGTGTTATTAATTTCGGCCGGAGTTTTTGCATTCATGAGGTTGAGATTGAAATGGAAATGAGGGCTGGCTGAGTGAGTGGAGTGAGCCGCCTCAGCAGTGGCCGTGGCCAAACGGGGGGGCCCCCAGCGTGGCGTGGCACAGCACAGCGCCGCACCGCTCAGCCGACACGTGTCAGAGACAGAGGGGACTCGGCGGCCACCATCTAGCCTCTCATTCCCCCAGATTACCAGCCCCTGACATCAATCACTGCATCAGGGAAACAATGCATAAAGCGGCCCAACAAGGGCGATGAAAAATCACTGACAGTGCAGGAGTGGAGAGCGGAGGGAGGGAGAGGGAGAGGGAAAAGGGGAGAGGGAGGGAGGAAGGGAGGAGGGGGGGGGGGAGCTTAGTGGCGTTCTACCTTCACCGAGCGAGATGATTAGTCACATTCACAAGGGAGAAAGGAAAGAAGGAGGTAGACAAGGAGAACATGACAGCGAGGAAGGCCATGAAGCGCTAATGAAAATAAAACAGAATAAGTAAACGCAGAAGAGGAGGAGCTCGGGGTCGCTTGGTTGGAGGCCACGGCGTCGAGCCAACAGTTAAAGACGCTCTAATGAGGTGAGAACGGCGCCCTGATATTTGGGCGATTTGGGCAACAAAAGCAACGCAAAAAACACGAATAAATCTTGGACATCATTAAACTCTGTCCTGCTACCTGTTTGACTTGTTCCAGATTGCTCCCCTCTCTCTCTCTCTCGCTCTCTTTTCCAAAAGGCCCCCGTCTCTGGGTCACCTTTTCTATGACGGCGTCACCTTCGGTTCACGTCTAACCCAATCTGCGGCGTTATTGATGACATCACCACTTAGGGGGCCATCTTTTTTTTTTTGGGGCCTGTGGAAATCCATTTCCGTAAGCAGTGCCAGACCGGTCTATTATTACGATTATTATTAACCGTGCGCGTTCTCCCTCTCTTTTCTCTCGCCCCTCTGTCCCCCCCACAGTTGCGTGGTGTCTGCTTTGTGTCCTCCACAGCAAAAAAAAAAAAAAAAGAAAGAAAGCTAATGTGCTGAAAGGCTGGTTCTTGTCTCCCCGAGCTTATTGAAATCATGTGAATGCCATTTGTGCTTAATCCTTCTGGGTGTGCCGTAAAGAGAAGAGAGTCGGCAGCTCCTGAAGAGAGATGAGAGGACCTCAGGGGATTCGCTCGCATCGCCTCGTCTGAGAGAGAGAGAGGGAGAGAGAGAGAGCGCTAGACAAATGACAGCCTAACCGAAATACGTCTCATAATTTGATTAGGTTACGATGACAATCTTTATTTATAGTTGGTCTCAGATGCGAGGAGGCGTCGGGGCTTTGTAGCGTCACATTCATATTAACGGCTGCCCGTTTCATGGCTGGATTCGAAATAAAAACAAGCCATGCTCATGTAGCTGGGGGCTAATTACAGACAACAGCGTGTCCATCTGACGCCTGGCCCCAGCCGCTCCAAACGCTCGTTTGCCTCATTAGGTTTGTGATCACTCATTTCATTTAGCGAGGGGTCGCCTTCTCCTCAAAACAGGGATATCAACTCGCTGGAACACCTTCCATATGCATGAGAATTACATCAGAGACTGAGCTGTTGTCGAAGCTTTTGAAATAATAATGCGGCAAATGATAGCGCCTCGGGACGCTACAACACCTCATTACAGCTCAGCGTCGGGCTTGTGAAGGAGAAAACAGGCTGGAATGAATGAATAGGAAATATGGCGACGTTTGAACAACAGTGGTATTTATATTCATCCTTTTACATCAAATTGTTGCTTCCGCGACAAAGCCTGAAACAGCAGCAGGGTTTGAACTCGGGGTTAATGAAAAAGTCCCCGGCGTCAAGTTACCTGCTCGTCTGCAGGCGAACCCCGTCTGTCGAGACAAACATTTCATTTGTGCGCCACATGTTTCTCAGGCGAGACCCCAGTAAAAGTTGTTCAATAAATTTTACCGCCTGTTTTACAGACCTCGCCTTTCCCCTCTGTGTCATTTTTTTAATTGAAAGTAGATTCTAACTCGGCTATAAACATCATTCCACCCAATCAGAGCTGGTTTAGATCAAATGCTTGTTTCGCTGGGCCGCGTGCTCACAGATGCCTTCAACCTCGCCTTGTCTCCCAGGCTGGCGTACTGTTAAACACTCTGGCACTCTTTTAAGGCTGGGAGATGGCTGTCACTGTATTTTGTCAGCAAAGCATAATATTTCTTCAGGAGTTCTGAACCTGGCACTCAGCGGGGTAGGAATGAAAATAAGGCAGTACATAAACGGAGGGAGTCAGCCGTAAATCACCTAACACGGAGAGGAGGCAGCAGGTAGACGCGCTGCTGGCTGTCACGTCGCTCCCCTGGAAAGCAGATTGGACACCAGCCATCATGCTTTAATCAAACCGCACATAACAGGCATGTCCCTGCTCTTTATGACACGCACACGTACCGCACACACACTCTTTTACAGACACACACACGCAGCACTTACGTAGACAAGAACTTGGCTCTCAGACTTTTGCAACTTGTGCTATTTAAATGTGGCTCGTGTTTGTTTGTTTGGGAGTCAGAGGTTATTCTTTAGCGGTATCCTAAAAGCGATCTTTGAAGCTTCAATATCAGCAGTTCACACACACACACACACACAGACACACCACCTTCAAAGTTCAGCTCTCTTTGCTGCGATACGAGGCTGACATGCTGCGTGTCAAACGATAATGTTATTGTTGGCGAGACTCTTTTATAGCCGTATAATTTTATTCCGACTCTTTCCTTTCTTATTCTTTTTTAATTAAACAGTAGATGTCTTGCATGGCTGTGGCTGAGCAGCTAAGTGCGGTTTGAAAGCTAACACCAAACAGATGGGGAAGTATTCATATTCGTATGTGAGCGTTATTCCACAAACAACTGGAACGAGACGTAACCTGAATGATAAATTGGGAGTTTGTGTGGATGCAGATGAAAGAGATCAAGTCTATTTATTATGTTTGTAAACATTTATGTATGTGCATTGTTTTCTACATAATTAATCATGGTTTTGAAGCTGGACTTGTTTTCATCATTTCATCATTTTCTTTTTGATTGCCATGTTTTCATAAACGTGAAAACTCCATTGTTAAAACTGTTTATTGTTTAGAGATGTTGTCAATTTATTCCAAGTACAACAGCTGTCTTAATGGAAAGGAGTCAGGCATGTTTATCCCCTAACAGACTGCCAGTTTGGTCTGAATATGTTGATGTTGTATAAAACAAATAGGGCAGAAACACACAACAACACGATGCTGATTCAGTAACAATGTCCAATTTGCAATTTGGACATAATGAAGCTCTGATTGTGTGGATGGTTTACTGTAAGACGTTTAAAAGGTTTTACCACATTTACCGTGTTCAACAAAAGCAACGCTGATTGTGTAGTAGGTGGAGTGCTGTTGAGCTGAAGAGCCGCTGCTGAGGGTCCTCAAAGGCCCCGCAGGTCAAATCATCAGATTTCTGCTGTAGTTTAATTATCTGAAGGAAACAAAACCTTCACCTGTCACCAATTTGAGTTGTTGTACCGGCGTTGCTGTGAGAAATAAAACCCAGAATGGGAAACAAGGCGGAGACAAGGAAACGTAAAAAAAAAATGAATGTGGCACGTGGTAGGTAGGTTGCTGATTATCCATACATGCAGCTGTAGGGGAGCTTGTTAATGAAGTGCTATTGTAATGTCATATCACCTGAAAAGTGACAATGGCTCCACAGCAACACACGTGTCCCTGAGGGAGGAGACAGATGCTGGCTGATTTGAGAGCAGGCACAAGGGAGGGTAAACCAAAGCCAATTGAGTTACAGCTTCACGCCATCAAGCGGGCCTAGATGGTTTTAAACCATATGAATGATAACCTAATATAATGGACATTAGCGGGGCAGATCGACGCGTGACAGGAGAGCGTGGTAAAGGGAGGAACAGATGGCGCTCTCTCTCTCTCTCCCCCTCTCTCTCTCTCTCGCCCTGTCTGTGGTGTAACATGGTATATCTTGTCCAGGGTGAGTTTTATTGATTGAATTCCTGCCCTCAGACGCAGGCCCTGTATCTACATGTGTCAGTGCTGATAGTGGCTGTTGGAAACCCAACACTGGAGCACAGGTTGTGCAGCAGGGTGTGGAGAGGCCTATTACCACAGTCACACACTCAGTCCCATCTGTCAGCTGAAATGCTCTTGAAATGCTCTTTTCCTGTTGCAACACAGAGCCACGAACACGCACAAAGACCAACAAACGCTCCATCACTTACACAATAGCATTAAATTTAGATCTATTTTATATCCACACTGTTTGTCCCTTCTGGACCAATAGCTAAGAATAACAATTTTCCTCTGAACTATCCTGAATAGGCCTTTAGCAAGTTTGTTTCTTGCATCCCTACAATGCTTTAGATAACGTGAAGCTTAAAATTAGAGCAAGCAACAATTTGTACAACAGCGGCGACACACAACTTACATTGTGTCTCAGAATCGCATCCATTGAGTTCTATCACTTATAGCAAACCCTTTGAATCATCACAGAGCACCTATTTTTACCAGACTTTCCATCCATTTATCCATTTTCCACTGCCTATCCGGGTCCAGGTCGTGCAGGCAGCATGGTAGGCAATGTAGCCCAGATGTCCTCTCTCTCTCTGACCTCGTTCTACAGCTTTTCTTGAGGGTACATACTGAACTCATGAACATCCAGGAGGCATCTTGATCAGTTGCCCTGAATGTCCTGGATCCCGTGTTCCTTGTTGAAAAACAAAGGAAAGTTCCTGCCCAGTGAATGTAACCATTGTTGCATTCTTATTTGTATCTCTTAGCAAATCCGAGCAAGATTTTCTTCACCGTCTTAAAACGAAAAGAACCAAAGCCCATTTTTCCAGAGAGGATCAAAAAGCTTCAGATGTAAGCACATGTTTTGTTATCCTGTCACTGGGGTAATTGTTGCGGTTGCGATAGATTACATCCAGCGAGAAGACCGAAGTATTGAGTGGACACAGTTATGCCGCTAACCACATTTTAATCACGAGAAAACAGAGTGACCCCACTGCTGCGAACAGGCTGCTTAATTGCATACAGAAGGCTGCAAAAACGTCTCCCTCAACAAACAGTTCATCATTTGGTGTAAACTATGAAATGATGTTATATAATGATAACCATCAACAATGATCCAGTGCACCCAAAGACCCCTCTCATCAATTATCTGTTATTGGAGCCTCTGTATCCTGTGTATTGTGATATTCGTTTACGTTTGATGAATGTTGCGCCCGGCGAGTGTTTTGGTCCCCAGGATATCTTTCTCCCACTGATGTACTTATTAATAATAAATTGAGCGAGGAATGTGTGAGTTCTGCCTCCCTCCTCTGTGATTATAGAGACAAAAGAGCGTTTGAAGTATCCATCTTAATACAAAGACACTTTATTAGATAAAGCTAACTCGCCCAAGACAAATAGTGACGTCTAGACTCCGGAGTAACAGCAGCACTCTCTCTGTCTCTCTCTCCCTCTCTCGTTCCGTCTTTGCCTTTCTCTTTTCTTATTCTCAAATAATCAACCAATAAGACTGCTGTTTCACCCATGGAAGGATCTATTTCAGGATACTCTGATCACACTAAACTGGGCAAGACCTCCGCAGCACGAGGCTAGGATGTGGTCTGAGGTGGGCTAAATATGTTTTTGGCTGCGTAAACCACCAGAGGATGTCTGCAGAGTCATATGTCATTCATTCATATTACCCACATTAGCCACACGCTCACTCTAATTCCCCACCCCCCCCCCCTGCCGTTCTAACACTAACAATACATAATCTTCATGTGTCTGACATTCAAATGAAAATACAGGGTGTTATTTATGCCTCCGTTTCACCTCTCGGATATGTGTTTTTTTCTGCTGCTCTATCAAAGAGCAGTCAGTCACCTCGGCCATATAAATCACCCTCAAGCTGCACTTTGTGAAAACATGCCGATTAAGTTTGTGCACCGTGGTCGGCGGGGAAGGCAGTAAATTTCCCTGGTAACAAAGTTAACATTGATTCAGATATAAGCACTTGTCCGCGTGTAACAACGATAACCTTTTAGTAGATTTGGAAAACATATTTGACACCCATTAAAATAACGAATGATTTTTCTCCTCCCCAGAGGAAGCCTGAGAAGGTGTGTTTGGACAGGGGGGAGAAGCTTAACGCGCTGTGACTTCATGGCAGTCCTGCATCCTGAGTCCTAAGCTGCTCCTACCGCCCTGCATGAAAGTCACACAGCAAAGGGGTCTTAAAGACGCGATCTGAAATAATACGGCGCGATCTCACACCAGCGGGAAGCCATGAATCGATAAGCCACAATGTAAAGTAAATATTTGAAAATATCAGCCAGTGGGTAATGCTTGTTTTAAAGTGGATGCAAAAATGTTTTATTTAGGATCAGTACAATAAGCAACAGAACAGAACAGCCAAGGTCTACCGGGTGCTTTCAGGTGACTTAAAATGCAGTTGAAGAGTTATTCAAGCTCTTATTCTGATCCTATATAGCACCGAAATGTATTTATTTTTATATAAATACACAATATAACATACACCATTTCAGGCGTTTGGTTGACATAATTAGGGCTGAGGATGCTATTAAAGATATTATCAACAATGTCAGCAATAGTATAGGGAAATACGGGGGTAACAGCAAAAAAAATCTGACTAAACTTATTAAGAAAAGAAAAGAAAAAGCCTGTAAAACATCACGAGAAGCAAATATTGGTCAGCTGATATATTTTGGTCAGGCTCTACTTGTGCCATCATCACAAATACCCACAGCATTGTTTGTGAAACTCACTGGCAAAACCACGATAGAAAACAGTCAAACTCTCCAGAATGGTTCATTTAGATTTCATGTTGACATATACAACATTTAAAGGTCTATTGTGTTTATTCTGAAACATTTCCAGTCTACATTCATGTGGAAGTAATGAAGTGACCCACTTCTTCCACATGCTGGCCTCACATTGGCTCACTATCCTCTCACACTTCATCGGTGTGTGTAAACCAGTTGTGTTACATGTTGAGGTTCAAATGTTACAGAAGTAAAAGGGCAAATACAAGTGAAGTGCTGGGTTTGTCTTACTGGATGAGCAACTATGACAATGTTTAAAACATCCTCCCGACTATATTACAGCAAAAAAACTGAATATGTCCCTGTTAAGAACTTTTAAACTTTGAACGGCAATGACTCTGATACCGGACTAAACACAGAAATCGTCTAGAATTGGCCGGTTTAATTAGACAGAGCTGAAATTCATGTTAACATTTTGGCGTCTTATTGATTTATCAGAGTTTAACTTGATCCTTTTTTAAAGCTAAAGGAATTCAATTGATACTTTAGATTTTCCGTATACACTTAAGGGGGTATGTACTGTATGTGTGTCCGTGCTTTTCGAGTTGATTTAGTCAGGAATGTATTTTCATAATGTCACATTCAGGTTCGCTTCGACTTCAATACGTTCTGACAAGAAAAGCTCATAGTCTTGAATTTGTAAAAGTATCAAGGAACAAAAGAAGGAACACATATGCCTCATTTTCTCTCTCTCTCTCTCTCTCTCTCTCACCCAAATAGCAGGAACACATGTCAGCTGGTTGTGTGTGTTCTTCCCAAGGTAAAATATTTTTCCAAGCAAAAGCACCAAAGTGACAACTCCATCACTGAAAGTAGTTTGTCCTCTGCAGTTCAGTGAAAATATTATGAGAAGCTGAAGACGTCGAAATAAGGGGGAGGGGGCTGGGATGAGTGACGGACAGCTTTGACACTCCGGAGCACTTAGACAATTACTAACAGTTTCTGCCAGTCACCACATCTGACACAACACAAACACGGCGAGGATAATTTTACATTACACTGCTGGGCACGGGTCACTTTAAAGGAACACAGGGAAGCTCGGTTCAGCTTGCATTTCAAGGCCAATCATCTAAATTGGCCCCACAACCTAACAGGCCGACTCTCTCCCTCTCTCTCTTTCTCCACCATACAACTCTCATAACAGATGATAACCATGAAAGAGCAAAAGAGTGTGAGAGCCGATCTTTGAAGTGCAGCTGTCAGTCAACATGTTTCCAGACTGGGAACTATGAGAGTGAAAATGGTGCACAGGTGTGGGAGCACAGATGGACCCCAGCAGGTCAAAGTGATAGGGCAGGAGGGTGCTGGGAGTTGTGGTGAGAAAGAGGCATGTAGAGCATTAAAAGAACACCACTGACTTTAAGCCTTAACAGAATATGACTCAGAATTGGTTGATTGGCTACAACCTGCCTCATCACTTCAGAAATTCCTGCTATTTAAAATTCTGTGTATAGTTTTGCATTTTTGCACATTTCTGTCATGCTTTTTTTTGCCTTGGGCCAGTGAGCAAATAAAATTTCCATTCCAACCCATAGGGCAGTTTTATGTCTCCATGAGTATTCATCTCATCGCACAACCTGAAAAAGTTCACTATGCCTCTTAATTTGTGATGCAACACTACAGAGATTTTGATTTGATTTTCTGCTTTAAAGCATTGAAAGGCTTTCAAAATAAACTCCAAAAACCAAAAGAAGAAGATGACAAAACAACAACAACTCTTGTGTTTTGGGGATGGTACTCCTCTGAGCCTACACAAATAAATACACAAAACTTTGCTAATGGCGTCACAGCCATCATTAACTGTATGTTTTTAAGTCAACAGATACACACAATGTGATCTGATAAAACCATCTTAGATCAATAGAGCAGGACATTGATTTTAAAGCTGTTCATCCATAAAATAGTGTATTGGCATGACACTACAAATCAGAGCTTTAGCTTGAGCCTTTGCCTTTAGGAGAGACATATGTAGCACAAACTCTGAGCATATGAATATAGGGTGTAGATGTCACATGTGGTATTTCTTAAATAAGATTATATTTTTTACGTTTTTGGATGTGCTTAAAGGAAAATCCTGACGTTGTTTTGGATCTCATTTATTCCCTACCTTTCACACACCAAAGAATATGGCATGTCATGACATATGCACCTCACAGATGCTTTGCTTTACACTGCACTTGATCTCTCATTCAGCCTGAGCTTGCATCAAACATCCCAATTTACTGACATCCTTGACGCTTCATTTGGTACTTTCTGCAGGGAAAACATTTGCTTCTACAGGATTAATAACATGTAGACAGAGTCTCTAAATAAGTGTATACACAGAGACAATCAGACTGTTTTTCATCACTTGACTGGATAGACATTGGTGCACTTGGCACCAAATACACCTATTCAAATTGTAGACAGCCAAACCAACAATTAACACAAACTGGAATGTCCATGTGCTTATCTTAAGAAGATGAGCCTGTTCAACTCTAATCAGTTATTTAGCTCACATTAGCACATTTCATTAGAAGGTTTGGCCTATATGATACAACTACTGATATTCCATGACTCATCTCCAATGGGGCCCACTGACTACCATGACATTGACACACCAAATTCACAATTGATCAACAGCTCCAATGGCATCTACCTTGTTTTGCCTTATAGGTTGAAATGGTTGATTGACGGGGAAATCTGGGTCTACAGGACATGGACCATAAACAATATAACTTCACATCCAGATACCTGCTTCTTCCACATCAAGACTCTGAAGATATTTGACCTCTTGTCCACAGGTTTATAAGGAACACATGAAACTAAAACATGCAAATGACAATCAGCTTGCTTCAACATGTAAACAATTATGTGCACATTTATTCATTAACAAGCATTGAGTATCAAGTATGAATTCCCAATGGCTACTGGCTAAGAATCAGTGCAATCATAGACATAATAACAGTAAACAGTTAACACTTACTCACGATGCAACTAAAGGCATTAGATGTCTGCAGATGGAGCTGGATTGTGTCAGATACAACACACACTGCTCTGAGTGGCATGCTGCTTACTTCCTGGTTCCTGCGACTTACTTCCTGGTTCCTGTCACATGACACAACTTCCTGTTACTGACAGCCTGTGATTCAATGTGTTAAATCAATACAATAAAATACAATAATGCAGAACCTGTTTCTTAACATTACTTGGTTCAAACAGAACAACTAGTGTATTTTCCGTTCAAGGATCCAAACTTAAAATCTCACCCATTGCCCCTAAGCTATGCACTTGCAAGTGAAAAGGGGACTTCACCTGCAGCAGTGCACCACAGAGCAGCGCATTAGTCACAGCAGCATGCCTACAGAGTTATTTGTGTATGAGATTGTTTTATCTGGGGCTTTCCTTCCTTTCCTTAGATTTGTCATAGGCCCTCTTGTATTCCATCTGTTCATGTTCTAGGTACTGGAGTCTGCCCTTCACCTAATATTTAACGGTTTGAAGAGTGCAAGTAGATATGAATCCTCTGAAGGGTGCACACTACATTGGGTATGTGTATCATTCAACACATCTACGTATGAGATTATCCTCCCTCATGGTTTTCTTGGCACTAGGGTCTATAGGGTCCATCCAGTAGTCCAGGTCTCTCTTGGATATTGGTGGTAGTGTGATGTTGCGGGGCCAACAGTCTGACAAAGCACCTTGGCAAATGTCTCATGTACATCTGTCTGAGTGAAACCACAGGATGAGCCGCTGACATGACAATAAGAACTGTCATCACTGCACTCTATTGCATCCTCTGATTTACCATTACAATGGTCATCTGTCACAGCACTGACAGCCTTGATTGAATCCACCTGTATCCTCAATTACTGCACATATTGGCTTGGATGCGATGAGCTTTGCAGTCCAAATGATCAAAAACCCTAAGTTGGACTTGTCCACACCAACTGGACAGTCTGGAACACTGCCCAGTCCACAGAATGGGCCATGTTCCACAGTATGAATGAGGTCAATTAGACATAAGAGGACATGCAGTCCTCAGAGCATTTGTCCTTGTAACTAAATGTGACATAAGGTGACATAAACCACAAAATGAAAAGTTTAATGTGTAAGTGTTGTTGTGTCTGTTATGGAGAGAATTTGTTTGTTCGTAGGGGCTTTGTTGTTTGTATCAATCATATTGGAGAATGCTGGGAAAGTTCAGATATCTGGGACATCAAAAGGTGCTTCACGCTGTAAGAAGACACTGTTCACCACAGCACATACAGCAGGTGGACTGTGTGTACTGTATATCCTTCCACCAACACAAATTAAGAGATAAATGAAGAATATATGCAATTGTGGATCTTCAATGGAAGTAAAAAATGCAATAAACTGTTTGAATCCAATATTTAAACCCAGTATTTCTGTCTGCATTTATGTTTTCACTGGTTCGGATTTCAGTGCTTCATTGTTGACAGCAAAAGCCTGTCATTCCATCTTGCAAATCATTTAATTCTCAATAATTAATTAAATGACCCATGGAATTAATTATGTGCTTTGTTCCGTGTCAAAGCCAACCCACTGAAAATTGTATAAACACTTATCAAAATTCGTTTGGATTTTGGATCTTGTCAGTTAGCGATGCTTCTCTACCCTTTTCATTTCCCAATACGCATCTTTGACCAGAACTTCAGTGACTAAATTTGGAACAGATCGAGTCACTTGTCAAATCTGACAATATTGTCACTTTTGTTTTCTCCGGCTCGTCCGCACATCCAGGCTAATTGTTCCCCAGATGTGAACATGCACAGCCATCTAATCACACTCCATTCTGATGTCTGCACTGGAGTCCAGGTTAATCTGAACTGAGCGTGGATTCCAAGAAAAATCAAAAACATCCTGATTGGCTGACAGTCCTGGTTAGCCGTGTGATTTCAGAGTGACTCCGCCATCTCCAATGGACCCGGACCGCCCACTGATGAGGGCTCAACGGAAATGTGTTTGAAAGGCACTCCTCAGAGATCTGAGTTTAGCCAGGCATGCACACTCCGCACTCACATAAACACACGCGCATGCATGCATACACACAGACCATCAGGGAGAGAGTCCAAACTCATAACTGTCAGCGATGGACGGGCTGATACACACACTTTTTGAAGTGACAGGATGGACCAGGCGTCTGCTGCAGACCCTCTCACAGTCATTTGCATTCTCTGCTGCCTGGCTGAGCTTAGATGTTGGTATTTTTGCGTAGTGTCTGTTCAGGTTGTTTGACTGGGCAAATTAATAGGTCTGATACTTGTAATAATTAGGAAGGGAGTGTTTTGATCCAACAAGCACTCTGCCAAACAACAGAGAGGAAAGCTAAGACACAGTTCCCTCCCTGTGTGTATACATGCCAACACATGAAAGTCATTTAGCTGCGTTTAACTGTCGAAAAACAATTAGGGCAAAACACAACATCTACATGCGTGACTTCTGTAACACGCTTCCTGTATCCTCACTCGTGCCAGGAGAAGAAGAATTATTAGTAATCCTCATATGCTAGGTACACCTTATGAATTTTACATTATGTCTCATCATTACCATAACGATGCTATCAAAGATATTAGGAGGCTTCAACGTTGTTTTTTCTTACACATGGATCTGTCTTAGATCTCTTGACAAGAAGGTGGGTATCATCTACCATATACCACGCACAAGCCCCCTTCTCCTAATGAGTGCGTGTGCATGTCTGAGTGTACAATATGTAAATCTGTGCGCTGAGTGATCGAGATGGGGGGTCGACACAGACTGTGGGTGTGGGCGCGTACACAAGAGTGTCATAAATCTTTATGAAAGAGCCTGTACTGTCTCCGCTGCGAATTTTGTCTGATGCAGCTGGAAATCAGTGGATGCTTTGTTTGCGTTTATCCCATTTCCCACCCATTGTTTTGTCTACCACAAACCAGCCCCTTCGCTTCTTTTCATTAGTTTGGACAAACCTATTATGGCTCATTGGAGAGAGATAGTGTGTCTGTGTTCTAACATGTGAAGTGTGTTTTTAGCATACAATATTTAGATTTATTATAAAAAGTGCATGGTTTGAGTGACATTCGATACAAGGTGAAGTAATTAGCATTTTCATCCGATGGTCTCGTCTCTCTCCCATTAAAGTCTCTTCCTCTCTCTCTCTGTGTCTCCCCCTCTCCCTGTCTCTTCCTGGGCAATGTGATGTCTTCTGAAGCCTTGAAACGAGGCCTGTGTGTGTGTGAGTGTGTGTGTGTGTGTGTCGGTCTTCCTCCGTCACAGGGACTCAAAAAACAGGCTGTAATTATTTTCTGTCGGCGACAGGATCACTGTGAAGAACAAAGTGCACACCAAACACTGGTACGACGACTGGACTCTTTTGTACGGGATACAATTTGCACACACAGGAAAACAAGCGGACGGGCACGTTTCCAATGCGCGCATACACTCAAACCCCCCCCCCCCCCCGACGCCCAAACACTGATGAACACAGACACTGAACAAGCCGAACTTTTTCCCCAGCTGTCTTGTTATGCTGCGATTCTTCCTAGAGAGAAAATGCTTATTAATGCAACGAATGCTGTCTGTTGACTGGTGATTTTAAGAATCTTGTTTACACGGGGTACACAGCCTCGCGCCATCACATGTTGTTCGGCTGTTATTACACAGCGTGGAGGAACAAGACATACACATAGAAAATCATACACACACACACATACACATATATATGTATGCACAGCATCCAGCCATCTAACAATCACTTAGCACACTGCAGGTTTCTTCCTACTATCTGGTTGCAGTAAATTGGATGGTCTCCCATACATATTTTCATATGCTGATGGGCACATTACTGGTGCAGGCATCCCGCTGAAGCGATTTGTGGTGCTCATTTGAAAGTGATAGGACGCAGGCAGCCACTGAACTCCTACTCAGCGGTGGCTAGAATCAGGCTGTCTTTATTGCTTTACAGCCAGCGCTCTGACCTGGGCACATTGATAATGGGCTGTTGTGCTAATAGGCAGATAACACATCCAATCCATCACCAACTTCCCGTAATGTGTGTGTGTGGCTGTGTGTTCTTTTAAGTAACAATAATAAGCCTGCAGCCGCTGAAATATACTGGACCATTTGTAAGGAGGCCGTCCATAAACCAACAGTGAATCTATTACATTGTGCCAAGTGAATTTTAACTATGGTAACAGGCGTTTTAAATCAAGAACGCGCAGTTGTTACTGACAAATGATGTAGCACATAAAGTCATAAGTACTATGTACAAAGTTGCTCATTATTCACTCTGAACTGCTTTTCTTATCAAACTGTCGGACTCTGTGGTTGTTACACAATGTGATTACCTTCCTCTCACTCCTTACCCCCCATATCCCCATTCTCCATCACCCACTCTCCTCCATGATTACCACACCGCCTCCAGCTAGTGAATTTGAATAGGGCTGGCCATTATTTTCCCCCATGTGATAGTAATTATTTACAAATTTGTGAGTGTTCATGTGAAATACAGGATGTTCTATTACAAGCTGTGCATGAGGGTGGGGGTGGGGGTGGGGGTGAGGGCGGGGGTGTACGGGTGGCGAGGTCGTTGATTTTGAATATGGTATTATGGCAATCAGATTAAAACACAGCCACAGGTAGTTGAGAACTCAGGCTGGAAGAGCCCCTGAGACACTATTAACCCAATCAGATTAATATTACAGATTGTCATGACCACCTTTGTTTTCCATTTGGTGCTCACAGGGATGGGACTCGGTGAATATGATTAGCTACAGGATGAAAAAAAGAAAAAGAAAAACACAACGGGGCAACAAAGAGAGCATCGCTTTTGGCGCTGCTGTATTCAATAACCAGGAAAACAGACCGGATTCTCGCCCATTATATTTCTTAATTTGGCGAATCTTCACACAAATTACTCAGGCCGGTCTCATTTGGGTGGAAGTACAGATTACAGAGGGAGGATGTAATTGTAGGAGACGTGGGGCCGCTCGCTGGGAAAGCAGTGAGGCTGATTGCACAGGAAGTAGTATTATTGGCCGCGCGTAAGGAGCCGCTGTAATGTGACACAAGCGGTTCCTGTTCCGCGGAAATCAATCTGTGAATCTGAAATGAAATATGAAATAACACGGCGAAACATTTACGCAGAGCTGGAGATGAAATCAGTTTCTTTAAAATTTCAAATGTATTGATTGATACCGAATTGAGCGCGTGTAATTATTATTGCGATTAACTTTTAGGAAATCTATCCCGATGTAGCTTCTGTGTAGCACTCAGCAGTTTAACTCATGGCCTGAAGCATGCCACAAGGCGTCTATAAATACATACTCAAAGCTACCGCAAGGATGAAACACACATAGCACAAATCGCCTGCAGACACAACATTTTGTGACAAAGGGCCTTGTTCGCGTTGCAAAAAACAAACGCAGTAATGACAGAATTTAGCAACGGTATTCTTGGATAGAGCCAAGCCTCGGTGCATTTACTCTCACGGCAGTATTGAGTTGTGTCCCATACTGCGTGAATCAGTCAGTGATGGGTGCTGGGAGTAGAACGTCGCCCACCACCGCAAAGACAAGAGGCAGGTAGCAATATCACATTACAGGTCAGACAGGGGGGAAAGTGTTGATCAGCCTCAGAGAAGAAGAGAATATTTTCGCTTTCCTTTCTTGCTTTTAAGCTGTGTTGGGATCTGGCTGCTCCTTAGATCTGTCTAAGTTTCTTGTATTCACTGCTCTCTCTGTTTCCTCTTCTCACATATCTCTTGTTATATGACGTGCGAATGGTCGTAAAAACATTTTCATGTCAAGTAAATAATGAATGGCAAATCTAGAGTTAAGGATGATGTTTTTATGCAGCTGTAGCCGGCTCCTTGTCAGCTACATGTGGCCCTGGGTGGAATTCTACCAAATTCATAATAAGAGAAAACATGCGTTCTTGTTCAAACAAAAGTTGAATGTTTCATCAGCTCGTCTCTCTCTCTTTCTCTTTCTCTCTCTTCACCTCTCTCCTGAGTGTATACCGCAGTAGCCGCGGCCATCCTGGGCTTTATCAACATGCTGAAGGGTGCGTGAAGCCGAGTCAATATCACACATACGGTACACCTTAAAACAACAAAAAAGAGCAGCTTTATTGCCTGAAAACATTCAATAATAGCCAATTAGATCATCAAAAGCACTGTTTCTGGCAATACACCCTCGCACAAATACACACACAGCCAAGGCTCGGCAAAAAAAAAAAGGCAAAAAGGAACCCTAGGGCTGTTAAACTTTAAAGCTCCTGCTTCAAAAACTACATAAAGTAAATAATCTGACTAAAACCGTAACCCTGGGAGACCCCGCTCACTGCCTGATAATTGTCTTCTTTCATGACACCATCCATCCAGAACATTAGGCCTGTTTTCTCAGGCCTGCTGGGTCCTATCATGTAGGGCAATCACAAATGAGAGGGGGGTGGGGGGGCTTCAGAAAGCCTGACCTCCGCAGGGAACTGTACAGCCCGGCGCTTATCCCACCTTAGGGATCTGGGCCCACATAAACAATTTCAAAGACAAGGCGAGATTGTTGCAAACAGCCCAGTTACACAGCTCGGGCAGGTTTTACACACAAACTGTACATGCACACAATTTACACACACATATATATATATACTGTACACACTGTATGGGAGCACATGTATGATTTGCACATACGTACACACACATGCAGGTTCTTCCTCTTTGGTCCTTCACTCAGTGTTTCTTTGAGGCAATAGCTGGTTTCATACAGGATCTATAAAAGATGAAACAACCTTTGCACTTGTCTTCCTCTGATGTTGGGAGACATACCTGCAGCCAGCATTATTAGCTCTGCTTGTATTGATATACGCCATGCCCAGTGCAGCATGTTGGCGGGTAAAACCACTATGTTTCTCCCACGCCTCTTCCCTTTGGACAAACAGACGCACTCTGGCCTCCAACCGCAGCGCTGTGTGGGATACGTACGTCTAATTGGGTCTCGGAATAACAGCAAAGACGGGGAAGAGTTCATGAAGTTTCGCATCCTAACTGCACAGGTTCAGTCACAGGCTTCAAATCCAAAGAATAAGGGCCGAGCCATGTTTGACTGAGCTTAAACGCCGTGTAAATACGGTTGAAATAGTCGATACGTTTGTTCCTCGTGACGATTTGTACAGCGCGGTTCAGTGCATGATTTTATTTTATCTCAGGTTTTCTGTATAAGCATTCTGTGTGATGATAAATCCACTTCAACCTGATATGCTGCTGAGCACTCATCATAACAAGCACAACTCAATTTAGCCCCAACCAATTTCCTGCCTCCCTTTGAAGGTTATCTGGTGTGGGCTGTGCTATTCAAATCACAATTGAATTCATCTTTCACATCTTCATCTAATATAACTTTCTCCAGTCAGATCCAACTCCGCTAATGCGTTCATCCGTATGGCATAAGCAGGCCTGTGGGGACAGACAGCGCACTACTTAACAGAGACAATCTTTTTTCATCAGCGTGTCCCACATTATGTACCTGCGACATTTATTCGCTGTTTAGATAGAACGAGATATCAAGCTCGGCGAGGCGAAAATAAAATACTCTTACGTTCTGTCTTAGGGCGATTCTAGAGTACATTCATTTTCCTTATTACGCCTGTGTCTGTTTCATCCCTGTGGGTTTGGGGCCGTCACTAATACTCCAACACATCTATGATAACTCACGATTGGGTTCTCTGCCCTTCACTTCAAAGATGGAGTTTGCGTTTCTTCGATTGCCAGCAAAGTGGTAATGGCACAGTGAGAATCATGGTGATAGTGTTTATTAGGCAAGTGAATCTGTCACAGGAAGGTAATGTAATGCTTTATTCAGAAGCGTCCTATAAATAAGCGTAATTAACTACCCTG
The DNA here is from genome assembly GCF_046128005.1 of Genypterus blacodes. Taxonomy (NCBI): domain Eukaryota; kingdom Metazoa; phylum Chordata; class Actinopteri; order Ophidiiformes; family Ophidiidae; genus Genypterus; species Genypterus blacodes. The sequence continues at coordinate 25,411 of NW_027466822.1, forward strand.
TTCTCTTCAAAGCACGCAGCAGCTTTGGTAGATTTATTGATCTGCTGTTCCTTTCAACGGTAGATATTCCTCATTTCTGAAACTTTAGCTGTCCATAATAATGTCTGTAAAATCCCTGGAACAGTTCTTTGCAAACTGTGGTATGTGTATCATTGCTGGACGTTGCCAAAATGTGGAAAAGTGCTGCGTTCAAGGACTCGCAGTTTACAGAGTCATGATTTATGGTTATGGGCATCAGAGTTAATGGCAGAGGTTCTGGATCTGGATAAACTATTTTTACTGAGCAGCAGGATCCTTCTTGGCTCATAATAGCAGTTTCTCTAATTCAAATGAGGGAAATATGCTAAAAGGAGGCTTTCATAGATGTGTGTGTGTCTTAATTCTTTCTTTTTATTGAATAAATGTTGCTATGGTGTCCTTTGTTTTCACTGCGTTTTCACATTTACTATGACAAACTGAACCCTATTCACAAGTTAGCAACTGTTAAGTGCCATCAAAGTAAGATGTCTTCCATTAACCGCTAGAGGTACGAGCCACCGCCAACATTCTTTACCTCCTCTCTTATAAATGCAAAGCTCTTAAGCAAAGAGTTTAAGTTTCCTTTGCTGATTTGTCTATTTTGCTTTGACTCCAGAGGGAACAGTAAGAAAGTGCAGCTCAGCTCAATAATATGCAGATTTCAATATATTTTACTGTAGACACTCCACTCTCCAACTAGACTCCAGAAATAGGAAATGGTCTCTGTGCTTCATCCTTTCTCCATGGGAAATATTCATCCATTTTTTCAATAACTGATAACCTGCCAGGTACCTATTAAGTCACAACTTCCAGTACCTATATTAACAAAGAGTGACCTGGCAGACTACACAGGGGGCTGGTTTAAAGTTCTGGGCAGCCTTTATCTCACAAATGTATCCCAGCTGTATGGACTGTACTGCCCAATCACAGCCAAATGTTCCGTGTGCATGTTAATGTGAGGTGTAAAGGAGGCCTGTGTACTTCTGTTCCATGTGTGTGCCAGTTACTTTTCCCGCTCACGCTGTAAACTTCTCAATTCATTGGTGTGTTGGTGCTTACTGTAAATATGGTTTGCTTAAAGGTGTTACTTGGTTCAGGCAAGCATCTGACAAGGTTGGTTACGCTCACAATCAGCTTGATATCCAATAACGGATGATAGTATGATTAGAGTTAGATTTGAATCAACACCTCAGTGCCGAAAAAAAACATTATAAACTTCAGGATTTATTGCAGGGCTGTCATACGGGTAAACGGGATGTGTGTAAGTGTACCTAATACACTGCTCACTCAGTGTATGTTCTCATTTTTGCACCATGGTGTCCTAAGTTTTTACTGTGGCATTGCACAGTTGACAGCAAAAGCATCTATCTTTCCACATTTACCCTCAGTCTATTTATAAGGCTGCGACTGACTGACAATTTCTCTTCAGGCGAACTTTAAAAGACCATTGCTGGCTGAGAGGCTGCATGTGTTGCTATTGATTACCAGTCAGAAGAGCATAAAGCATTTGGGAAACAGAGAGATGGGTAGCAATCAAGAAAGCTGGCTTTCCCTCAGGCACTTTATAGACCCATTTGCCTTCATCATATGAAATATTCTCTTATTCTTCACCTTAAGCGAGAGCAATAAGTAACCCTTTGCGCAGAGTCAGACTGGGTGACTCCCCTTACGGCACAGCTCTCCACCGGTAAAATCCTTTAAAGGTTAGAGGTCGGATGTGTGTTTGTGACATTCAGTTATTTGACCTGGCTCAAGATGACCCCATTGTCGTGGGGATTGGTTTGTTTTTCTTGAGTGCATTTTGTCCCATTTATATTCAGATTCATCTCATAATGCCAAATGGCCACAAAACAGCACAAACTCGGTACAAACCGATTCATCGCCCATGGACTCACAGAGGCCTACAGGCTTACCTACATAGTACTGTTGGAATAATTAATACAAATGTATATTTATTGATTATTTCAGTACACTTTGTTAATGTTTCAAATTTCAATTGTGCAACATTGTCCCATAGACTATCAAAGATTCACTTAACCTTGTGAACTGCATGAGATTTCATCTTGTAATTGTGCTTAGATGACAGAAATAATCTGAGCACAACCTGGAGACATCAATCATACATCATATTAAGGCAGCGCCACCTTCAGGTCGGACAGATTTGTCTCAAATCAGACAATATGATCAATGTCACTTTGCTATAAAACACACAGAACAAGTTTCAAACTTAAACAGTACCTGCGGTGACCTGTTTTTACACAATACACACACACCAACTTCCAAACAGCCATAAAAATGTTTGAACACCCCAGCAACCTAGTTAGCCCCCTTGTTAGCAACCTAGCCAAGAAGGCTAAGTAGCGTTAAGCATCAAACTATCTAACAGAAGCTGACCAGCCACAACAACAACAACAGCCAACAGCAGCAGGGCATTTAAACTTTAACATTCTCTCAGCCAAAACACCACTTAAATATGGGATACATTTGCACACTCGCTGTCATTATGAAGCGTGTAATGTCCTAAAACTATATCCAGACGCTCAGTAAAGATCTGAGCAATGGCCGAGCCACAGGTTACTGACAGAAAACCTGACCAATCACTTCACTGGCTATTTCTCCGTCCCGCCTACAATGACTTGATCGACGTGGAGGTCATCCAATAGCAGAGCTTCTAAGCTTCCGGTTGCTTTCACTCTGTAACAATATGACTTATGAAACACATGTTAGCCTCCCTCAAGAGTATTCACCACAAACTCTCACTGTAGTAAAATTACATGTAATATAGGTTCCCATTGGCCTATATTGCTCAAATGTGGTACTAATTTAGATAGGAGCATTCAGAGCACAAATGCATTGTTTCTGATATAGAAGTACAAAAATGTCTTGTTCATTTATTGAAAACCTGTGGGTGGTTATTTCATTTGTATTTTTATTTATAATCATATTTTTTTGTGATTCAACATTCGGTGGAGGTTTCTACAACAATGGAGAGCGTTGCTGTGTTTCTGTGATGTGGTCATATAGAGTTATAAGCATAAAAAACAAGCAAAAAATACAGATGAGCTCTATTCCTTTAACAGTATCAATATGTATGATGTTATGATGGTAGATGCCAAACAAGCATTGTCCCAGTTCTGCTTTATATGACAGTGAAGTTGCTGTTTTTATTTGCATGATGACCAAAACAGAGTTGGGGAGTCATTGTGTTGTACTATGATATGATTAGAGAGGAGCCCCAACCCGTCTGGTCAAATGAGATCATTTTTCCACTGCGCCCTGGGCCAGGACTGATTCATTTGCTGCACATTGTCTTGGCTTATTGTACACATTCTTCTCTTTCTGGTCACAGTGACTCTCTACTCAAATCACAAAATCAAGGAGGTTTTTTTAGGGGTAATCTTTCATCAAACAAAGGCTTAATTCTTAGGTTTGAATGAATTACACAAGTGCGCTTTGTTGGTCAAGATCACTTAAATGTGGTAAAATAAGTCCTTTACACAGGAAGAATGGTGGAGTAATTACATTCACTCAGGATGTCACATTCTGTAATGTGATACAGTGAATTCTGTCAGTGAAGCAGCGTTTGTCTACTTTGAATTGTTAAAGTATCATCTTTAGTTTATTGACATAACTTTGTGATTTTCAGCAATTTCGGTCATAGGCAAAATTGCTTGAAATACAGTTATTATAGAATTACCAAACAAAGTCTATTTGAGGTCTTGGCCATAGTTTAAAAGTTAATAACCTCTGCAAATCAGGCTGATGTGCTGCCTTTAAAGCTTCAGTGATTCCTCATCACTGCACACAGAGAGCTGCTGACCATATTTTATGTAAATCATGTTTCCTACAACCAAGACGTTCCCTGAGGACAAAAATCTGAATTCGTTCAGTCAGGTCTGACCTTTTGGCCTCACAAAGTATGGTTTTAGACCACAGACTGAAAAGCTTAATCTGTTCATCCACACTAAAATCCTTTGTGGATTTACAGTGGATAACTAATGCTAAAAGGTTGAATGTCTGTCAGATAAAGGGAAATGAAGTTGAATTTCAGTTTCGCACATCTGTAAGCAGCTTCTTCTTATTTCAGATCCTCTGTGCCAGACCCTATTTAAAGAGCGTGTTTTATGAGACAGGAAATGCAAAGTCACAATCAACCTTCTGTTGTTCATATGATCCTTATGTAGACTGAGAAACTTGGCGGAAAGTTGCCTGGTTGTTTCTCACCAAACAAGCTCCCACTGATCACAAAGTTTGGATCACAACAACTTTTTTTCCCCTTTGCTGTTTTTGCATTTTTTCCATATCATTAACAAGGATCCAAAACCGGAAGTTGATTTCATTTGCATCTAAATGCATTTGACCCTCCGACTGGAAATGGCAGATAATTATTTTCCCTGAAGTGTTCCTTGTTTGCAGGGGGAGCGGAGCAGAGTGCAGTGCAGCGGCAATTGCTCTAACATGGCTTCCAGCAGAAATTGCAGTTGTGGGCTGTTTGCTTTTTCATTAACATTCACACTGAATGTGTAAGGCTCCTTCTTCTAAAATATCCCTCACGGCCTCCCTGCTGAGGACAGGGGGGAAGGAATCCTGATGGCCCCCCACACCCCACGCAGCCCTTGTCTATGGAAAGCAGAGGCACGGGAAACCGGTCATTGTTTGGTACATGACACAAACACACACACACATACACACACAGTGATACAATTTGGTGTTTTTCATCTGTTCCTCATTATGAGATGCATAGTGGGACGCTTGTAGCATGAGATGAGATATGAGAAGAAATCTGAGACATGAGATTAGATGAAATGACTAACAATGCAATATATGAGATGAGATATGAGATATAAAATGAGATGAGATGAAATCCGATCACTATCCTAAGTGGAAAAAACAATACATAAAATGTTAAAATCAAAAACATTCCTCGTGTAAACAATCAGAAGTGGCTCGAGAAATCCACACAAATCCACAAACCCCAGGATCATCATCACTGACAGGCATAACACCACAACAATCTATCAACTTTCCATATTTCTCCACACATGGAAATTTAACGATGTTCAACATATGTGGCTGAGCTGGTTTAGAAAAACAGATTTGGAATTAATGTAGGAGTGATTTTACTCAAATCGTATACAAACAGGCTCATTCTTAGAGCCCAAGACGGCCTCAGTGTATCTAATGTTACGATTCAAACAAGGTGCAAAGCCTCCGTCTCTGGTTTTGGGGAAATATATCAGAGCTAATTCGCTGTTGAGCAGATGTTTTGCTGCGTCGCATCAAAACATCAGCAACAATGATGTGAGAGATCTACAGGAGTGTTGAAAAAGACAAATCGTCTCGGTGACCTCTGCACGACTGTAGTTCGGATTAGCATAAATCACTCCGGGTGACAGACGATGATATCAAGAGGCAAATAAAGTGTGTAGTTTTGTTCTGTATTAAGGCGTTCGGTCTGTATTATGATATGGGAACGTATATGAAGCAAAAGTCTTATTTACTCTCACTAAGTGTTCATCGACTAATCTTACAAATCCTCTTTACCCATTTACGGAGATTCCTTTATCAACAGTATCCATGACGAATGCCACTCAGATGTCACTGAAGGCCACCTGTGTGTGTGTGTCTGCAGGTTTAGGGCTCTGAGATGAGGAATGTGAACTTGAGAGCGGCTGGCAGTCTAACTCAAGCTAATAGTCTTGGAATTTACCCTGATGGTCTGTTGGGATGGTTCGCAAACGTTTACTGTTGACATCTGTTTCAATTTCTCAACTTAATCATATTTGCTTTCCCATTTAGATAACTCTTTGTAAATATGAACATAACTTAAACTGTTTGTGCTCACAAGCCAAATGCCTCCTTACGGCAAAATGCAGTCTGTTGTCTGGAGTGGAGTGCAGCAAAGATAAACAGCTGCTGTTACATTTGGGTTATTGATCACATTAATATGCAGAGATGATTTTCTCACTGGAATCACACTGGAATCACAAGGCTTCACTGTAAAGTCAGCTTTATTCCAACTAAATGAGTAGGTTTTATGAGCAATTGTTCATCATTTCTGTAATTGGCCCAGCATTAAAATGTAATCATGGTTTATTTTTCAAAGGACATAACAATATCTGATTTATCTCATCTACTTTTTCTTTTCCCTCTAGTTTATGTCTGCTAATTAAACAGATATTTGTTCGTCTCCCATGATGCACCAGTCCATTCACTGTAGATTCATAGCTTCATATATATACAGAAATGCCTCCTTGCACTTACAATACATTATTTCATTAATAAATTACTTAATTGTGCGCTTATTATCAACATAAGTAATTAAAGTTTGACTAAAGGGATTATGTGGAGTGGTATTTTCTATTATAATTTCTGTAATAAGTGTACAAAATTCAATAATTGTCACTTTTTAATCCAATAATTGACTTGATTTGATTTGATTATAACACTATTTACCCTGTGTAATGATTTGTTGTGACATGTTGGCAGTGATTTACAGCTGATAGTGAAGAGAGGAGCGAGAGGGGAAAAAGCTCGGCCTGAAATACTTTGAGCCCACTGGATGGAGCTGCAACAACACTCGGCAGGAGAGGAACCCAGTCTAAACAGAGCCAACCGGACCACAGCAAAACATCCAACTCTAACTACTGTCTATCGCCGTTACGTACGTCTTCACTCTGTGTGTGAAAGGTGGGAAAAAACACAGCTAATAATAGAGTTTGAACTGTTGTGCATTCTTAAAATCACATGTTGTGTCAGAACATATACAGCCTATAAAGTAACACAAGATTGGAGTATTTGTAGATGGAGCTGATATGCATAATGACCACAAATGGATGGAGCATTAAACCGCAACTGAGCAGAAAATGTTGTTTTTGTGAGATTAAAATGACATAAGGTGAACCAAAATAAACAGTAAATGAGTGTAAAGTAAATGACTGGTCAGTATGAACTTAATGTCCCACTCATTTTTTCCCCTGCCTGACTCTTGTTGTCCCAGACTTTAACTGTTAGTTTTCATACAGTTCTGCAACGTTGATGACTCCAGATACATTTATGAGCGCCGGCCAACAAAGCAAAGCGAAGCGGAGCCCAAACAAACGGGGATGAAAGGCGGCCTTTGATCCTCGGCCGACCCGAGTGACTTCAGCACTTCAGCTCGATTGTTTTCAGCTGAGGTTTCTCTGGGTGGCTTCACTTCAAGCTAGAACTGACACCGCCTAGATGGGATTTACTCGGGATTTAAGCACCTCAAAGTTAGTCCGCCAGAGAATCTCCGCTAAACCAGCCAGACGCTTATTTTCAGCATCGTTGTACACAAGTAGCTCCCCGAATTATTGCGCTATAGTATGACCAGAAGTTCTGACTCTAGCCGTGGTAAACGTTGATATCCCGCTCGGGGGGCCTGTGAGCGCTGTCGCTTCACGCCGCTGCGAGTGCTGGGACAGCTCACATTCCCTCTGATCATAGTTGTGTGTGACATTTCAAAGAGGATTATGGAAATGAAATGTGATAAAAACTATTTTCACGTGACCCCTGAGCACTTGACCTAAAGTGCAGCGTAGCACAAAGGCTGAGAATATGGGGACTCGTGTTTGGCTGTTGGAGGATTTTCAGGAGATTCAAATTAAATTCACACTTTAATCTTTGTGGTAAATGCTTGTTTTAGTTTATATATGTCATTAAATTAAGTCAAGACGTTTGATTATTGACCAGATGGTTGAAAACAAAGACTGTGTGTCTGTGCAAAAGCAACAACAATAAACCGAGACCTAGATGTAATACGAGGCACGGCTACACACTCACACACACAGAGACAGACAGACATTCGCACACTCCACGATTATTACATTAGTGTGTATTCGTTACTTGTGGCCAACACAAATAGTTTTATGTGCTTGACCATGTTGACAAAGCAGCCATGGCTCATTGGTGCTTGATGGATGGCTGTGTGTGCCTTCCTAATTATTAGTACACATAAAAGGATGCTGTTATTTCCAGACCGGGTCCAACAGGCCCCAGCCAGAGGGGTCACTGGGTAAATAACAGAGCCATCAGTCTGCGACCATATCACTCAATCTTGATGTATGAGCAAAGAGGTACAAATTAAACGCGCGGCGACCTTCTAGGGGGTACTGCGCTCAACAGGACGCCATTTGGGCTAATTCCTGCATGGGGTTCAGACAATAGGCCACTATACCACATGGTGTAATTACTTTGTGTACACACATCTGGAATTAAGCCCCCAGAGGAAGCTAATACAAGTTTTTTTTTTTTAAAGAGGCCGACGATTATCAATGTGAAAAATTGAGTGTGTGCGGGTGAGACAAGTGGAGGAAACGTAAAAGCTTGTCTGGGTATGCGTGTGTGTGTGTGCGTCATGACGTGGGGGGGCGACTTTAGATGCAGACGTACAGCCATGAACATACGCCAGCTATTGACCTTTTTATATCATCTGTTCAAAGTTAATCATTGCCATCGAAAGGATTCTTAAGAGAGAAACCGTGAGTTCAAAGAGGATTAGACATCTCTGCGTGCCGCATCCCACAAATCTGCTATTTTCCCTCTAACCTTACAGCCATCTTGCTTCTATTTGACCACGTCGCAGCCCCCACTTTCCATACTAACACCACCACTGTCATTTTGATGAACGCAGGCGGAGAGGAGATATATACACCGCGCAGGCCTTCCAGATTCTGGGCGAATGGAGCTCCGCCGCATCTGGATCTCATATCGGCTCTGTCTCTCTCTGTTGGTGTGCCTCTCCGATTGGAAGTGATGAGCTTGGCTGGCTGACACGGGGGCCTGCGTGAGTGTCTGGACTGATATTGATATTGATCCACAGGTTGACGATCAGCCAGCATGAATCTGGATCAGGGGCGTACACACTCCAAACCTCCCTATAAAAATGCGGTTAGTTCTGTGTGTGTGACTCATTTCCACGGATTATGTTCCTGTTTGTATTCTTGCGTGTACTTCATAATAACAACAAAGTATGTTTCCACAGCAGCCTCACATTATCAAAGTCACATGCAGCACACAAGCGCTTACAGGATCTTAAAACTTGAGTACAAATATTTATAACTTTATTGATAGTTTACTTGTACAAGATGTACATTCATATTTTGTGAATCAAAAGGGGAAAACAAACCGTACGATGACTCATGTTTAGGCATGCTTGCATATGAAAATGGTATTAATTTCAATGGGTACAACAAATTCAAATGGAGCTCTGTTCAAATTCGACCGTCCCTGAAATGTCTGTAAACTCGGACACGCTACATTTTAGGCAAACAATGCACTACAGCCATACCTCCTAAAATCGGATTCAACATTTCAAAATAAACAACCCAAAAAACATACAAAAATAAATGCAAAGCCATGTAAAAATGTACACTTGTAGTTCAGCTATTTCATCTTTCATAAACTTTCAGACAAAATAATAAATAAAGACACCCATATGTTTAATTTAAAATGGAGACAAAAGGTAAAGGATTCTAAATGGAGGTCTAGTAGCAGAGTGGGAAACCTTATTAGGATCGACATGTTGAACTCTTGACAGCAGTGTTTGAAAAGTTCCCAAAAAAATTCCAAAAAAATATTATTTGTCAGGAGAAATGATCATGGTTGGACTTTTTTTGGAAAATGAACGATGAAATGTCACATATAACATGCAGAATTAAGCTAATCATATTGTAAACAACTGCTTGGTTTTTGGAATACAACACTGATTTGTTGTGTCGGTATGAACATTTTCCAAAATCGTAAAATGTAGGTCGTGATTTTTTTTTTTTTCCATGTATTTTTTTTTTTTTAAACCCTGGCCCTCAGTTGTGCTCATGTGTGTGTCTTCCTCGACAGTTACTAACTGCACCTGACGTATATAAAACTGCTTGGATACATAGGAGGTTATGTGTTATATGGCACATGGTTGTGAATGACTCTTCTTCAACTTAAACGTAATATACACTACTGCCTTAGAAAAACAAAACGCTGTGTTTGGCAAAGAATTTCCCAACGATAAAGCGACAGAAAATCATCGCGTCTCTTTATCGTCGAAGGATTAACTGCTAGTTGTTTTAACTTTTTTTTGCTATTTACAGTATTGCACTTAAACTGCACACCATTGCATTTCAGTTTGACTGATGCTTCCTTCATATTTTCAGAATTAAAAAAAAACAACAAAACAAACAAAAAGAAATGCAGTTATACCCTTTATCCAAGATAATGTCCATTTGCTGGAAACCCCAAAGCCCTCCCTCCCTCCCCTCCCTCCCCCACCTCATTTAGTAAAGTAGTATCTGCTTGTAGTGCCATTTGTAAACACCCACATACGAGACCTGAAGTGCAAAGGCAAATCTTCACTTCTTCACCCGGGATACAACACAACAAAGAGAAAAGAAACCAAGAGAGCGAGAGCGCGCTGCGAGGAGAGAAATGCGACACAAAACGAGAGAAGTCTCGCTGACACATGCGCAGCGACACACGACCACGTCTCTCTCTTCTCCCGCAGCACAGAGAGGAGGAAGAGGAGGAGGAGGAGGAGGAGGAGGGGGGAAAGAATTTGTCACTTTTCTTACAGCACAAGTCCGCAGAATGAGGACACCGAACCTTTATGTAGAGCGGTGACCTTTCGTGTTGCGGGTGTCGGGTGGGAGACGTGGGAGGGAGAGGGGGGGATACGTGTTGGGGGGTCGTCGGGCATGTTGAATGGCAGTGTTCACAACAGTTGTTGAGCGTATATCAGGTGTGGACGGAGGCGAGCCCCAGAAAAGGCCTGTTAGCCTCCGTCAGAACTCATGCACTTGGCAGCAGCAGGGGGAGCACAGTGGTTGGAGACTGAAAAAAAATGGCCTTTTTTAACTGTTTTCTTTTTCGTTTTGTTTTTTTTTGGTTGTTTTTTTTCTAGTGAGTGGGAGAGGAAAGGTGAGGGGAGGGATGAAGGGGGAAGGGGAGTCCAAAAGCCTCGGTGCCGTGCAGGTCTGTTTCGCCCATGCCCAACCTCGCTGCACTGTCAACATGGCAGCAGCAGCCGGCGGCGGCGTCACAGAGGCTCTGCTTTTGGCCCTGCTGCTGCCTGCCAGTTTGCTTTGTTAGAACGTCTCCCGGTCTCAGACAGACATCCACATGTGTTTGTACGGTCCTTGGGATGCGATCTGTGCCTGGAGTGGACTGAGCCATTGGCCCCGCAGAAGTCCTGCCTGTTGGGCGAAAAGTAAAAGGTGATTTCATTGGTATTTAATTACCGTTCTCTACAAGTGGTTTGTTTTGGCAGCTGGTTTTGTGACAATTTTCTCGCTCCCTCCTTTTTTTTTCTCTTCCCTTTTCTCTCTCTCTCACACACATACACTCTCCCCCTCTCTGTCTGTGTTCCTCTCTTTCATTCTCACTCAGTGTTTTTGTTTAGTTTAGTTTTAGCTGTGAGTGTCATGGCCCTTTCACAGGCTCAGTCTTGTGTGAGAGGCGATTATGGGCATCAGGCGAGCGGAGGGGCGGCCCGGTGGGGTCAGAGTCCCAGAGCCTCGGTGTGTTTTCTTGCCTTGAGTCGCAGGTCGGCGATGCTCGAGTTCTTGCTGTTGCTTTTGGCCGCCGCCGCCACCGCCGCCGCCGCCGAGGCCGAGTCGGCCAGCGAAGCGATCGGTAGTCCAAAGGGAGGGGGAGGGAACATCAGGTAGGGAGCGTGAGCGGCCAGGTGAGGGTGCAGGTGGGGGTGGGAGTGGGTGACGCCATCTAGCTGGAGCTGGGCTTGGACCTGCGGAGGGGAAACCAAACACAGGGTTAGTCGGCCGCAGCGCCTCAGGCCTTGTGCACACGTGTGTGTGTGTGTGTGTGTGTGTGTGTGTGTGTGACGGGGTGAGGATTTAAGTTTCACAGTCTGACACTATTAAATTCCCCCTCAAACGTGACCCCCTCAAAGCTGTTGCTTACACTGTGTTTTCTGAGAAAATAGTTAGAGCCGCTCTCTGCGCTTTAGCTCTTTTTCATGTCAGCCATTCTGAAACTTAATGAATCATACATCGCAGTCAGACACCACATCCAATTTAATAGTCTGGAATCAAAGTCTTTCCAGGACCCCGAACAGATTTGTTTAATTCAGACTGAGGACTCTGTTATACCCTTGGAAATATGCAGTCTTGTTATCCTGATTATGGATTCAATTGCATAAATAAACAATTTTGCACTAAAAAGATATTCACATATTTGGAGTTATAAATATTTATCCAGACATATTCCTAAGCAAAGGGGGAGTAAGGAGCGTCGAATATCACTTTACACATTCTTGGCAATTATTTTATAAGAAGTAGGTAAAAAATTAGGCCCGGGCTCACTTCACACAGGGAACTGAGACGCCTCTTGCCATTTCTCATGTGTTTCAAACAGGAAAACGCAGGAAAGTCAAAGTGTTTCACGCTCTCCTCTCCAACCAAAACACAACTCCGTTTCACGCCATGTGTATCCTCAAACTTTTCTCTTGAATAAGCATCCTTTTAATCCAATTTCTCACTTTTGCCATATTTCAAAATGGCCTAAAATACTGAAAATGACTTGTGTTTACATAGTTTAAATGAAAGAGAAAATTAATAGGATCTACAATAGAAGCCATTTGCAGGAAGGTTTTGTTATGCATATATGATTCAGATTTGCTCAGCAGTATCACTCAATCCTGCACATTCCCCCAAAAAACACTGAATTTACAATCTAACACTATTCAGACATCAACTTGTGTGACGGCGACTGAAAAATCTACAAATCTTCACTGCCAAATGTCCAGATAGTAAAAGCATAAAGTCATAAAGATAACTGCCGCTTCCCTGGACGGGACGGGACAGAGATTCATCTGTCACTCACACAACAGGTGGTGGACATTTGACTTGTTTGCACACACACACACACATATAAGGCTCACGTGTACATATACTGTACATACTGTTCATCTCTACATTCTATATTTGTGCATTTACAGTCGTATCTGTGCAGCTGTAAATTTTTAATATGCACAGTTACCATTTCCATCTATCTATCTATCTATCTATCTATCTATCTATCTATCTATCTTTTTGAAGACTACTTCTGCCGTTTTGTGAGACAGATGACACCAAACACTTTGACCTTGCCACCCGACCAAACCAATCGCTCACCCTGTTGACTCGTTTCATTGTAATCTCTGTGCTCTGAGTGTGTGTGTGTGTGTGTGCCCAAGCCTCCCTCTCTCTCTCTCTCTCAGTATTCAGGCCTCAAGCCTCCACCCCTACCAGTGTAGCTCAACGCCAATATCCATCAGAGCCGCACTCTATTCGCTGCACTTTCATCATCTCTTTTATGTGCTGGCGTCTGCCGCACTGTTGGCTTAATTAGGCTGCTGTTTCATCGTCGGGGTCAAGCAGACGACGCAGCAGCGCTGCAGATCAAATGTCCATCCACCTCTGTACTCCCTATACACCCAGTCTGCCTGACCCCTCTGCCAGGAGGTGAGGGGCACACTGAGCTACGACACACACACACATGCACTCGCTCACCCCCTTCTACATTCAATATCAGCACATGGCCTATAGATTCATCTGCATGTATAAATAAAGACCACAGCGTCTCCTCATTTCTGACATATCGATTGTTGTTTTTACATTTCATTCTGACTGAATTGATCAATCGCTCGTCATTTACAGCTTATATGAGAATGTGTCCTACCTGTTGGAAGGGCATCCGGAGAGCACCCATATTGACGTAGGGTGCCACTCTGCATGCGTCAAGGTGACTGCCGCCGCCCAGGATGACACCTGGAGAGAAGGGAAAGATGTCTGTCAGACAGCCAGACAGGTGTTGTTATGTGAGATGAGGAGGCAGCAGGTCACAGATTTGCACATGCAGTTAAAAATGCTCAATTAGTATGAAATGTGAAATATTATAGGAAAAATCATTCAGAAGCATGAAAGAAGTCATATTCACCTTTGTGCATCTGGTTTTCTTGTTTTCGACATTTTGCTCTTCTGTTTTGAAACCAGACCTGTAATAGAATAAAAGCAAAGAGCATATTAAGCACATCATCAATAATTTACTCCTTCCAAAATTTCTCCTGGAAAATTTCCACAACTATCCATCATTAATTTCTTATTCAGTGTCACATCTAATCCAAAATATTACAATTAAATGCCACTTTAGATGCACTTAGCCACTAAACTGTAATGTACAAAAACAAATCACCAAATATAACATTAGGATTTATTTCTCAGTAAGAGTAAGAGTAATTCCAATTCTGACATTTATAATAGAAAAATCACACATATAGACATGAAAAAGATAGAATGTATACCACTGAGACAATATTGATCACTATAATGTGTTTTGTAATTATATGATAGTATAGAAATATGTGTGTATGTGTGTGTGTGTGTGTGTGTGTGTGCACTGTGAATCTCCCTTTGTGCTCTGAACTAATTCTGAACAATATGATAGCAATATGCTTCTAAAACAACAACGTGTGTCAGAGGTCACAGAGGACTTTTATAGGAACGTTGTAAATATTTTTCTATGATTTTTTTTTTTTAAATATCACTGATTTTTTTTATCCCGTTCCCAGCTGCGTTTGAAGCGGAGGTCTCAATGTTGCGGCCTATATTGTTAATCACCATCACCCTGATCATCATCATCATCATCCTCATCACCATAATTCGCCTCGGTAAATAACATTACCCCCCCCACACACACACACACACACACACACACGCACACGCACACGCACACACACACACACACACACACACACACACACACACACACACACACACACACACACACACACACACTCCCCCCCTCCCCTCCCACCCAGCTGTAATTATCCAGTGATTATCATTTACAGATGCGGAATTAGCGCTGTAAAGTGCGAGAGGCTGCACGCTGGCTACGCAACGGAATAGATAGAAGCGACACACACACACACACACACACACACACACACACACACACGCACACACACACACACATTCGGACTGATAACGGAATATTACAGAGTGTAAACGGAGTGCAAAAACAAATCACTTTATCATGATTACTAGTAGTAGTTGTAGTCGTATTATGATCATTATTATTATCATTGCGTTAAGGTCAATAGGTTGTTTGTTTAAGTGAAAAGGTGATTTTGCTCGGGCTCCATATAAACTCTGGGATGAATCAGGCCAGATATTAGACGGCCCCAGATCAATTGCAATTACGTGCCAGTATGTTAAGCAAAGTGAACTACACTGGTTCAGACAGTTATTTCTTCATTAAGGGCCACTCAATGATGCGCTTCACAAATACCCTAATCTCATTTCCGTTTTGATTTTTTATTAGAGACAGTGAATAATGACATTTAATTTAGCACCGCGCCAGAGAGCCAAAGATATTAGTCCTAATTGAATTTACTGCCTGCTCCTCACCAAGCTCTCATAACTTTCAATTAGATCCATTGACAGCTGCTGCGAGCGGGCGAGCGAGCGAGCGAGAGAGCTCAGGTTCGCAGCCCCGCATCGAGCCCCGCAATCCACTCTAGAGTGCATCTGCTGAAGACAAAAGTACCTGAGAAAAGAGCTTTAAAACGCTTTATTTTGGCAAGAAGAGCCGGTGCCTGAGCCTGCGCATTGACAGCCCCTTTGATCACCCTCACACACACACACTCTGTCCTCACACACCATCACACAACTGATTTAAATACGAGCCTAATAACCTCAGAGCAGCTTTCATTTACAGCATAAACACTTTTTTATACACACGATGAGCTCTATTTGTGCTCGTTCTGGCTGGTTCCTATATTACTGTGGCCTCCCTGTCAGTCCAGTCCGACGGTTGCTGTGCTCACAATGGGAATCAACGGGCTTATAAACCTTATGATGGGGTTTGATTCATCCGATTAGATTCCCGAACAGCAGCAGAGTTGCGAGAGAATTGAGTTATTTCTAATGTGTTTTTATGGGGGACACTACATCAAGCCAATGGCAGATATTACAAAGAAAATGAGGAGGGATCCGAGTTGACATAAGAGCGCGTCCCCTGAAGCTGCAGCCATTCAAGCGCTTCATTCATTTTAATCATGTGTTCGGGTTTTTAACCCCCCCAAGGCTCCTCTGATCGCAGACGGATCAGGCTGTAGGCCTACTGCTGCAGGTTCAATAGGCTATTAGAGCACTGATCACATGTTTCATACCAGCGTTGATACTGAGCAATCACCTTCTTTTGCTACTTTTACCATATTTGTTGTATGATTTGCACGTGTTGCCTATAATGTTTCACTATAATCCTCAAAACAACAACCAGAGTCCTTAACTGTCATGCAAAATCATTGAAATTCCAGAAAATTATATATCCTGGAAAGTTATAATGATACGTGGGGTGAAAATGGTTAAATTCTGATAAAACGCGTTCTGAGCCACATACACACACTTTAACCCCCAGAGGAATATTTGTTTAATACCACAAAAAACACGTAATGATTCCCTATTGGAACATTAAGAGCTGTATGTGTTCGTACGGTCGTCCTGTACAGGCCTGTAAACTAAATAAGTCATATTTCGTTTTTTTGTACATTGTAATGAACGCAACAATGGCTCATAATTTAATTAAACAAATAAAAAAGATAACGTTAATAAATTATTGTATTTCCCACTTTTATCGAAGCACATAAACGCATCATGGTGGCTACATAATTTGAACCAAAGGTTAAAAATATCAAATATAAAGGAGGCATCCGTAATATGAAATAAAATACAAAAATGATTATTATTATATATATTAATTTCCCAGAGAGAAGTAAAGATGTTATCTGTTGATTATTCTCACGTTTAGGCCTTGAAGTTAATAGTTTCCCCTCCTTTGTGGCACATTAAGTCATTTAAAATGCTGTTTTACGAACCGTGACGTAATTTAAATATAGCGTTAAATGCTCGTACAAGCAAAAGTAATCTAAAGTATAAACGCATATATGTCAAGGAGGACATTTAACAGCTATTTTACCCGTTTTTATATCATAATTTTACATTTTTACGTTAAATCCAAACGTGTAAAATAAGCGCGTGCTGTCAGAAATGAGACGTTCACGGACACAGCAGGTTCGGGCAGCTCCGGCTCTTACCTGCACTCGGGCCTCGGACAGTCCCAGTCTCTGGCTCAGCTCCTCCCGCATGAACGCGTCCGGGTAGTGGGTCTCGTCGAAGAGCCGCTCCAGCTCGTTGAGTTGCTCCAGGGTGAAGTTGGTGCGGCTCCTCCGCTGTTTCAGCTTCCCCTGCGCGTCCTCATCCTCGGACTTCACATCCTCCTTCTTCTCCTTACACTCGTAGATCCCTGCATGTGAAACGACCCACGTTTGCAAAAAAAAGGTGAGTTAACGTTACACCTGAAAAAAGTCACACACACACACACACAACCATATTCTCTTTCACGCCGCCCCTCGCTTTCTCCGCTTCACACACACACACTCACTCACACACACTCAGACTTGACCACAGCCTAACCCTGGGCCTTGACGCGGGCCTCAGGCTTGTATTATTACATGTTATTACACACCCTTTCTCCCGAGTGTGTGTGCATTTCCAGCATCCATAGGTCACTGTGTGTGTGTGTGTTTGCGCTGTCAGCGTCAGTGTTAGAGGGAATCAGTCCAAACTACGCGGCGTGGGGCCGTAATGAAGGACGCAAAGGCGGGAGAGTGCAGACTTTGAGCTTGTTTTGGAGCACCGAAGGCTATTTTCAGGCTCTGGTATAAAAAATGGCGAACGTAAACATTTTCTCCAACCACCAGGCTTGACATTTTATTTTCCATTAAAAAATCTTCCATTAAAATCTCCCTGTTTGACTCGCTCCAATGTGCTGCATGTTACATTTTCATCAGTCTGCCTGCACCACATGCTGCCATCACTGTTACACTGCAGCGCCTTATTATTAGGAACAGACCGACTTTAATGGCCCTTTGGCTCCTATTTTGTAATTTGCTGACGTGAAAGTATTTCTTTCCACAACTGAAAGTCATTTTGTATCCATGCAGATTGAATATGTGATAATATTCTATTCTGGCGGCGTAGTAGACACAAATATGTATACAAAACTACTACATAATGTTGGATGTCTGTGAATAAAACACCAACAAAAACACAACACATGTACTCTAATATAAACATAAACACGTGTACTAACTTGTATTTTCACCAATCTGCCCCTTATAGGCCTATAACCTGCACTACACATAATTAATTTAACATTTAAATTTAAGTTGATTTTCCTCTGCATCACTTTAAAGAAGCATCAAAACTCTATTTAGATTAACTTTATAGTATTACATAAAGACAGAAAAACCTAATATATGGAATGTGTGATATTACATTTAGCACAGAATACAGATTAATACTGCTGCTATTAAAAAATTCAATGATGTAGTACTACTGTAATAAAATTTGCTATAAATCTCTGATGAATTCCTAAATATTAAGATCATTATAGTTGAAATTATAACGCATAAAAGTGCAATTAAAGTGAACTATTCGGGTTACTGTAAACTCTGTAATAGATCATAATGAGCCAACATGATTATCCGGACAGGCCGCCTGCTGATCCGGACCATCGTCGCTCTATATATAAACACAGAATCACGTTGTTGTTGTTGTTGTTGTTGTTGTTATTATTATCGATTATTATTGTACTCCTACATTCCTCTATATAACCTGGCCGCGTACCGTTATGTAATTCACCTCTCCTGCACTCTCGGGGTCTGTATACCGATAAATCGCTCCCTCGCACACAAGGCAAGAAAGCTGAAACTTGAGCCGTTTCTTCCCCCCGTCGGTTCTAGTGAAGCGCGTTCCTTACCGTCTGACGCCCGGGAAACGTTAAAGTCCTTCAGTTTGTCCTTCTCCAGCTCGGCGTGCTCCTTGAACAGATGCACGGGGCAGTGGCTGCCCTCCGTTATGTCCTGCAGGTTGCCATCGGGGCTGCCCAGCTCCCGCGCCCTCGCCAAGCCGCTCTCCAAAACTTCCCGGTACGTGATGCTCTCCTTGCTGCTCTCTTTGCTCTTCTGATCGAACGATTTCGACACGAATGCCGTAAGTTCTTCCATGGCGGTGCTCTGGTTAAGCTCAGTAGTGGTCCTGCTCGGGGGGGAAATCCACCGTGGATGATCGCCGTGTCTCTCTCTCTCTCTCCCACTCTCTCTCTCACTCTCTCTACAAGTCTGCTCTCTCTCGGTGCGCTCTCTGTGTCTGTGTCCGCGCGTGTGTCTTGTGTGGCGTATGTGTATATATGTGTGTGTGTGTGTGTGTGTGTACGCGCGTGTGTGTGTGTGCAGCTGGCAGCGGTGTTGGATAGAAGGGGAGGAGAGGAGGTGAGATCACTCCTGCTGTTGTGACTGTGTATATGAGAGCGAACTATTTATACACGGCCACCTCAGCCCGCCCCCCCCACACCCCACCCCACACACACACCCCAAAGCACCCCCCCCCCCCCCCCCCCCCTCCTCCCTCCCTCCGATCCCTGTGTCTTGAGCAATTACAGGCCGACTCGACTTTGCAGAATTCAACTTTCAGCAGCTTTGCCCCCCCCCCCCCCCCTCACACACACACACACACACACATACACACTTACACACCCTCCCTCCCTCCACCACCCCCCACTCCCCCCTTTCCCTAAAACTAATCAATGACGGAGATGCGATGGAGGCGGTTAATTGAATTACGGGCTCATTAAGATGCCTACGGTGGCCCGGATGGTGCGCGAAGGCAGCGCACGCTTATATATCTTAATTAATTCGGGTGAAAATGTAATGAAGGAGATGATGAGATAAGAGACGTGAGGCGTTTACGTGTCTGAACCCTTTAGTTTTTTGCGTTGTTGTGGTTTTTTTGGGCTGATTGTTGTGTTTGAAATATAAACTGGAGAACCTTAAGTCTTCAAAGTCAAATAAGCTCATAAACTATTACCAATATTATAGGGAATTTGGAGATGATGAACCTCACAGGTCAGGAAAATGCTCTGAAAAAAGTTGTTGCTTACATTGACACATTTAATTATTTGAAGCATTTTGTTGACATTTTTTCTGTCCTGTCAGAAGATATTAATTTAGGCAGATTTGATTTCCTTTTTTGATCATTTTACTCTTTTATATCATCGCGTTTGAAAGCTGAATGCAGAGGGATCGACCCTCTGCCCTCACACAGGTTTAATCTACATGAAGGAGAACAAAACACACAACACCTAGATATATTTTCCTTAGAAATTTAAACTTATTTTAATTGTAAATCCAAAGTGTAGTTTTTGGGGGGACATAAAAGTGATCAAATGCTCCCGGTGCAGAGAGGCTTTCCCCTCCCTGGGATACACGTGAGGCCCTAATGGCTCCATGTTATCTCAGCGGCTCATCAGTCCGAGCACAGCGACACAAAGGCCGGCAGAGCGGCGCGCTCCCCTGGGTGCGCTCCCCGGACCGTGAACGTCTCACATCTCAGCGCTCTAATGACTCGGTTTGATGTCTCGGCGTTTATCAGCCAGTCGGTCTCACCCCGCCGCGGCTTCCGCACACGCCGGGGTCGCTCCCCCCGGTGCCATGAACTGCGCCTTTTGTTCCTAATAGACCTAAATCCTTTTTAAGGCGGAAAGCTGCGCTCCCGGTCGTGCGCCTCCGCGTCGTTTACGACAATAAAGCGACGCTTGCGTGGGGCCACTAACGAAACAATACACGCAGGGGGTTAAAACCTAATAAAATTAAAAAAAAGGAAAAACACAACTTGTCCGCTCGGCCTGACACAGTGTTTGTGTGTGTATGGGTAAATGACATCTGTTTGCTTCTTCTAAACTCAAATCCAGTAAACAGACTGAGATCAACGCTTTACACGTGAATTGCGTTCCATGTTGCTGCATTTACAATTACAAGCTGAAAAATAAATAAAATACATTTGATATTTTACCTATATTCATACTTACAGAGCTGAAAAATGTTAGATAGGATAAATAAAACATAGACGTGGCGCCATGAAGGTAAAAACTAATAAATACATATCACATCAAATCTCACATTCAACCTTTTTGAAATGATCTGATAATGAAAATCTCAGCTGCACTATTTCCCCCCCTCGTGCTGATTTTGCTGTATATTTTTTAGAAAGCAGCTTGCATGTAGTCTAATGCGGAGGAACATCACAGGCTGCAGGACGGCACTGTACAGCTTTAATGGGCTCCAACTCTTAAAGGGGCCTCGATCATATGCTCACTTTCTTGTCAGCGAATCCCCCGCCCCCCACCACCCCACCACCCCCACCCCCCTCCCCTCCTCCTCCTCCTCCTCCTCCTCCTCCCCCCCTCCAACTGCACATCACGGGCTCCGGGATGAAGAAAAAAGAACCCATTTAAATTCAATTATAAACACGTTTTGTTTAAGTGTTATTATTGTTTGTTGAGACAATTACAGCAGAGCATAGCAAAAATAAAATAAAATAAAAAAATAAAACGCAATAAACGGACCTTTGGCTTTTCTTTGTTATGTTAGAACATTTGCAAAATGTATAATACCACTAATACAAAATTTATAATATATGATTCCTCTTTTCTAGGAATTATTAAATATTTCTTAGGAAATAGCGAATTTATTTTCTCAACTGACAGGAAACTAAAACCACTACTAACAATAATAATGATATTAATAATTAACAATAAATTAGCTGCTATTAACTGATGACCCAAACATTGTTATGTATTTTCATCTGAATTGCACATAAACCTTCATATTTCCCAGTGAAAAGTTATATAAATGAGTCACATAACAAACTGAGGGAAACACTGATGATGAATTCTATTTTTCTACTTGTGCACAAATGGCACAGAATAGAATTTTCGATGTCCACGAGTAGAAAAAGAGCTTGTTTATTTATCTAAGTGGAAGTTGAATAAAAAAAAGCCCTGAGCGGGTCGCAGCAGTGACACGCTGCTGCTCACAGCCAATCAGCGACTAATTGTACATTTACAGCTAATTAAGAGCTGAGGAATTCCTGCTCTACCTGCCTGTGAAGGGTTTTGGAACATTATCAAGGCATCGGAGGACTTAAATGAGTCTGTGCCTGCTGGAGGAGAGCGGATCACTGCGAGGAGGAGGAGGAGGAGGAGGAGGAGGAAGAGGGGGAGTGGGAGAGAGAGAGAGGAGAGAGAGAGAGAGAGAGAGAGAGAGAGAGAGAGAGAGAGAGAGAGACGCTGCACTACTGGAAGGCTAGAGAATTAAGAGATTGCTCATCACGTATTAGACAAAGATTGCATGTTAAGTAGGAGCTTTGGGGAGATGTGCATTGGTTCTCTGTGGTTTGTGTGAAGGTTTGAATCCCTTTTTTTTTTTGCAGTAGCAGCAGGTCCTGCCAGTATCCAGCCTGAGCAGCGAGAGGAAGGGAAGGAGGAGGAGGAGGAGAAGGAGGGGGAGGAGGAGGGGGGGGGGGGGGGGGGGAGGAGTGAGGAGGGGGAGAGAAAGAGAGCAGCGCTCCACCAAACATTGCACACAATCCAACCTACCCCCCCACCCCCAACATGTGCGAATTAAGACACACCAGGACCCTAAATGACGGGCTGAGGTCCTGGAAGATTGCCAAGATTTTTTTCTATTTTGAATTAACTAAATCAAAATCACGTCATTGATCAAAATGTGGGTAACAGAAAAAGCTGTGTGTGTGTGTGTGTGCGTGTGTGTGTGTGTGTGTGTGTGTGTGTGTGCGCGTGTGTGTGCGCGTGTGCGTGCGTGTGCGTGTGCGCGCGTGTGTGTGTAAGGGAGAGATATTTATATACATTTTTACATATACTCATCTTCATCTCCCTGCGCCAGGATCCAGTCAAGTCATAATATGTGACAGATCTGATTCTCTAAATGTTATACTTGGCCCCGAGAGAGACGAGCGAGTTTGAAAATTCAACTTAAAAAGCAACTACTGCGGCTTTGGCTTCTAATATCATTCCTACGTCCATAAAGCTTCTTTTGGAGGCGCTCTTATCTCCAAATATCATCATCTCGTTCTATAGGGAGAGCAGAGAGCAGCAAAAAAATGCAATAAAGCAGCTCTCGAATCTGATTCAGCAATGCGATGATGCTCTATACGCACCGACACAGAAAATTGGATTCTTCCCCTGGTAGGTAGAAGAACATGGCGCTGGGCTGTTTCACCTGCAGGGAGGCTGGATGGGAGAGCGTGTTAATGGCAGTGATGATGTGTTTGTTTATGAGAGTCCTCTGGCTTGTCTGCGGGGTGCAGGGACGCACGTTGTGTCTGCCGTGGCTGCCTTCATTTAGGTCCTCTTTCCAGTGCTGCAGCGGCGGGTCCGTGGAGACTACATGGCTGCTCTGTGTTCAAACAGCTCGTCTGCCATCTAAATCAGGCTTTTAGGGCAAAAGAATTCTACATGAAAATACCACAATGTGCTGAACGTTCTATAGCAGCACCAGACTGGGATGTTTGGGGAATATGTTAAGTCTCTCTCTCTCTCTTTTTTTGTGGGGGGGTTGTTATTCTCTAACTGCTATCTACCCACAGGGCACCAGGGCCTCCTTATGGAAAAAAGGCATGAAATTGACTTTATGTCCTTAAATGCAAAACAGATTTGCAGAGAAAACACAGTAATCCTCCTCAAAAATCAAACAATCCACCTGCAGTTTTTTTGTTTTTACTTCGAGTCGTATCTCATCAATTATAACCTGCATCCTCCAATCAAATGTCAAATTATTTCATTTATTTCTTCTTCCTTTTTTTTAAGAAATGAAATAAATAAATAAATAAAAAGTCAAGTGTGTTTTATCCCTCAGTCCTTATGATGATGCTGTTATCATTGTGGTCACACACTCTGGGGAAACGCAACAATTTATACAAATCAATAGTGTTCAAATAATTCATGACTGATCACATGGTATTTTAGCGCCCTATTTGCAGTAGAAAACCATGTTTTGTTTGGCTCCCAGAGGGCAACATGAAAGACCTGAGGAGGGAGGGGGGGCAAAGGGAGGGGAGGGGGGGGCAGGGAAGAGGGTGCATGAGGATAATAGGAGGACATTGATCATTTGGTGCATAAGGAGACAACTGGACCTGTGAGGGGAAAAAGCTAACAAGATGTATTATTTATACATTTAGATCCGTCTGGGCTTCTCATGTACATTTTATTACATCAGATTTACATCATCGTCTACGGAGTGGACACGTTGTTGTGGCCAGAAATAATAAGGAATATTTCTATTTATGTAGCAATCTAATTGTAGTCGTCGGTGGAGCAGAGCCTGGACACCAGTTAGTGTCCTTCAGTAGCACACATATGAAATGATTATTGTGCTGCTTGCACTGTGGGACCAAACAAACCCTAATTTGGACAGTGCGAGTCTGTCACAGCTTGTAATAGAAATTAACTCTGTAAATGTGGAGATGGATCAAGTTCCCTCCTGGCAGGGGGACCATTCCACAGACATGTTAACAACGTCTTCAGAGACCAATGAGGCCCATTTACAATAAGTGTCTGTTTTAAGTCTCTCACTTTGTGTGCGTGTGTGTGCGTTTGTGCGTTTGTGTGTTTGTGAGGCTCACCACAGCAGGCTATAAGGGGTCCCTCTGGTGTCAGTCGGAGAGCAGCCATTTAACACACACACGCAGCAGAATGGCTTTTATAAAGTGATGCTACACTTTCTCAATCACGCTATTAAGGCCTTGTCTGGAGAGAGAGAGAGAGAGAGAGAGAGAGAGAGAGAGAGAGAGAGAGAGAGAGAGAGAGAGGGATAACATGTTTTACAGAGAGTGATTTATGTTGTGTTGAGAAAAGAGGAGTCCCTGATAGATGGCTTCATTAGAATTAATTAACAGAATGATAGATCGACACAGACGGAGCAGACAGAGCAGAGAGAGGGAGAGAGAGAGAGAAGAGAGAAAAAGAGAGAGTGAGCAAAGGAAGATGGAGGGATACCACAAAACAAAACGGTTAATGAAGTAGTTGGGGGGCTTCAACAGGCTTATAATGCAAAATGTGGAGACGGAGCCTTTATGTGTGTGTGATGGGACATGAGGGTCCCCTATAGGTGGGACATATAGAGACACGTCTAAATGCCAGCTCACCCACCCAGAACCTTCACCACCTTCACCTGAAACCAGGTCAAAGGGCAGTGTGGCGCTCAGTGACCCATCCAGGAGAAGGACAGGAGCAGGAGCGTATATACTTTCAGTGTGTTTGTGTGTGTGCCTGTCAAGGGCACGTACCAACCGTCAACGTAAGCCTGATCAGGTCTGCGCCGCAGGCTGTGTCTGTTGGCTGAAGACAGGCTTTGATGGGCCAAATCACTGCCTCTCTTCTACCAGACATGTCTATCATTTCATGTCTTTGAAACTCTCCTCTCCTCCTCCAGATAAGCAGCCACTGCAATCAACCCTAAGTCCACTTTTTATACGCTTCAAATGTGTCAGCTGTGTTTAGCGTTTTGTAGAGTTGATGCGTAGAATCGGAGCCCGAGGAAGGGTGAAGTGAAGTCATGCCGAGAGTTAAAAAGCTGTGTTAAATGTGTAATCACTTACTTCTGTAAAACCTCGAGTTTCACAATAGTAAAATGCTCTGATTCAACTCAAATATATAAAAATATCACAATTAGTAAAGGTACTATGTTGTCAGTAAGGGCTCTCATCAGAGCGGGGATTCATTTGTTTCATAAAAGAGTGAATTATTAATGGATTCTTACTTAGAATATATGCAAGTTAATGTATTAGAAATGAAAATACCCAAAATTGCAGCTATTCACTTTTTCATTGGATATTATATTTCAAATTTTGTAGGAATTTCTAAACAAAACTGTAAAAACACCTTGAATAATACAATAATTTAAAAAAAAATTAAAAAATAAAATGTAGATACTATTATTTATTCAAACAGGGGCTCAATTGGGGAATTTTCCTGCTTCCTGTTCCTCTACAATAAGACATCTGAACAGGTAAATCAAAGCAGAGGAACAAGCTTTGGAGCAGCACGAGCAGACGGTAGCACAAATATAAAGTACACATATAGTACTGGAGTAAATCTACTCGGTTTCTATCTGTGATCATATCAGGACTGTGGAAGACAAGGGTAGCCACCATTGCGGGGTAAAGAAACAGGTATTTTTGGAAGCAGGTGAGATGAGGAGGAAAATGTGGTGAAGTCAAATGCAGGTGGACGAGGAAGGTTGAGATCGGCAGGAATGAAAATTGCTCTTTTTTCAGTAGCGGCAGTCAAAATGTCATGTGAGTGTTATTAAAAAGCCAGACACGGGCATCAGTAAAGGAGTGGAATGTCAACTTATGAGATCATAACTGTGATACGCCCTCTGACCCATCAGTGATCAGAAGAAAGGTGCCATCCAAAGTGATGTAACACAGCTGATGGGTCATTATTGGTTAAAAATAATAATTGGTGTTTAGCCTCATATATGTTTCCCATATGTGGTTCCTATGTTCATCACAGAGGTGTTATTGTAGGTGTTACTGGCCAGTGCTACCTTCCCTCTCTAGACAGTCATTATGAGCTCCCAGCTGATAGCTGAGTGAGCCGCTGTAGGCAGGGAGCACCTGTCACTATCCATCCATCCACCCGTGTCTGCCTTCACTCAGCTCTGATGGAGAGAAGAAGACCCCGAGAAGACCACAGCAGCCTCACTGGCTGAGAGCCACAATTAACCTAATTCCCTCTCCGTTCATTTGACACACCTCATCTATAGGTGCAGGCAGCACAGATGTGATGCTGAAAAAAAAGTGTCATATTAAATATAGACTATAACAAATCTGCAGTGCAATTGCTGATCTTTTTTTCCCATCTTTAATTACATCACCCACCCATCCACCCGTCCTCTCATCCCTCCTTCCCCTTCTCCCATCCGTCCGACCATCCATGCCCGCTTACATGGATCCAGGCATCAAACACGCGGTCACGTGACATGAATGAGAAATCAGCAGGTATTAGTGAACTTTAACGACCCTGAAGCGGAGAGTGGATTCCCCTCTCGATGTTTAAGAGAGCGGCAGCAGCAGCACCGGAGCACAGAGTGGATGGCCCTCAGCCTCCAGCTACGCTCCCTTACAAAGTTGTTTTCCTGGAAAATTAGCCAATTGACTAATGGCGTAAATGTAGTTAATTACCACCACCAGTACCCCAAACAGTCATCTCTGCCTGTAACTAATAAGAAATCAATTAGCTAATGAATTGGTCATTAAGTGAAAAGCTAATCTTGGCCGAGGTATTTTTTAATGATTATTTTTGCCTATGATCCTGGCTAATTGCCGTTGTCATACTACGCTCTTGGCTTTCAGCATGCCTAATGAAGCTTCATTAGATCATAACTGGCACTCTTGGAAGATTCGCGGGCAAACCTGCTTCCCAATTATTTTTAATTGCCAGACATTCTGCACAAACAAGTGCTGCTGCACCTTGCGGAACAGGAGAGCTCAGGCTGGCTGTGCCCGCGCTTCCTTCATGACTTCATTTGAAGCGATTAGAGCGCGGGGCAGGGTCGGCGTGGAGCGGCTGTTGTCTGTGGTGTATCTAAAGAGCCCATCAGCTCAAACCACCGGGCCCATTGTTGCTCTGCGTTCCTCGCTTTGATTTGGACAGAGGAGAAAAGCTGCTGCTTCCAAAGAGGCGAGAGCGGCTCTGTGTCACACACACAGAGAGAGAGAGAGAGAGAAAAGGAGAGAGAGGGGGAGAGAGAGATAGAGAGAGATTCATATATTTAACTTGCAATTCTGTGCAATTACAAAGACAATATCAACATGCACATCCTCTCTCTCACACACACAAATACATGTCTATAGGACCATGTGGTGTTTGTCACCTCAAACCAGTCTGGAAGGAACCAAAAGCGCAGACAAAGACAAGTAAACACATGCACGCACACACAAAGTCTGCCTACCTGTACATGTCTCAGCTAACAAAAGCAAAGGAGAGAGAGAGAGAGAGGGAGAGAGAGAGAGAGAGAGAGAGAGAGAGAGAGAGAGAGAGAGAGAGCATCCCTCCCGGGCATGAATAATTAAGAAAAGACAAAAGAGCCTTGTTTTTTTCCCCTTTTTCCTCTTCTTCTTCTTCTCCTTCTTCTTCTATCTCCGTCTTTTGTGTGTCTAGTAAACCCCAGTGTGGTGTTTCTCTGAGTTCTCCCCTAACAAGATGGAGGAGCATTTCCTCCATGGTGCTCACACAACACATGTTTCCAATCTGACCCCGTCCAAGTATCTCTGCCTAACATGAGGAGTCTTGTGGTGAAAGCAGAGCTGCTGAAACTCTGTCAATCCCACTGATGCGTTCAGACAGTTTATCCTGAATTTGCCTTCGACTCAAACATCGGGTCTTTCCCTCCATTGTAGCATTAGATGGCAAACACAAACAATACAACTTCAATATCAGGGGACTGAAATGTTGTTGTGTTTCCCATTATTGCTACAGAGAGAAAAGGATTTTTATCAAATTTTTCATTTCAAACTATATTTGTAAAGGTCAGGCTGTATTTAAAGGCACAGGCATGGAACCTGCATCTTTGTCTTCTTCCTCTGATGGCACATTTTATTTCTATACCGTCAAATATCCCCAATGTTGAAATCTTAATAAGATCAGAACATTTAAATTCACAAATTTAGTTATTTTAGTGTCATGCTTTAAATTTCCTTTACATTTGCCTCCTGGATCGTGCTTTAAATAGTCATATTATAAATGTCTGTGCTGGTGAAGATATGGCAACATTTTAAAGCCGTCTGCATTAATACACTTGTCAAGTCAGAGAATATTCACCCAGTCACAATATTCCAAATAATATGTTTTTGCCAAAATGTCAAGACTTTAAGACAGCTGCCAATCCCGCAAATACCATGAGCAGAAAAGGCCTCAGATTATATATGTGTGTGTGTGTGTGTGTGTGTACGCTGATGACACTCTGAGGAACAGGGCCAGGCCTCCTTTAGTGTCACGCTGATGTCTGACAGTGGATGAATGGCGCTCCAGATGTCTATCAATATTTAGCAGTAACCGTCCCCGAGCAGGCCGGAGCGACGTGGCAGCTGAGAACACGAGGTGGTGCTGCTCTGAACCGCTCACTCCCACTTTAAATGGAAGCTAAAGCCTCTCTGAAGCCGCCGGCGTCAGCCTCGGCTAAACACACCTTGCGGTCTCTCGTCGGCGGCGCGTCACGTTGAGGGCACGCTTACATCAATAATGAACTTCTCACTTACGCCGAGCAGACACTGAACAAGTTACATTTGTATTAACTCACTCTGAACCTTTGCCTTGCCAGTTTTTATCAGACAAACCCTGCAATTAGTGCGCTCGTGACTCGAAGCCACAAGTCTCTGGACAATTTAGCTTTATTCCAAGACGTGTCAGAAACTTGTCAGACGCCCGACCGCTTAATCGAAGATCATTGGTACAATTACTGGAGCTTTACTCTGGACTAATTGGTGCAGAGCTGCCTGGCTTGATCCTCATTCATTCAAAGCTTCAACCTAAGTCAAGTTCAAACCATAGTAAAGACGACAGAGTGGCTACTGTTTTGTATCTAAACTTAAGGACACTTAATTACTTAAATTAGTATGAGAAACGGGACAGAACCACAGTGGAAATGAGCAACTATGTGGTTTTTTTGAGTTCCAATCCCTTCATCACATTCCAACAGTACAGTGAAGATTATGGAAATAGGAGACATTGACCTATTGACCTGTTGGCCATGTGATCCTACAGCAACACACATAGTCACAATGAATGAAACAAGACAACAAGCCAAAGCTCACGTAACAAATATAATTAAAGCTGTCTACCAAGCTCTGTCTATCAGCTCCTGAGTGACAAAATTGCTGGAGAAGTATCAGGATCGGAGCGAGAGGAAGGAAAATTCCTGAGTTCCAATCCAGCAAAAGGAACATTTGTTTGCAACATCTGCAACTATGTCAAATTAGCTGTTTTTAGCATTTCTGCACTCCAGCATACAGATGGTGAGATATAAATAATATAACAAGGAAACATTCTTTGTTTAAAAACCATGAAGAACTCTGGCACCACAGTCTTTTAACGCCGTTTTTAACTTCAAACAAGAGAAAGAAATCACATTACAAAACTACGCCTGTCTGTTCTGAAGCCACTGTCACATCCACGCAGTGACACACATGGCTACACACACGCACAAATCACATTACAACACATCTAATTGAAGTTTATGATGCAGAAGAGAGCATATGCTCATTGCGCCAATCGAATCATTAGGAAAGCACACAGTAGGCTGAGGACTTGCCAGGACTGCAAGCTGAGGAGAATATTTGAAGGCCCGGATTTGCTGTCTGTGACCATTTCTGCATTGAAACATGTAAACACGTCGACACGGACACACACAGCCGCACAAACACACAAGCACCCAGTCTGACATTCAGTGGTATCTCTGCCTAGCTATCCCCTCACGCTTCGCTCTGCCTCTCCGCGAGCAGGTTGAGCTCTGACACACACGCACGCACACACACACACACATTGTGTCTGACTCTAGGCCCTGTGGTGAGATGCTCCTTTGACCGGCCTTGATCCAGAGCGGGGAGAGTAAGTGGAGGGGAAGTGAGACAGACAGGAGCAAAGACAGCCCGTCAGAGTTAAAGGCAAACAGACATTAGGCTTTCCAGAGCTGCAGTGGCTGTCTCTGACTCTGCTCCGCTCTACACTTTATGAAATTTACATGACGCATCAGAAAGGCCACAAGAGCCTCTTTGATTGTGGAACTGTGCCTGAAAAATACATCAGTGGCCATCTTTTCTGGCAGGGAAGCTAGAAGACAGACCGAAAAACGCACTCGGTATGTTCATGCACTCTCTCTGTCTCACACACACACACAGATTCGCAAACACAAACAACATGACACACGCAAAGGCAACGGACAGAGTGACAGCCACACACACACACACACATACATTTCCTCTCCCAGACTCTCTCTCACCCTGTGTGTGTGTGTGTGTGTGTGTGTGTGTGTGTGTGTGTGTGTGTGTATGTGTGTGTGTGTGTGTGTGTGTGTGAGGCGGTGGGATGTAACTCCTCCGTGTCATCTCTAATCGCTGTGATCTAAATGTATAAGAATTGATGGTGCCTTCCACCAAATGCTGTTATGGGGGACCTGGTTTGTTTATTTAATGAAGCCGGTGTCACAGCGGATCTGCGTCCTTGCCTTTGGAAACGGTGGCAGGTGTTGGTGGCAGATTTTCCTCAAACAGGGCCACTGAATTAACAAATCAGATTAACATAATATTGGCGTCAGATCCAGGGGCCGGTTTCTCTGGCACGGCTGTCCCTGTAGTTTGCCCGTACGGATGCTCCCCTCTCGTGTCCAGATGTCCCCCCACAGTTGCAGCTTTCTCTGCCCGGTAACCGTTAGATCTAGGCCCAGGCTGGAACAATGTGAATTCCCGGAGCACAAGGACACAGCGGTTTTTCTGCACTACTTTAATGAAAGTGCCTTCATCGGGAATGTGTGTGAGCAAATGCATGTGGTGGGAGTTCGCATTGGAGTGTTTGGACCAACGGGATGATTTGTCCATGTGCATATTGTCCAAATGCAATGTCTCATAATGAACCTGCAGTGGTCAATAAGTCCTACAAACCCAGAGACATGTAAAGAGATGAGACAGTTACAACTACTGCCTCTTATTAACAATCAAGAGTTAAATTGTTATTGTTCTGTCTTTCTCTTATGCCAGTGATTTATAAAAAAGGACACATTTTAGTTGCAGCATGTTATACCTCCATTGTTGTTGTTGTTGTGTCTTTCAGTCATCCCTCGATAAACAGGAACAAAAATGAATAAATTGTTGTAATTTGATTGAATTGATGAATGGATTTAATGTAATGAATTCATAAAGTAATGCCAATTAAAAACAGTCTGTCAGTCTGATGGAATGGACCTCAGGACTGAACCAAACTGCAGCTCGGGGTGAATTTCACTGCTGCTGCTGCTGCTTGCACACTGCTGCAGTGCAGTTTTAAGTGAAAAGCAGAAGTGTGTAAACTAAGTGTAAACTAGCTGTCACAGTTATTTATTTCCTCCCCGTCTATCGACCTGATGTTTGGGATAAACTGGCAACACAAACAGAGACTGCCTCCTAACGAGTTAGCCATATTATACAGAATATTAATAGGTTTGGAATGAGGGAAGCGAGCAGCAGTAAAACCTCAAAGTGAGCTGATGTGTGCTATAGATTCCATTACCTCCATTTACCTTGCTGTTTATTCACTCGTTGACAGTGGTAAACAAAAAGCAAAGCGTTTAAAATGAACGATTCTCCTCTCATGCAAGTTTTACAAAACATTGACTATTACGGGCAAAAAGCGATTGTGACGTTCCATTTTCTAATCACCTAATTTCACAGCAGACTGCCTGTGCAACAACACATCAACAGCCCCGTCTGTCCTACCAGAGACATTGAGGCTGAAGGGACGTGTCCAAGTGACTCAGTGTGATACAAGCCGTCTCAAAATGAAAGTGGACACCAGAGCTTAAAGTTAGTTGCGGCATAAATGACGAGCATTCTGATAGAATGCAGAAAGAGAAGTTTTTTTATTCATAATTATTGGTTTCAATCCAACACATAAAGCGACTCGGCAGTACGCAGATAAGCAGTGATGGCTCGGGGAGTTATGATAATGGATGTGTACAGTGACAGCGGATGGCTCAGTCAATCATAAACACCTCTCATCTCATAATCACAAGCCATAAGCAGGCCGGGGATGCCTGCTGGAAACACGGCGGCACAACACTGACAAATCTAATGATCAACAATCACTGACAATCTGCAACACACACACGCACACACACACACACACACACACGCACACGGGCACATCAGTAGACCTGCCCGTGTGCGTGACAGGAAACTCAAACTCAAACACCATGACTGCAGCTGCACTCACATCTTATTTTAAAACGTAAGCAAATAGAGGAGATTGGCCACATTTAATGACAAAAGAAATCCCAAATCAGGTGCAAAATGAAGGTTTGCCAATCCCTTTAACAAAGGAATACTAAATCTGTCAGAAAATCCTCCAATTCCCTTCTGTTGGGAGTTTGGGTGCAAACACAGCAGCAGTCCCAGTGCCTCCCTCAGCTCTGTCCATTTCCATAAACGCTGCTGGCTGTCTCACCTACACCAGAAACACTCCTAGGCTAAATGCCCTGGCATATCATTTCTCCCTCTCTCTCCCTCTCTCTCACCTATTCTAAACCAAATGTTCATTACCATGCGGCCTGCCTTGGAGAAAGAGAAGGAGAGAACTAAGAGTACAGAGCTGAGATCATTGACAGCTTGATGTGACGAAGGTCAATTGAAATAACAGGTTTTTGTGTGTTTATATTCTAAATGGGCCACTTGTGTCGGCTGTTCTTGGCTCTCTGCAGAAGGGGAAGCTGGGGAGCACTGTGGCTATAGGCCCGACACACACACACACACACACACACACACATGCTCTCATTCACTCACTGTAATGAGCAGGTTATGCTAAGGCACAGGCTGCTAAAATCTGTAATTATAATCAACCTCTCTCTCCACCTCTCGCCCTCATCTCCTGCCTTTCTCTCCATCTCGGCTCCCTCTTTCTTTTTTCTGTCTACATCAGTGAGCGGGCATCAGGGAATCCTTCCCTAAGCACTGGAGGTAATGAGTTTATTGATTAACATGCAGAGATGAAGCAGCTCTCGCAAATTAGTGTTGTTTTACATTATTAGATGGACTCAGGGCACTTCACAGCGCTACAAGACCATTACCTCATCACAGTCACATAAGTCATACAAGCATCAGCTCCATTTCCCTGCAGGAGTAGAACTTTGCTGAAACCTGTTTGGACTTTGGAAGATTCGGTGTCAGTTTCTGCTGAGCGGTTGTTGAGCGTCAGACTCAGCCAGACTTTGTGTTGAATTCTGTTGTGTGTTTTGAATGTGTTTGTGTTTGTATGCGGGTAAGGGGTTCACTCTGTCAGATGACTGGCAGCTCTGCATCTGGCAAACCATCTGGATAAGGCTGATCACATGCGACCCACATAACTGGTGCGTAACTCTGCAGTCTGATGCCTCTCACGGCCTTACAGTACCTGCAGCAGGAGCTCTGACAGCAGCAGACGAGTGTTGTTGTTGTTGTTGTCGATGGATGGATGAAAGCAATGGAGATAATAATAATAATACTGTGTTGCATAGTTTGATTGTGTACTTTTACAGTCTAACAGCCTCCTACCATTGTTTGAAAGTTAATTATGTTAAACATTAGGACTGTACTTTGATAATGAATCATTTGGATTCAGTCAGATGGATCAATTTACTCATACAAAACTTAATACGACTTAGGAAAAAAACAGTAAAAGACCATAATCTGATCAAAATCAGTCTGAACTGAATTTTGAAATAAAATGTATAACTGTGAAACATAGTACAGATTAGTTGATTAAATATACTTTATATACAACACATTTATTGTCATTTTTTATTACAGATATACAGTGTCGGTTTTAGTTTTGATTTAGCTGAACAAAATGAAATTAAATGAAAATAAATACTTACTTATCGGCAATAAATAGTATAAATAGATAAAGAAAAAAATGTAACTTCTGTTTTTATTTTTAAATTATTTTATTTTAAATATGTTAACATTATCTTAGCAACACATTAGTGGTAATTTGTATTTAGTGGTTTTGAAAATGAAAATAAAATCCAAATCTGATCAACTGTTCTATAAGCACACACACAGGTATGTACAAAATATCATGAAAATATACCTGTTTTTGAGCTATCCTGCTGACAAACAAATAAACAAACCCAGTTCAAAACCTAACCTTTTTGTTGAAGGCCATGATTGAGAATAACTCAACTGTCATACTGTAGTAAATAAATAACTGTAGTACTATAATATGTGAATTATCATTGCAGAGAAATAAAAACAAATAGTCCCGTCCCCGTCCCCCGCCCCCACACACACAACCTCCCCGCGCCTCTTCAAAATATTCCCATATCAACAACACACACACACACACACACACCCACACATAAACACACATTGTTTTAAACTGCCTGTCATGTACCCTGAACGTCTCACAGCCTCATCCTTTAGGAGGGTTACACTCACTCGCCGCTCAGTCAGAGGGGAGTCCCTAAACTCAGGCTTCCCCCTCGCCACCCGGATCCTTCCTCTGAAGCTCCCTGGTGCGCAGCATGTCAGAG
Organism: Genypterus blacodes; assembly: GCF_046128005.1. Lineage (NCBI taxonomy): Eukaryota > Metazoa > Chordata > Actinopteri > Ophidiiformes > Ophidiidae > Genypterus > Genypterus blacodes. The sequence goes on from NW_027466822.1 coordinate 60,614, forward strand.
GAGCTATGAAGATACCAGCAGAAATGGCAGAGCAAAGAATTGGCGTCAATCTCTCACCACCGGTGCCTCTCTGGTGCCACTTTGATGTGATGGCTGCTCTTTGCTTTGTGATGTGGTGGAGCTGTCAGATTAGCGGGCCTGTCACGGCTCTGTCTGCGCGTCTGTTGGGCTTGACAGAGCCTATGATGGAGCTCAGGCTAAACAAAAGGGTTATCACCTTCCCTTTGCTACCCTTTCATATAGGGGCAGGAGGGAGAGGAAGGCTTCCATCCGTCATGCAGCGAGGAGGTGAGGAAGAGAGCATGACACGCTTTAGCCACCAGCCAACTGGGGGAGCGGGAATAGAAACGAAGATCTGATCTCTGTTGAGACACATAAGGTGGATACATGCGGAAATTTAACGCTGCTTTAAAAAAACATTTGCTAAATATGAATAGGCTCACTAACTTAGCATTTTATTAGGTTCACTGATTTTCAACAGGAGACTACAGATGCAGACAGTTGCCGAGTGGTCACCTTGGCAACCGTAGAGGTTACCCCCAAATGGTGCTCACTTTACCAGCTACAACAGCGGCCATTGAAAGTCTGATGTCTGCTTTGAAATGACTAAGAACAAACAGGAAACAGGTTAATTCAAATATGTTGCCATATGTTTCAGAAGTGACTTACAGAGATCAAAAATAAAGCTTTCAGAGCAGTTCAGGGCTTATGGGTTTGTCTACCTGGATGCATTTCTATACCCCCTGAAAAAGAGAGTACACACAGAAAAATCTGTGCATTAGAGCTTTCACAGAGTCATGGTGTATTGCAGGGCTCTTATCTTGTACTACATCAGACAGGCGGTGATTCAATGATAACAACTGTCAACCTCACTGACGCCGCTGTGGTCTTTCTGTGCAGAGTTTGAAGTTTCTCCTCGTGTCAGTGTCGGTTTCCTCCAGGAGATCCGCTTTCCTCCCACAGTCAAAACACACGCAGGTTAGATTAGCTGGAAACTCTAAATTGCCCGTTGGTGTGAATAAGGGTCTCTGTTTCCGTGTGTGTGTGTGTGTGTGTGTGTGTGTGTGTGCGTGTGTGTGTGTGTGTGTGTGTGTGTGTGTGTGTGTGTGTGTGTGTGTGTGTGTGTGTGTGTGTGTGTGTGTGTGTGTCTGTGTGTGTGTGTGTGTGTGTGTGTGTGTGTGTGTGTGTGTGTGTGTGTGTGTGTGTGTGTGGGGTTCACCCTGCCTTTCACCCAATGAATGCTGGGGTAAGTGGATAGATGGATGGATGGTTGGGTACCTAATAAATTGGTACCTAAGTTTGTATAGAAAGAACACCATAGAAGAACAGAACAAGGTGGGAGTATGTGATTTTTGTTCCCCCTCCCGTAAACTTACAGGAAGTCCCCGCTGTCTGCACTTCCTGTTAAATGCAGCTGTTACATGAAAGGAGGCATAGAGAAAGCGATCCATTTCTCTGGACACCTGGCTCCAACAGCATACAGGTGCAGTGTGTGTGTGTGTGTGTGTGTGTGTGTGTGTGTGTGTGTGTCTGTGTGTGTCTGTGTGTGTGTGTGTGTGCGGATGTTTCAATGAAATGAAATAACACACTAATGAGGAGAGAGTGATCACTGCTGACACGGCCAGGCTCGCACAGTAATATGAAGTTCCTGTTTCAAGTCGTTCTTATTTCCTGTTTGACTTGTAGTGTAATTAAGAGGCCAGGGCCTCGGCTACACTTACTGCAGCCTGCATTACTGCGCAGCTCTTTGGACGAGTTCATTACAAAACACTTCACAGAGCAGCATCTGCAAATCAGAACAAATGATTAAAGCGATCGCCTCCAGCAGAAGATAAGTACAGAACATGTGTTTACTCGTGGAACACAGTTAACTTGCAGTGCTCAGATTCTTTATTGATATGTTTTGGCATTGCTGTGTTATTGATTCTCATCCTTTAGCAGAATGTTGGTATGGAGACCGAATACACTAACATCAACAGGACACACTTGGATTGTGTCATGTGCCAAAATACCCATGTCATCATCGCGAGCGACAGGAAGTAGGCCTGTACCATATGCTGCGTTCAAGTGCTCATCGAAAGGTGGTGTATACCAAATGGTGGTTAACTGCTATATAATATTAGGTGTCTATGTGTGTAATATGTGACTCTGATAATGAAGAAAAACTAAGAAACAAACACAAACAAACTCTGAGCTGAGCCTTACTTACCTCAGGCCTCTTCAGAGTCTCCAGTCCAGCCTGGGGTGGAGTTCTCCCACTCTGGTTTTTAAGGGAGGTTTCTGTTTTGTGTCTCTCTGAGCTTCCTGTGATGCGATGGCATTCCTCTTGCCATGGCCACAGATCATTTCCTGACGAATCCCACAAACTGCAGTGACTGAAATCTCTTCCAGACTGATCCTGACTTACACGCTCTCTGCTGAGACCACGGCCAACGTTGCCAGGCTCGAATTTCACTTACAAAGTCCCGCAAAAACCTCGATCACTTCCAGGTTGATCAGACCAAAGCTGCCCACCCTCACAGGAGAAAAACAGATTATCTCTTCACAGAAATAAATATATTCACATTACAGTCAACTGAAATAGACACACTCCATTGAAGCCACACAGGTGCTAGAAACAGCAAAAACTATTAGAATGCATGTGAGTTAATATCCTTTTATGTATCAGTGTAAGTTTGTATAGAATGCGGTTTGGTTTTTGTTCTGCAGGGTTGAGCAGGATGTACCTTGTCTGTGTGGAAGGAGGCTGCATAACACCATATGGGCGGCCATTACCTGGAGCATAATCGCCTTCCTGATGTATGACTGGGAACTGACTGCCTCACACAACCGAGAGAGGGAGAGAGGGAGAGAGGGGGAGAGAGAGAGAGAGAGAGAGAGAGAGAGAGAGAGAGAGAGAGAGAGAGAGACAGCTAGAGGGCGATGAAGATAATTAAAGCCACGCATTCCTGAGGTCTGCTTCACCTGACAAATTATGAAAGGATTTATTAGTGTGAGTGGGACGCTTTCTTCTCCTGTCCTCCGCTGGGCAACACATCTGTTATTTGAATAATGTTTTCACAACCAAATGAGAAGGGAGGAATCGGGAGGAACCAAGACTGTAACACTGGTGCTGACAGAGAAAGAGAGAGAGAGAGAGAGAGAGAGAGAGAGAGAGAGAGAGAGAGAGAGAGAGAGAGAGAGAGAGAGGCAGAGACAGAAGCAGAGACAAAGAGAGAGAGACAGAGAGAGAGAGAGCAAAAGAGAAAGAGCGCAAGAGAGAGAGAGAGAGAGAGAGAGAGAGAGAGAGAGAGAGAGAGAGAGAGAGAGAGAAAGCATATTGAGTTTGTTAATAGTAAAAAAAAGAACACAGCATGATTTCCATTGACAGTGGAGGAGATAATGAGGTGTTTTGATGTGACACGAAAGACAGAGGGATCTAACAAAGGTAGTCAGGTAGTGCTGCGCAGCTGTGCTACAGGTCAACTCACTCTCTCTCACACACACGCACGCACACACGAGCATTACAAACTAGTTGCACACACTCAAACAATGAGCGCAGGCGTACGCGACACACAACTCTGACCCCGTCTGTCACATCATTCTCTCTCTATTTTCTAAGTTGACCTGCTGATCTGTAAAAATACACACATTATTCTAGACACAGGTACTCTCTGTACCCCGACACACACACACACACGCACACACACACACACACCATGCTATTAGAGATAAATACCAATATGAATAGAATAATCAGGTATGTTTCATTATTTCCACAGCTGTGAATAGGAGATATTAATGTGTTCATCATAGTGTGTATGTGTGTGTGTGTGTGGGGGCTGGGGGGTCTACATGCACTTTTTTTTTAGAACTCTGTGTGTTTATTGAGTGTGTTTACTGAATGTCCTGTGTGTGTGTCTGTGTGTGTGTGTGTGTGTGTGTGTGTGTGTCTCGCTGCTTGGGCATCCACCTCAACAGCATTTCCATTTGAAGGCGTCCATCTCAGCAGAGATAATAAGGAGCAGTGTGTGTGAGTGTCTCCCCAGAGGAGTGAGTGACAGTCTGAGGAAGCGTGGAGATACACTTATTCACACTGATGGAGAGATCAGAGTGAAACATGGCAGACGTTGTCATTGCAGCCTTACACCAGAGGAAGGAACGCTTCCTAACATTGATGTTACAGTCCTGTCTGGCAGACAGCGGCGCTCTGAAGACAAACAATCATGCAGGACAGCGAGAAGAGAGGGAAAGGAGGACAGCTGGGCAGCAGTGAGGAGAAGAGGGGAGGAGCCTGCAGTGCTGCTCCCACACTAAGCTCCTCCTGCTTCACTCCTCAGGGCCCTAACATACTTTTACAGTAAATGTGACGTGGTGCACAACCTGTGGTCACTGCTCGCACAAAACAACAATAGCAGACAAGGAAACCAACTTTGAAATTAAGTGAAATGAAACTGAACATCACGATTTCTTCAATTTTTGTTTTAAATTCCACGTTGCTTTACTTCACTGGACTCGAATGCTGACAGTTTGTGTAGGTTATTCATGGAGTGACTGGAGCTGAATGTGCTTCAGGAGGAGCCATGAGTGTGTTCTGTCATGAATGCGTTTCTCTGCTTCCTCTTACACCATTTTGATAATCTTTGCATTTTTTGTGAAATCTATGTGGAAAAATGGAAAATAATTCCCTGATTATGCAGTAAAATTATGCAGCGTTGCAAAAAATGTGCATTACTTTCAGTTGCATTGAATTCAGATGTGGCAGAATTGCAATAAGCTGGAGGGGCTGAATTATAACAAAATGGTGAGGAATATGAAAAAACAAAGATAAAACAGGTGAAGATTTTCTGGTGTGTGTTGGCCAGAGATAAGTCAGCTTTGATCAGCACGGATTCTTGTGTGGATATTGGATGAATCTGCCAATGTGGCCATTATCAAAGCACACTGATGAGAATTTGCTTGCTGTTCTAACTTGCACTCTTCTACCTTCTAATCTTCTAGTGCAGCGAAAACTCAGGTCAATGGACCAACACAGAGGTTGTGCACCAAGTAGTCAGTACAGGCTTAAATACAGACAATTCATCAGAATAGGTGAGTGTTTAAATACATATTTTGACTTGACGTGATAATAAAAGCACAGGTTTAATAAACATTAATGACTCAGATGGACCAGAGCCATTATTGGTGAAAAAGGTCAGCTAGGGTAACGTAGCAGCTCACTGGTTCTTATGCCTGCTGACCCTCAGCAGTGTATATTTCCCATCACTCCCTGCTGTGCCCACACCTGATGTTGTTGTTTCACCTATCAAGAGCTGGGAGGCACAGGGTCTTAATCAATAGCAGGGAGAGATGGAACACAAGTATGCTGTTAAGTGCTTCTCATGGAGTAGGATGGAGGACCAATATAGTAGCTGATGGACCACCTGATGATGATCATGATGACCCTTATAGATACAGGATACGGATGACAATAGTACTTTGTGATGATGGGCTTAAAGAAGAACAGATGTTATTGTTATTGTGCGCATTTCATATGATGGAATCTGGAAGTGAGTCAGGTAAATGTGTGTATTCCTGGATGTCAATGACAGATCCTAAACTTTGGGTCCAGGCTGGGTAGACTGAATTAACAGCAGAACACATTCTTTTCTCACCGATGAAAAAAAACAAAAATCTTAAATTGTGCAACCCTTTGCGGCAGATCATCACTTCAGCAGTCCAGGTGAAAAGAAGTGATACATGTTGGTGTGATTGTTAAGACAAATAGGGATAAAGGTGAGCCCTGTATGTTTGTTTGCCTCGGGCCCCCAAAACAGCAAGTGTCTATGTTGTCATCATTAAACAGGCAAAACTGACAAACAGGACAATCTCCTCTCTCCTCTTCTCTGCTCTCCCTCCATCTCTGCTCATCTCTGCTACGTGATTAGCGTTGACGTGTTCAAGCATCTCCCCGGGGATACAGTGCAGGTCCCATGACTGGCTTTGGATAGGATGATCTAATGGGGTCACGCTCCCACTCAAGAGTCTATTCATAAGAATCAATAAATACACCATGTACAAGAATCAGTGGACAGTAACGTGCACACATCCAGAGATGCCAGAGATACCTGCTTAGGAGAGGGAGGGAAGGAGGGCATGAACATTTAGGCTTCAGGGGGTGTAGGGGTTTGGCAGGGTAACAAAGGCTCCTACACTCTCATCTGTCAAAGCTGGAGGACGTCTCTAACTTAGCTGATTGTCATGATGAATGTTTGATCTCAGGGCTTTGTGTTGTGATGTTTTGTTTTGTGTGCTGTTCTGCATCCTGTTAGTAAGAAACACTGGTGGGAGCTGCAATACTACAATGCTAGAGTGTGAGCCACAGTAAGCAAGCATTCAACACAAAAACGTGATTGATGTGTAAAACTAAAAGAGGTGGAACTAAATGTAAATAAGGATTCCCTGAACATTAAATTATTGATTTAATAATGCTGTATATTCAATGTATCAATAATGATCATTTAGAGACAATTGAATCATTATCCCCATGTAATCAATATTATATTATTTGAAATTATGTTTATAATTTTTCATGATTGAGTAAATGTGTTTTATTTGCATATAATTTAATATACTTACATATCTGTTTTATTTTATTTTGTTGGTTAAAATCTCTGAATTTCGACTTCATATCACTTCAAACTAAGATTTCTTGATATATATAATTCATTATAAGTGACATTTCAATCATACATTTTTAACTGACAGACCTTTTTTCTGAGTTTCCCTTGTGTTGACAGTAGATTGTCTTGGGAACTACAGCCATCACATAAATGTAATGGAGTAAAAGCACAAAATCTCTTTAAATGTAAATACTCAAAGGACCAGAACCTCAAAATTGTACTTGTAAATGTATTTGTCTTGCTGGGAGAGCGGCTATGCAAATATGTGAACAGGACGCCCGTGTGCTTGTGTGTGTGTGTGCGAGCAGAACATTTGCACGCGTTAATTCCAGGTTGCAGTGGGACAGTGAAATAAATCAGACCCAGCTGATGTGTGTTTACCTTCTCTAAACCCCAGGGGACTCTGGGTAATTGAGCATGAGCAGATCAGCAATATAAAACCCATTTACAGGGTGATAAAAAAACAAGCCTCCATAATGGTTGAGCGCCTCAGCTAACACTGATACAGACATAAATGTGATGATAAACACACCCTGGCTTCCCTGCTGACACACGTCCTGCTTGCGTACGGCAACAATAAAAGATCAGTAACACGGGTCTATTAGGAATAGTACCCATGCATAATTGTGATGAATTTCTCCACTTTGCAACAACACGGCTGGTCAGACGTGTGTGTACTGTCTCCTGTGACGGCAGGTCAGACTATAATCTGATGTGAACCATAAAAGAGGAAAGTGAGCATTAATATTACACTCTTAATTAAGAGGAATATGAGAGGGGAAGGGAGCTTGGCTCAGCGCAAAAATCACCAATCAGCACATGCACACAGTATAAATTATCAATACACTGTATGTTGTGTACTGAAATATTATTTCCCCACCAGTCTTCTTATCACGTTGTGTTATCAATAAAGTACGATAATTGTGTTTAATAAAGCTACACATATGACACATGCATGTACCAGAGCCCAGCAACGCAGCATATACCTCAGAGACTGCATGCACTGCTGCATCTGAATAAATGTATGCCTCCTGTGTGGATTTGGCTCTGTGTTTTCCCCCTGTGTGTGTGTGTGTGTGTATATGTGTGCGTGTGTGTGGATGCACGCCTCTGTCAGTGCGTGCATGTTGATGGCATCCCTGTAGTCGCGGCGCCCCTGCTCTTGTAATGTACCCGTGTAATGGTGTAATGAAAATTCATGATGAGAGCATGTTAACTGCATTAGCCAGTCTCCCAAGTTCCAGCACATGAATAAAACGAACAAGGGGAGGAAAAAAAATACAGGGAAACTCATTTTGATGCCTAATTATTTTTGGACTTGACAGCCTGGCAGCGGCCTGCCCTGTGTGTGCATGCCTGTGTGTGTGTGTGAGAGTGCGTGTGTGTGTGTGTGTGTGTGTGTGTGTGTGTATGTGTGTGTAGGTCGTCATTGTTGCTGAGTAGATGCACAGCGGTAAGCGGGGCCCTTCATTATGGGCCATAATGAGTACATCCACCCCAGATACAACAGCCTGGGAACCTTTGTTGCATTGTTTTGTTCCAACACCGTGAGCACCAAATCAACATGTTTTACATTGTTTAGCTCCACAATGTTTTTTGTTCATACGTGCATGAGAAATAGTAGCACATCTTGTTTATAAATGGCTTGGTGTGCATTACTTTCACTCACTGGGTGTTGGTTGTGGATGGGAAGAAGTCACATTAATTGCAGTAGAGGTGCATCTTTTGTTCGACCTTTTTTTTTTTTCACCCAGATAATCAAATGTGAGCGTATACGCAATGTTTTGGAAGGAAATGCTTTGATTATGCAGAGCTTGTTGGGCACCGGAATGCACTTTTCCAGATTCTAAAATATTCTGCGGTATCAGCGTTTGTGCCTCTGTTGCTGCCACAGGTTTTCCGACTCTTAATATCCACATGGCCGCGTCGATGGAAGACTGTTCAATTAAGGGCTGAGCGCCATCCAACCGTGGCTCGTGTTTCTTTGCGGTTACTGACACGGATCTTTGTAATCCTTGCGCAGACGCTGTTAGTTTAGTGGATTCAGATGTTGTGCTCAACTTGTCTCGCTCACAACAAACCCGGATTCTCCTGGCGACTGCGGTCAGTTTGATTTTAAGCGCAGACATCACAGGCAAACTGATGAATAAGATGAATGCAGGTTGTGTGACGTGACTGGGAGTCATCTCTGCCATTCACAATGCTGATATTCAGCTGGTCTACGGTTTCCTACCTTAGATAATCTGAAGCACCTGTGTGGCATAAGTGACTGTGTGTGTGTGTGTGTGTGTGTACATGTGCGTAATCAACCCCAGGGGACTGATTGAATCCTTCCTGCCTATGATGGAGACGCGCTCCAGTGCAACAGAGACATCACAGGATACCCCAAAATCGCAATCTCCCAGGATTAGGCGTGGAATGGAAGAGAAGCTGCACATCCGGATGGCCTTTATTGGTTTATGATTGCCCTTATCCTAACCACATTAACCCCCTGATTGCTTGAGCAGACATTATTAGATGCTTCCATTGGAACAAAAAGATAGGAGAAAATAAGGCAATCATGCCCACCGGCCTGTGTGAGAAACCTAAGGCCAAGGACACGGAGAAAGAACACGAAAACCAGGAGAAATGAAAAAGAGGGAGTGAGAGAAAGAGAGAAAGAAGACGGACTGAAGAGGAGGAGGGGCGGAGGGGTTTAGCTCGTCGATTAAAGTGCAATTGTGCAATTTCATTCCTGTTCCAGCACAATGAGGAATGAGATTAAGCTCAATTTGGACCTGTTCAAGAGATCTCCTCACCTCTGTCTGTGGTGCACTGCGTAACACACACACACACGCTCAAACACACATGCACACGCACGCACTCACACACACACACACCTACACACCCCTGGAGCCCCTCACCATGTCAGCACCCCTCCAGGGAAATCAGGCGTCTGGAGACAGGTCAGCCCTTGCCCATGTATATATTCATGGGCTTAATCTGGCATCATTTCTCTCTGCTGCAGGAAAAAGAAATGTATTTAATTTACACAATCCCCATTTGGCCTGCTCACCAAGGAGAGATGCATAGGAAAAGTAGGCCCATAGTCAGGGCTTCACCCCTTCAGTTTAAACTAGTTTGCACAAGTGTGTGTGTGTGTGTGTGTGTGTGTGTGTGTGTGTGTGTGTGTGTGTGTGTGTGTGTGTGTGTGTGTGTGTGTGTGTGTGTGTGTGTGTGTGTGTGTGTGTGTGTGTGTGTGTGTGTGTGTCGAGACATTTATGCATTTGTGCATATGTGTGCATGAACGCGCGTTTATACACAGTTAGTCAGTTTGCAGAGAAGTATTCGGTCTGTAAGCTGCACAGAGAAGAAAACACATCCTATCATACTGTGGGCCTGTACAGTGCAGCCAAACTGTGGCAGCTGTGCGAGTCAGTTTGACTGGGAGGATGGGAGTTGTACCCAGCAGATGCTGTGTGTGTATTAAACAGATTAATTATTAAAACATGCTTGACAGATGAAAAGTGGGTCCTCGGGCTATAAAGGAAAATGTTTATTCTTCTGCCATAGACTGTAGTACACTTAGCTTCTGCTCTCAACTTATCTAGAGTCTCAATGAAGAGAGTAAACACTTTCTGTTCACACGCATAATCATTTGGAATGGCTGCCCAGGATAAATCTTCAAATATGAATGCGTGTTTGGTGATTGGGGTGAAATATGATTAGGGCGCAGAATCGGCGTGAGGAGAGTGTGTGTGCGTGTGTGTGTGTCCTCTCACATCCCTGTCCAATCTTTCCACATTTCACTTCAATGACTACCGCAGCAATGCAACTGTTGTGTGCAAATACAGGATACTCTTCTGCGAGTACTGTAGGTGGAAAGTAACTGTAAAGGTACTGTAAGTATAGTATATGTACTCTTACACTGTACTATTAAACACTTTATTTATTTCTGTGTTTGCCTCTGTCAAGAAGTTTGTGTGTTTGTGTGCAGGACATCTCAAACAATAACAGAGAGATTTCAATGAAATGTTACATATGGGTGGGAAATGGGTGATGGAAGAGTTGATTAGATTTTGATCCAGATAAGGATACAGGAATTTAATTAAGACATTTAAAGTTTCATCTCAAAATACATATATTTCAAAATAAAAGAAATTTTATTATGACTGTACAGCAAACTGGTGGAATTCAGGGTCCAGCACAGTTTGTTATCAGATCACAGGGAGAGAACACATGTTGATGCCATGTGTAAATAGAAGTCCTTCCATTAGGCGTCATTATCCGCATAATGTAATCAGATACTGAGATTGCATTTTAATGTAAAGGTGTAAAGGCCTTAGACAAGAAGAGGGCAATGTACTGAAAGTGAGCGCCATAAAAATGGGAGTGGGAGGGTGTTTGCAGTCAGACACATCTGTCTTTGGCACACACACAAGAGAGAGAGAGAGAGGAGAGAGAGAGGAGAGAGAGAGGAGAGAGAGACACCAGCTGCTCTTGTCATTTCAACAGATCTTCGCTCCATGTAAATAGGTGACAAATTATTCAGTCCAGAATCTGGATCTCGGGCCCTTCTGAATATGGAGGACAAGGAAAACGCACCAGTTACCCTCCCATCATCCCTGTTAAAGATAGCTCCGCCCTCCGCTCTCATATACACATACACACACTAACACTGAAAAGCCAAGAAGTAACGCAGCAATTCTCCCATCCCCCATAGTGCACACACACACACACACACACACACACACACACACACACACACACACACACACACACACACACACACACACACACACACACACACACACACACACACACACACACACACACACACACACACACACACACACACACACACACACACACACACAGGTTGCTGGGCCCCTGTTGCCTCATCTGTCAGCCTGCCCCCCCCACACACACACGCATATATACTCCCAGGGGAGGGGGTCTCAGATGCAGATCATCAGTATTAGTGGACGGCAGAGGGATTAGCATTCCCCCCGCGGTGACCTACAGGTGTAGCCCAGGGTTAGAGCAGACACTTATCTGCCAGAGCATCGCTGGGCCCTGACCCGGGCCGCACCGACACACCGCACGGGAGAGGCCACAGACAGACAGATGGGGGGAGGGGTTTTGGAGTTGGGAGACATAAGGAACATGTGATGTAGATGGAAGCTAGAGTAGAAGCTTGGAAAACAGAAATAGTGTCATATTAAGGGTGATATTGTTTTTAAAAGGACAGTATATCCAATTTAAACCCTCGAGGCGAGTTTATTGTTACAGCATCACACACTGTTTTTCCAATTCTAGTGAGATCCCAAAAGTTTCCAGATACTAAATATGTCAATATGAAAGTTTGGAAAGAATAGATAATAAAAGGGAATTCCAGGTATAATTTAGACGAAATTACAAGTTAAAGATGTTTAAATTCTTTCTAGAATTTCCCTTATTCAGCATGATACAGTTGTTACACATCTCTGGAAACTCATGCGTTTATTTCTGTAACATCGACAGGATTGACGCTTTTTGGATCGTGTGGCTTTGACTATGACAGTATAGCCTCACACAATGTATACAGATTTATGAACAATTACGAGAGCTATGTGGGCTCCCTTTTCCGTGTTCTTATTAGTTTTTACACCTATGATTGAAGGAAGCAGGCGATGGGATAAGCAGACAGAGTCAAACCAACGCAGAGATCGACATAGACAAGCGAAGGGCCTTTGGTGGTTGACGCTCATGTTTTGTTCTCTGTAATATCATCTGAACCTGGCTTGTGTTGTTGCCTCCCGTCGGACTTGCCTCGTTCTGTTGACATTTTGCTGTTATTTGTACACTGCAAAGCGGTCCATTTTCCCGGCATCAAAAGTGCTTTTACGCACGTGTGTCAGGATGTCTTTGGTGCTTACCTTCAGCTGCTGTCAGGGAGCGAGAGCAGGGCCTGTGCTCAGGAGCAGAGGGGGGAAGGCTGCTTTGTGCCCTAAGCGTTTTAGTGAAGGCGAGAACTGGCTCAAAGGTTGTCAACACACACACAAACAAGCATCAATACACACACACACACACACACACACACACACACACACACACACACACACACACACACACACACACACACACACACACACACACACACACACACACACACACACACACACACACACACGCACACACACACACACACACACAGACACACACACACACACACACACACACACATCAGCAAGCAAGTGTTCTCCCTCCCAGCCGCGCTCGCAATAAGAACCAAGTGTTTAAAAAGAACAGGATTTATAAAGCGCACGGAAACACAAGCACACACGCTATGCTCATTACACAGGTTTGGGCGCCCGTGTTTGTCTTTCTCAAAGGCTGTAGAAACACGAGGGTGGTGAACGCAGCCCTGATCAAAGGACGCAGGACAAAGGGAAACATCCTACAGTGTGAGCCAACGTTTGCGCTGTGTAGCGATTGACACTGCCATTCCTCAGGATACCGCAATTATGAATAGATGCTCGCATGTCTCCCCGTGTCAGGGAAGAGGAATCTGGTGCTCCACATGTTACTGTTGGTGGAGGACAACAGGTTCAATCCTCAACGGGGAACTCTGTGGACTAATCCTCTAGTGAGCGAGCAGACAGTTTCTTATTTTGTAATTCCTATGACATTTTCACATTTTTATCTGAATTTTCAAGATGTGAATACATTCAATTTTCTTGTACTTTTTTCATCAAAAAGTTTTTTAAAAGTTTTAGTTTATTCTTTATTTTATGCCCCTTTTATAACTTGCACTAAAATCTGATTTCTGTATTCGGCTACATTATCCTAATAATCCTGCCTCCTACTGTAACATTTAAATCAGGGAATATTGGAACCTATTGGTAGTAACATCATCTATAATTATGGCGATCAATCCAATTTTGTAGTGGTGCAGGTGCCCTCAGCTGGATCACATCGCTCAGTCTGAGAGTATGTAGGTACTGTAAGTCAAAAGACCTGCGGACCACCATCATCCAACCGTAACATCACAAACAGTAGGCCAACCCGGGGAGTGATCTGCCCGACTCATTCCCGGTTACATGTGCCCTGTCTGTGGAATTTGGGATCTCAAGCGTTTCCTCCCAGCGAATGACAGCAGCGTACCCCTGGTGTGTTGGAGGCTGCCAACCACTAAGCAGTCCTGGCATTCTGCAGACAGGCCAGGCTTGTGGTTGTTGTTTTGCTCGCTCTCTCTCAGTCTTTGGCTGCAGGCTATATGCAGAACACAGACAGCTAGCCTGTTCCCACACCAGCGCTCAGCACGGAAGGTGCTCAATCCTATACTGCACTTTGGATACGTTGGCAGGAAAGAGAACGCCAGCGAGCAATATGAGGAAAGGATGTTAAAGGAGGAGTTCAAGGAGGAGACATTTTACAACAGGGAGACGAGAGCGATGTGTTCAGGGTAGAGTAAGACATTAAAGAGGCAGAGATGTTAACTAACTAAACTACCTTTTATGTGTTTGCAGTATTTGGGGATGTAGTTTACCCAAGAGACAGGAGCTCTGTAGCACAGCGGGAGTTTAATTCTGAAAATCACTTTCGCTCCGACAGAATTTTCTTCCTTCCTCTCCTCCTTTACACGCTCTGGTTGCCAAGGAAGAAAATGGCTGACCACAGGCTCACGTGGCCTTATGTCAGCCTCTACAAATGGAACATTCTAGGCTGTTTGGGTTCCTCAGTCAGCCCTGTACTATTACGACCCAAACTGGATTCCCTGTCATGCTGTTTCCTTGTCAGAGTAGCCAGAGTGCTATATGTGCTGAACACTCTTCAGCAGCTTTCAGACTTTCTGTCAATTTGAAAGATGTTTTTCCAATAAGGCAGAATCAAAAACATGATTAGAGTGCTCTGCTCTGCTCTGCTCTAAATAACCCTCCGCTGTGATATCTATGCTAACAGAATTCCAACCCGTACATTATATCCCCTTCTGTCATAATCACATACACTCATCTATTTAGTTAGTCCACTAAAACCCCCTTTAGTCCAGATCAGTCAATCTCTTCGTGTCCCACTGAGGCCTCCCTCCCTCCTGGCCTGGCTGTTTGGTCACTACAGACAGTCTGAGGCCTCTCCAGCCCAGGCCTGTTCATATATGCAGTTTTAATTGAGTGATAATGATGAGAGCCTGTGTGAGATGAGGTTAACAGGAGTGCATTAATTTGAATAGGGCCCTCTGGATTAGCTCTGGGTCCCCAGCCTCTCTCTCTCTCTATAAACAAGACACTGCGCTGTCCACACCGGGAACCAAGACAACTCTACATCTCTGAATGGGCCACAGGGCAACATAAGGGTCATTAGCATGAGATTCAGACTTAGTATGAATGTGTCCATGTGTCAGGGCAAGATCCGTCCATCTTCCACAAATTTCATAGATAAAAGCGTAAGACTCCTTGAATCAAACAGGAAACCAAATAACCACAGAGAAGAGATAACATCTATCTCTCAATCTCAATGTAGATTTCTATCTTTCTTCCTATTTCTGTCCCCGTCTGTCCCTCTCTCTTTCTCTCCCTATCCTCAACCATTGTTGTTATCAAATGATACAGTTGCTCAAGCGCAGCGTTTGAATCCTAAGGACCTCTGGGAGCGGATTTGTCTCCAGCAAGCCCCTTCTAACGGGGATTAAGAGGATTAAAAACCATAAAATGACCCCAGCTCTGAGTCCCCAGAGCCTGGTCCAGCTTGCCTCAGCCTAGACCAGCCAGAAATGGAGCACAGGCCGCAGGCCTGCTTTAGCAGTGGCCCCCTGAAAGCTCTCCGTTAGCATGACAAAGAAGAGAGCAGTCTCCTGATCTGCCATGGAGGCAGCACAATGGAGGGGCTGCTTTCTCTGCTGCTCATTTTCATGGAGACAAACAGCATTACACTTGGCAGTGACGTTGTTCTAAACTCCAACATGGAGCCCCTCTTTCTCTGCGGAGCTCAAGGTGTCATATTAATTATTTAAATCTGATGTGGATTTCCAGCACGGGATCCCTCCAAGGCCTTACCCACAGCCAGAAGGTCTGGGATCTGCATTCGTTTGGTTAATTAGACCTGAAACCAAGCTTTGATCTCAACCAAAATCTGAGAAAGGGGAAACTTCCAGAATGAATTATTGTAGCCCAAACCTTTTTTTTTTTTTTTTATCTAAAGATCTTTTTACTCACTTTCACCCCCTTTATATTGTTGGGAGCACAACTGTTGTGTTTGTCACCCAGTGTGTGCAGGTGGAATTAGAGCATGCAATGACTGAGTTTAGGGTTAAGGGTTTTGCAGTTAACCAGCTTCATAAGGTCAATGATGAAGGTAATTGAAGGCCACTTTAATCCACTCAGGAGGCCTGACAGAACCATTTACTCATGTTGCCTCAGTGAGAGAGTACGGCTGAAACCAGATGAAAGGAAAAATAAAAGTGAAGATGGAGAGAACAAGACAGCAAAGGCTGGGGTGGTCTCGCTCGCTCTCGCTCCTTCTCCCTCCCTCTCTCTAATGTCACAATCTCTCATTCAAACATGCACAAAGCCAAGTGAAGAAAAATGTAATTGCAGTTGAGCTGGGAGCCAAACATATTGATTCAAACATTCTCTACCACAATAACAGCATAACAACTAAGCTTTTAATGGTTGTGTAGCATAGAGTTCACCACAACGATTAATGTTGACTTCAACAGGCTGGTGGAAACCTGAGGTCAGCTCAAGTCCCGCAGGCACCTTCATTCAAACCAGACTAACAATGATCCCAACAGCAGCAGCAGACTTGGCAGATTTAAAAATATATCACGGGGGTGTATTTTGGCATTTCAGATGCTGCCTGGGTTTAAGTTATATCAAATCTGATTAATAATATGGTTCGGCGGAAACAGTCACACAGGAGTGGGTGTGAGAGACAGGACAGTCACTATGACATGCATTACGCTTCCTATTGTCATCATCTGAGATATATCTGATGACAGTCCTCTCCAATGGATTCCATGTCACTCCTCTTTGAACAGGCAAATTGACGAGTTTATGCATAATTGAAGCTTGTATTACGGAAAGAAGAACGAAGAACGAAGAGAGCGTTGCTTTTATTGGCTGTGAGAGGGGCATGAGTGGAGGGGGGGATGAAGGAAGCTGGAAGGATGGGGAAGAGAGGCTGATTCTCCCCTGGTCCAGAGGATGAGGAGATGGGAGAGAAGATGTAAGCACGGAAGGAAGGGGGGTGTGGGGCCTCGCAGAGGATGTCAGAAAGAGACAGGACCATGTTTGATGTACGGAGGTGGGGATCCAAGGCAGCCAGGCTCGCTGCTGGATCTCCTCATCCATCCCAACAACACGCTGAGCACCCCGTACAACTGCATCTCCACTGGGGCTCGGCTGCAATGAGCACTGGGGATCGTAAGTGAATTAAGCCCTTTGGTCTGTGTAGAAAATTAGTTTACTCTCTCACACGCTCACAGCTCAGAGCTGCGCCGGTGCTGGGATGGGAAAAGACATTCAGAGTCACGGGAAGAGCGTTTGAGAGAGCTCCTGTGGTTTAAGCACACTTTGGAATTCAGTGGAACCAGTAACATCACACACACAATGACACAAAATTAGGCCAAGATAATTTAGCATTTTTGGGGCTTGAACCAATCAGCACATTTCGTGCACAGAGCTAATGCAAAGTATTTTACATCACGTTAAAAGCAGATAGAGGATAAACCGAATATGATCATTTTAAAGGAACATAGTTTTCAAAAAATATGCGAAATAGAAGAGATAATAAAATCTGCTACAATCATGCATTGGTAGAATAAATAGCAAAGATTTCTTTTTAAAGCTCAGACAGCAGATCTGAATGAATATGTTTGTTTGTGGAATTGTTTTTTTAACTTAAAAAATATATTTATATATATATATATAAATATATTTATTTACCTGCATAGATACACACAGTTCTCACATATTCAACATCTGTTTGGATCAGGAAAATCTCTCTTTTGTCTTCTTGGGGAGGATTTGTACATTTCTTTGGTAACATTGATCAAATTCAATTAAATACACCTGCAAAATACTGAAATAATACTGTAAAATTATACTTGAAAGGTGTCAACATGTTCATTTCATGCTTCCATGTCACATATGTGCCGATGGTGCCCTCCCTTCTTGACCATGGCCAATTTGGCTTGCTGCTCTTTCCTTCTCCATTTCTCAGATGTAGATCAAACTCACACAACAAACATGTCACACTCTAATCCCCCATTTATTTACAGGGGATACCCCCTATCCCTTACCAACCAAAAGCACACACACACACAGACACACAAATGGTGTGTGAAATAATCACCCGCCTCGCCTGTAGTACTGTGGGCTTGAAGTTGACCCCCTGCCCTCAACACACACACACACACACACACACACACACACACACACACACACACACACACACACACACACACACACACACACACACACACACACACACACACACACACACACACACACACACACACACACACACACACACACACACACACACACACACACACACACACACACACGACCAGCAGGGCCCTCTCCTCAGGCCCATACAACCAGCCCTCAATGAATACAAAGGATTGTGGGGATTAGCCAGACATTTGGTCGGGCATTGTTCTGGCCCGCTAAATGAGGTTTGGCCGGTGGCAGGCAGCACGGGGGCCGGGGCCCGAGCGAGGCTGAGGCGGAGGCAGCGGCCGCCCCTCGGAGGAAGAGTGATAATTACCTCTTCCTGAGAGAGATGACAGCTTTGGCCTCTGCGTCCCTGAATCTTGGACATTAGCAACTGAATAGAGAGCTTTCATACTGTATATCATTTTAATCTTTCATGTTCAGATCCAGCAGATGGCTTATTACTGGCCCGGGTGAGGAGGCAGCTCGGGAGACAAATGGCCCGTGTCTCTTTTAAGGAGGGATGCCGGGGAAATGGCATTCATATAGGGCAAGAGCAGCGGATAATTGTATATCTGGCTGTTTGGAGGTGCGGTGCTGCTCACACACTGCCAGCCTATAAATCATAAAACTATTAATCTAAGACAAATCCCAGTGCAAAGGCTTGACGGAGGGCACTACGTTTGGAAAAATGAGATCCATCCAAAATATGAAGGATTCCTATATGACATGCATGTTAAGTCGTCCTGCAGCCTCCACAACTGAATATATTTTCATTTGTTTAGATTTGCATTTAACCTTCCAGCATAAGAAGCACAAATGCGGTAAACAAGATGCACTGATGGCTCAAAGTGTACTTATGAACAACAGATTGAAGGATTTCTGTGCAGTCATCTTATTATTCCTCTCATATATTAATGATCCACTTTTGAGTTGCTCTCATCACTATTTTTTGTCTTTCATCTATTCAGATCTCACAATTTCTTATTCATGTTTCCTGAGTTATTCATTATTGCATAATGAACAGTAACTGTGTGGAGATCCACTGTAGGACACAACTTTTGATATGAACCCAGAATAAGTCAGCAGTATAAATCATGGGAAATTGGCCGGCAGAAAATGCAGAGTTCGAAAAAGTAATAAAAGTGAATTCTGAAGCGTTCTAGTTTCTGTTATTGGGGAGGTGTGTGTGAGATGTTGAACATACATCTGATTTTTATTACATTTCAATGGACTTTGAATTTAAAGACCATAGTAAATCTCTTTCGCTCACACTCTCTTCCCCTCTCCCTCGGTCTCTCTCTCCCTCTCTCTATCCATCCCTCCCTCCCTTCCTCTCTGTCCAGCCTTCTGTCTCCCCATTGACATTGCCCATCTAAAAGGAAACAATAAGGTTTCATCTCCCGTGCTGACAATGATGCATGAGCCTGATGGAAAACACTTTTCAGGTGTTGTCATTAGAAAGCCATTTTTTTTCCATAGGCCCCATGTGAAAGAAATACAAAGACAGAGCCCAGAGTGTAATACTCTAATAGCTCTGAAGCTTTTCATTGGCATCTGTGGAGCCTGGGCTGCTGGATTGTCTTCTCCTTTTCAATTACCTGATCTTTTCAACTCGCGAGGAAATGAAAAATGTGCAGCGGAGTTGGAGCTCTGAAGCAGAAAACCGTCTCTCTCCCTCTCTCTCTCTCCCCCCTTCATTCCCTCTCAATCGCCTCTACATGCTAGATATCTTTTAGTGAGAATGAATGTCTACCTGCTGCTAAATATTAACCCCAACTTTTTTGTAAACAGTTTATAACCGTCATAACGCCACACCGATTCATTGCTGACACTAACCACAGCTTGGTGTTATATGAGCATCTAAACATTATGATGAATGGCTCCTTTTATCAAAGGTGACTGTCTGGTCTGAACATTGACTGGGGCACCTCCAAAATCTGACTTCACTCTTACGTCCAGCTGCATTGCTAAAGACACTGTGCAGCTCTATATTTATCAGGACAAGATGTTCTCAAGTTATTCAATGACACCGAGCTGGAAAAGCAGAGGGAGCCGCTTATTAATGAAACAATCTGTCACTGAGTCATGTTAGAGGGAAAAGTTGAAAGAGGCCAAAACACCATCAGCTTTGAGCTCATCCTGGTTACATCATGTGATGTCATGCTCAACACACTAACGTACTGCTTCAGTACCGTCTCTTTATCTGCATGATAACACGATGCAGACGAGACTAGTCAGGAGTTTTAGAGTCGACTCCTTCAACTAATCCGAGTTGCAAATGAGTCATTCTTACTGTCTATAAATGTTCACAGCGCCACAACCCAGCAGATAAAACATCACATTCTGACATCACCAATGTTAATATTGTGTTTCTAGTTGACTTATAAGCAGCTGTCACATTGCGAGTTCATCTGTATAAAGGGTTAGATTTTCTACAATTGTTTATTTTGTATTGTTTTGTTGCTTCAAAGTTGTGGTTCGGTTTTAAAGCTGATCAAAGAAATATCGACTAGTGGTGTTTGTTGCAAGTAACGGGAACAAACGGGAACAAACAAAACCTACATGCAATCATCTCACTCAACAGAATCCTTGAAAATGTGTTTTTCTCTGACCTTAATAATTTACAGGTGTCTGGTAAGTGAGGCATCAAAATAAGAGCGGTATTATCTGAGGTACATTATGACGGTGTATCAGGCATACACACTTACAAGAAAACTGAACACATTCAATATTTTGTATCAGATGAAAATGTAACAAAGGTCCACAAATCATATTCTGTAGTGTAAAGGATCTGCAGCAGCATACAGGAAGAATCGTGCGGTTCACACCTTTGCAGTTTAACCCAAGCGGTTTGCATGCTGCTCGGGGCAACCAAACGAGCAGCGTCTTTTGATTTTAAATGGAAAAAAACAAAAGTGTAAGCAAAGCCAGCCTTGCTCTTTGTCTCGTCATTGTTTCGTCTTCAGAAAAAGAAAACATTTCAGTTTTCAAAGTCACATGCGAGTGTGTTGCCTTTTCCACCACGGTTGGAGTTCAAACCCGTTTCAGCTCTGACAAACGCAGCACACAGGGTGCACACACACAGGCAGATGTGAGGGGAGAGCAGCCCGGCCTACTCTCCATGGGACCGGGATGAAAACAAAAAATACAGCTTTGCTTGCAATAAATAGCAACATCTGATAAATACGGTACAATCATTATTTTGTTTGTGAATTTCTAATGAGTATCCCAATAGCCTCATTGCATCTAACCACACAAACACAATAAGGTCTGCATGAAACAAAACATCACTGGATTAAACACATTCACTTCTCCACTTTGGTTTCAGTTTTTTCGCCTCCCATGTTTCTGCCTTTACATGCTATTGTTGAAGTGAATTCAATACAAAACCAGTCACCTTATATCTGGATTTGTCCCTGGTGTCTAATTACTACTCTACTACAGCATTAAGCGATGTTTCACCCTTAAACAATAAAGGCGGACATGCTGCTTTAACACAATGGACTAATAAATTGAGCCTGTATCAAACCCGGCTCGTGTAGGAATGGTTTGGCTGACAAATCAGCGAGCATATGAGGCAGTTATTCAGATCACAGTGTGTGGAGGTTGCCTCCTACTGAGCAGCATTAAGGAGATCTAAGGCACCAGAAAGCACAGAGCAGGCTGACTGGTTGCTTTTGCTCACTGGGCGACTGGCAGGCTGGCTTTTCAGTCTCCTGTGTGTCAGTCATTAGAATAGTGCTGAGGCAAAGGATCGGCAGGATCTGCAGGGTGTCTCCGGTCTGCACGGTGATCCAGCACAGACTCTGAAAGAGAACAGGGCTGTGGAAGTGTAGCAGATGGAAACAGAATGAAACATAGAGAGAGAAGGAGAGGGAGCAAAGAGCTATGTGCTGCATGCCTCATTAGCACTATCCCAGAGGTGAGGGGAAGGGGCAGGGCAGGCTTCCCACTGGCCTCTCTGTGACTGGTGATGTCATCAAACTGTTCCCATTTGTGACTGGGACTGTGCAGGGATTGAAGGGGAACAGCTGGAGCAGGTCTGAGCCAGTGACTCCCTAATCATGCAACTGCAGGCCTGCCACCTAAAGGTCACAGTGCACAGGTCGATCGCACTCAAAGGACAGCACACTTGCATAAAGCATGTGTGCAGGTCTAATCATAAAGTGCAACAGTTCCCTTAAAACATGGAGCCTCCTCACACAGATACACACACATACACACATGCACACTCTGCCCTCATCTACAGCTTCATTCTGTGGACAAAGTCAATTAGAGGGTCAGTCATTAGAGTGCATAAGCCCGCCAAGGCCTAACAGTCGTCCAACTATGTCTCCGTCACTCAGCGATGTAACAGCTTATTGAATGGACCGTGTATTTTGTACGGCCAAACACTCTGCTTGTAAAATGTAATTGTCACATGTAACCTGAAATAGAAGGCATGACTTACAATTCAAAGGTTATGTAGCTGTTACAGTGCCACCACCAGGCCAACCGCTACAAAAATATAATGGGTTCTTCGAAGGATCATGTTCGACGGCCTCACAAAGTTTCATTACTTACATCATGTAACCCTGCTGATATAAGACCAACAGACACACCAACACGGGCGGAAACATAAGGTCCTTGTTGAAGGTAAAAAGAAGGATTGGAAAGTGATCCTCTAACACCCTGACATGGAGTTTTGTTAAGACCAGGATAGACTCTCTAAAGCCAGCACAACAGGCTTAGTACATCTGCACGGGGGGACAAGCTTCTGTCTTTCAGTCCTGTAGTGTTAACAGCCTCACTCAGCAAAGACTCACTTTCTGATCTATGTAGTTAAACAAAAGGTACCTCAGCCTGGTCAAACCTGCTATATTAAAGCACAGTATGTGTGCGACAGAGACACACACACACTCGTGCTCATGAGACAGAGCAAAAGGAACATGTTAGAAAAAGCACTGAGCAGGTGTTCCAATAATTACCTTCAGATCAGCTGACAACTGTTGCTCTCAAAGCACCACAGCATGCGAAACAAATGCTGTGTGCACTTTAAAGTATTTCAGCCGTCACACTCGGCGCTGTGTGACAGCTTCTGCAGCTGACAATCACCGCTGATAGAAGCTGTTGAGTAATATTATAGGTGCCTGCTTAAAATACAATACTTGGCAACCCTTTCCCACAGGTGAAGCTCGATCAGGGGCCAGAGCTTAAGAGCGACCGCGTGCTTGAGGGCTGCCGCACTCCGTCGAGCGCCAACTCCTCCATTATTCAGAGCCCTTTCCTCTTCCCCCCATAGCCCCTCTCCTCCACTGACAGCACTAATCGCAGCCGCCGTAATTGCATCTGATTGAGCCGTGCCAACTGTCCCGTTTGATATGGGCAAAGACTGAGACCTCTCACTCAGCTCCTCGCGGGTCAAGAGGTCAGCCGAGGCACGCAACACACATACACTCCCCCTCCCCAGGGCGCAGCCAGGTGACAGAGCGATGAGACGAGACGATAAAATGAGCACAGACACTCAGTCGGAGAGGGGAGAGGCGACGGGGAGTGAGCAAAAGGGATGAAGAGAGGATGGGTCACGAGGTCAGAGAGGGTGAAAGTGATTGATTGGACATATCAGCAGGTAGCTATTTTGGGTTTTAATCAACTCTAAAAACCACACGCACACAAATACACACACTTAGGCAGATGCACAAAATACCAGCAGAAGCCTCCAGCCTTCTATGCATCTTGGCATAGAATCAAAAAGTCTTTGGGTGAGGAGTGTTGTGTTAGATGTTGATCCAAGATCTACCAACGGCATTCAGCTAGATGGAGTTCTGGCCACTACGACGGCTGTATCATGTGATGTGCATCGTTTCACACTGATCAAACCATTCATTGATCGTATTACTGATAAATATGATCAGAATAACTATTAATTTGACCCTTTCCTCTGAGGGGACTAGTGGACCCAAACCCTGCCAACAATATGTCCCTAGTCCAGCTCACTGTAGGGTGCAAGCAATCGGGCCTGTAGCATTCTCTTTGTGCAACACACACACACACACACACACACACACACACACACACACACACACACACACACACACTCGCCCACTTGTGAAGAATATAGACTCACTATATATAAGATCAAAGGATGACTCATCTGACCATACGTAGACCACTGCACAAGGTTTTGGCACCACTGAACTCTCCCTCAAGGGTTAGACACAAGGCACATGAATGAATGAATGAATGAACGGATTAATGGATTCAAACGAAGAAATGCTCTCTGTCAGGTTTGCGTTTGGGGAGTCTAAATTCATAAAGTTCCAGATTCAACCTCATCATGCAGCCATGTTCCCTCGTTCATAAATGCTTGTGTGGCAAATGCTCAAAGACACCAGTGCTACGTTATTTCCTTATTTACATGTTGGCTAAGATATTCCTTGAACACACCGTCACACGAAAGAACTGTGTCAATCTGATGGTCAGTGGGATGAAATCTGGGGGTTGATTGGTCTGTTTATTTAAATGGGGGAATGATATCTTGTTGGTCAAACGGACACCAAGCTTTAAGAGGACGCCATAGACAGAAACATTGTACAAAACACAAAAGCAAGACTCTTGTCAAAGGCCTTATTATGCTTATAACTTATAACATGATATAACATAACCCATTTGTAACTTCACTTACCCAAAACAGCATCCAAAAGAAGGCCACTGAGAAGGCTTCACGCCACCTCACGGAGGCAACAATGGCTGCCGGAGTGCAGAACAAACAAAGTCCTTTCAAAATAAAGGTTGTGTCACAATAAAAGAATCCAAGCCTTTCTGAGCTGACATGTTGGCACTTTGCTTTTACACTCGAGACATCAGTATTAACTGTCTGTGTGTCTTACATATAACATGTATCTGCTCATAAAGCTGCTGATTTTCATTTTCTTTCGCTTCTCTATTACACTTCTTAAGTAACTGGTGTGTTAATTAATTCCATGAAAGCTTTATAAATGATGTCATATTATTTCTTTAGTACACAGCATAACTACTCCCAGCAGCTGTGAGTTACAAGGGGTCATTATATTAGCCTCAGTCAAATGATTTTCTGTAGTGTGACCTGATGAGGCCACGCAGGCTAAATGAAGAAAGCTCTGACTGTCATCCAATTAAGATGCAAATAATGTGTTTGTATTATGGTTATGAGATGGAAATGTAATCAGGAGCATATGTGTTGTTCAACACACTTAATGTACAGTAAGCAGGCTTTTGTTGAGAGTATCTCTTTTATACACACACTCACACACACACACACACAAACGGGAATCCAGACACGGGGCATCTTACGTCTTTATCAGAACTGAGATGTATTAACATAATTGTCAGCCTTTGTTTCTTTAACATCATTTTGGCTGTATTTTTAGATCTGCAGCCTGCTTGAAATTCAGTGTCTCTAATTAAATAGACAGAAGCGCTCACCATGCCAAATAAACTGATGTGTTTTCATAGGAACTCGGCAAAAACTGTCAGATGAACCCCGACACATAAACAAACCAGAGCACGCACACACACACACACACACACACACATATACACACACGCCTAACAAAAACACTCCTGCCAGAATCGACCCTGATTGCTACAATTGTCACAAACTGACCAGCCAACTTATGGGAAAGCTTAACGGAATGATTACTGAAAGGATGAAACATTTACTTGTCTGTAAAATGGAGACAGAAGGAGAAAGTGAGGGTAAAGGAACGTGTTTGTAATCTAGTGTGTGTGTGTGTCTGTGTGTGTGTGTGTGTGTGTGTGTGTGTGTGCGTGTGTGCGTGTGTGCGTGTGTGCGTGTGTGCGTGCGTGCGTGAGCGAGAGAGTCACAGAGATAATGACCTACGTGATTGATAATCGATGGCCTCCCTCCCCTCTCGTCTCATGTTTCTGTTCTAAGGTTGTGTTTTAATGTCGCTCCTCTGCTCACTGACCTCATTAAAGGCTCTGGTTACCCTCAAACAGCTTTTTAATTTAGCCTAATGATTTTTTGCATAATAGATCAGATACTTGGTAAGCCCTGGGGAGCGGCCCTTCTCTTCAAGGTGCCTTTACAGGAGAGGGGCTGAGGTTTGTGTGGGTGTGATACCGCGTGATAGTCTTTGTTTACTTTCTATCGGTTTGTTAGGCTAGGTTATCTTCTATATTTGTTGGTAATTGATTAGGTTTCACATTTACACTACAGGTTTTGATGCCTGAGGAGGTTTTTGTTCGCTATATACGACCTTTCTGACAGCATGTTTACATCTTCTTTTACAGGAGGTCTATATCCAATACCTGTGTTTACACCGCTTAGAGCTGAAACAACCCACATTCATAAAGGACGAAATCCAACATGAACAAAACACCACACAAATGACATCTAAATAAATATGTAACACGTTCAGAAGCATCTTAAAGGCCTGCAATGATTTACCACTGCATTAAGATGGATATGAAAGAGCACTTGTTGTAGGACACCATTTATATTTGGAGGAAGAAGAAGTGAGGAGGAAACTCTGTGTTTACATATTTGCATTGGCAGATCTCCAATATATATTCCATTTAGTCTTTAATCCCCTAAATCCTGCATAATGTGTAAAGTAGTTGAAAACAAACATTCAGAAATAATCTTTTGATGGCAATATTCTTCCATTATCTGCATTCTGTGTCAATTAATATTAAGCGTAATCTTATTTGCATCTCTAGTTACCTTGCCCAGAGGCACAAACGTAGAGTCATAAACAAGTTTATCATTAGAAATAGAATCACAGCAGTCAATCCAGCGTCTCAGTGAAACGTCTTGGGACCTGAAAGCCGGCGCTCCCTCGTATACATACTGAATCAACTGTCACACACACGCCCAAGTGATGAATTAAACTCAAAATCAATTTTCTGCAAATGCCCTGGGAGGGATCCATGCATTCCATATACAGCAGAGTGAATTGTGCCTCTGACTCCGCCTGCAGTACAGAGACACCAACACAAACATGGTGCTTTCCCACACCCACAACATCCCCAAATCCACAACCCCACACACACACACACACACACACACAGATGCACACAAACACAGTCAGCGTGAGGGGAAGAGACGCGCTCTGTCCCTGATCAGCAGTCACCCAAGCCTCTTCGTCTCGACATGATCACTGCCTGTCATTAGTCAGTTATGCTGTAAATTATTTAACCATGCACATGTTTGGAAGCATCTAAACACACCAGACACGACGCCACGCAAAGTGCTTTCATGCGCCGAGAGATGCACTGACACACTCAGAAAATCGGACTCTTGCAGTGAATGAATAAGTAAGGCGCCAAATAAATAAATAAGCAAAACAAACAAAAAACAAGCGGCGGGAAAGAGGAGGGGGGTTGATGACGAAGTAATTTAGTGCTCGACTTCAATCCCAGTCAAATTAAAAGGGAATCTTAATGCATGTGTCTCTCCCATCATTGATGTGTTCTCTCCCTCTGTGATACGGCGCCGTATATGCTTGACAATCTATTCCCAGACTGGCCCGGCTGCCACTCAAACTAAGCAGATCGCTACTGTAGCGATTAGAAAAGATCTTTTGGGGAACTGATTTCTTTTTCCGTAGAAGGAAAAATACCAAGGCTGCTTTCTGTGTGATTTTGTGAGTGTGTGCATGTGCATCTGTACTACAGTGTGCGTCTCAGCGTGTACATTTGCGTATTTACGTATGCATATATGTTGAGCGTGTCAGAGCTCAAGGGCCTGGTAATCAGTGGTGAGCCTTGTGCGTCATGAGGCCGAGCATTGTGAGGCTCCGGCAGCTGGAACTTAAGACAACATCGCACACAAAGTGGGTAAACTGTGTTTGACATGTTTTCAATATGATTACATTAGAACAAGCTGCGTGTGATTGAAAAGCTAATATTCAAGCCATGCAAATCATCAATCACAGGAAAGGGGCCTATTAATTATTCAATAAAACAGTCTAATTCAAGAATCAATGTGGGGAAGCAGAGAGATGGGTGAGGGGGCTCCCAGCAGAGAGAGAGAGAGAGAGAGAGAGAGAGAGAGAGAGAGAGAGAGAGAGAGAGAGAGAGAGAGGAGAGAGAGCGAGGAGAGCGGGTAATATAAAGGAATAAGGAATTACCCCTCGCTCTCTGAGCTGTGGCCAATCTCATCCCGAGCTGTCAAAAACAACTGCCACTCCCGCGTTTCATCTCGCCAAGTTTAAAGAGGACTTTGGAAACACTTCATTTTCCTCGCGAAACTCGTTAGGCCTTTGTTCCTCATTAGTCCCTCGTCTTTTCTTCGCCTCTGCCTCTGTTACTCCTCCTCTATTGCTCGCTCTCTTCTTTCCTGTATCGGTCCTCTCGTCTTTTTTTTCTCCTTCTTGGAAGTCATCGTTATGGCACTTACGACCGCCTGGCGCGTCGCGTTTTGAAGTTTGGTATTGTGCCCTCTGATCTCTGCCAATTACAACTGGGCCAAATCTCTTCCTTGGGAATTCATTATTTACGTTCAATTAAACAAATTCATCAGTGGTCTTCTCAGTAGATTTCGGCGCCTGTATGTGGTCGCGTATAACGAAGCTCAATCAGCTCTAATACAAAGACTTGTAGCGTTTCCTCGCTGTCAGGCCCCACAGCACCTCAAAGGTACTTCCACAGACTTCATTACTCACTGGAGACTTCTAAAGTACAACAGCACACACACACATCAAAGCTCATTTGCTTGTATTATTAATGAATTAATATCCGATATCTTTGATCGGCTTAGGCTATCGTTAAAAGTTCTGGACCGAGAGTTAACTTCATTCCAGGCTTCTTTGCTTGGAGAGCAATTTGAACTTCCACCAGTGACTCCATCTGGGTTACTCTGGGTCTTGGCAGCTCTCTGGGTTGTAAGCGCTGTGAACTTTCTGTCCTCTCTCGCTCGTGAGGTGTCCATGAGGCGTTTAAAGCACCTCAACCACACAGCCACAGCTGGCCTATCTGATAACAACCGTGCGGTTCAGCAACGGTGAAAACGTCAATAGAACGTGGTGGAGGTGGTCGAGAGCCGGTAGGAAACAGAATGATTCCTGCCTAACCACAGCCACAGCGGATGTAAACTCATTTACGCTTAAGCTTTGCTCATATGAGGTTGTAGGTCATTAAGTTGAAGACGTATTTGCGTAATATATTCTAATAATGGTCACAATTTATTATAACCTTGATTGCCTTAAGAATAAGCACCCGCATACATCTTCAACTTAACAAATATGGAGGCCAGGATTATATTTGTATGCGTTCTGGTTGTGCTACACGCTTACAATACCTGCAAAAAAACTGCGGGGGCAATATCGTCAACGCTTGTCAAGTTCAGCAACTTCAACATTTGCTGAAAGTTTGGAGAATGAGCCTGTCCTGCATCTCTGCTTCTGTTTCTGCTGCTGTTATGTCTGAAATGTGAAATCTGGATCTCAATAGCAGTTGAGATCAACAGTTTTTTTACACTGCAGACCAAAATTGGAGGTAGTTTTTTAAGGTGCTCTGGTGGAGGTCAGGAATTCTGAATGTTCTGACCCTGAAACTGACACATGGTGGATATAGAATCACTTAAAGTGGGTGGGAAGGTGAGGATCTGGAGGTCTGGGACTAGACACAGAGTAAAATCATGCTTTTCTGTAGTGTAGTGAAGCTTGGACCCCAACAAACAAAACTAAGCAGTAACAGTCATTTCTGAGGCTAAATAGTAATGGGAAACTCATTTGATATTGAATAGGAATAATGGAAAAGATACATTGTGAGTAAACAGTGGGTTGGAGGTATTCTCACTTTCACGTGTGCTAGAATCTGTTTCCCAGCAATCTCACATGGGTACTGACCAAACAACACTAAGCACAGCTTGAGGAAGGGGTCCTGGTCCAGTTCCAAACAAACTCTGGAGCTTTTTGTGGTGTGATCATGATGCACACTAGCTCCAAACCCACTGCAGAAGTGTTGATTGATCTGGAAGAGAGAGGGTGAAAGTTCATCCAAAATTGTAACATGTAAGTCTTTGATTTGGACCTCAACAAATGAACTACAGGTCTACTAAACCTAAATCATAGCAGGTCAAGAATCACAGAAAACAGGGATGCACTGAACAATATCGCTTTCTCTCTCTCTCTCTTTTTCTTTCTGTCTCACACACATATTAGCATGTGCATACACAGATCAGGAAACATAACACCAAGGACCCCCTCTATGCATCTTCAACAATACTCTGACTGTCAACAATCAAGCATAAATTAGCAGCCGCGGCCTCTACTGTATTTATTCTGATAATTACCTCCCAGGAGGGCACACACACTCGCAGACTCCACAGCATGGCACGACACACAGTACAAGCAGCCCGTCGCCTCCGAGTGTGTGAGTGGAGGGAGGGGTCTGTAGACATCCCATCATCACTCTGCGTGCGTGTGTGTG
Organism: Genypterus blacodes; assembly: GCF_046128005.1. Lineage (NCBI taxonomy): Eukaryota > Metazoa > Chordata > Actinopteri > Ophidiiformes > Ophidiidae > Genypterus > Genypterus blacodes. The sequence goes on from NW_027466822.1 coordinate 91,071, forward strand.
TGTGTGTGTGTGTGTGTGAGAGAGAGAGAGAGAGAGAGAGAGAGAGAGAGCGTGCATGAAACATATGCATGCAAGACCTGTTCCTCCCTTTGATTGTGCGCGAGAGCTTTAAACCACCACAATCAGTGAGCTGATAAAAGCTAATCAGTCTTTTCCATTAGGGGACAGCAACCTCTGAGACAGCTGCTGACTGACTGAGTGACAGTTCTGAGCATGTTACATATTCGAATAAAAGGAAAATGACAAATAAGAATGATATAGTGATGCAGAAAGAGGATATAGAGAGAGAAAGCTAGGAAGAGAGTGAGCGAGAGAGAGAGAGAGACAGAGAGAGAGAGAGAGAGGGAGAGAGAGAGAGAGAGAGACAGGGACACAGACAATGACAGCAACATGAAATCTCATCTCCATTTTTGACAATAGCAGAACTATGTGAAGAGCAGAGAACAGAGGGAGGAATTTAACTGCTTTCATCTTGTCATAATTATCTCCAAGAAGCCACATGAAAGAGAAAATCTGTGTTTTTTGTTTATAAATTAGAGAACAAGGACATTTTCTGTGACAACTTTGATGGCATTTTTCCTCTGTGCATGGCTGAGCAGTCCTGGGCTAATGATCCCTTCTCTTCTTAACGCTCTGTTTTGCAGGAGAGGGGGAGAAAAAGCCCTGATGAAAATTGGATAAAAACGACACTAAATAGAATTTACAAAATGAACAGAGAGCCCGAGTGTCATAACTCCAGTGAAAATCATTATGAAAATTGCGAGAATTGTTTTGCACTCTATTATTCATCTGTGCATACAAACTATTTCCACATTTCTAGCATTTAAACAGTCTGGAAAATGTGGCCAGTCTGACTGTGAGTGGGTGCAGCGGGGCTTTTTTTTTTTTTTTTTTTTAGCTTCAAACATCATTAAAAAAGAAGCAGGGTCATTTCTATGACCCATGCAGTGGGCCTTTCATGGGCACATCAACAAATGGAGGCTGAAACCAACGGCAACAGCGATCAATAGCTCCTTTCAAGACACACACGAGCACTCTGGGTATCCATCAATCTCCACGCTCGGACAGGAAGTTAACCACAAACTAGAAATAATAACTGCAGGGGTTACTTGTTGCCACAACAACTCGTCTCTATGACATCCTATATATTATATTTTCTTTCCCAAATGCTGACTCATTGGAGTGTATATGCAACTTCTGTATAACAAGACGCAAGGTATACCTGTGCAACAAACCCATGCAATTAAGCTCTAATGAAAAACAAGATCTCATGTTCACAATGTTTGAAACAAAAAAAATAAAAAAAATTGCCTCTGATGGACTACAACATTGTTACGCTGTTACATTGTTCTTTTTCTTTTTACTGTTTTTACTTCTGAATTTGCACCATGTCTTACACATTCCCACAAACAACACAAATACATTTTCAGTGCATGCAAACAAGCAATGACCATGATCATTCTTATGCAAACACACACACACACACACACTCACTCACACATGTATACATACACGTATAGATATAGTATATGTGGTTTCAGGTTCCATATTGGTGGAGCTGTAGAAGTCCTCGATATCTTCCCAAATGGATAGAAAGCAACGTATAGACTGATTTTCAATGGGATACTCAAAAGATCGATTAAATAAAAATGTGGCAACAATAAGCAGAACAAATTTGAAAACCAAAATGTAAATTAAAGGACATTATCAGATTTTTTTGTTTTTGTGCAAATTTCACATTTTATCATGTCAAAACTCAAAATCCGAAACTTTCCATTTGCCAACAATTGCGTAAATATAAAAATACCAATTTTAAATTATTCAGTACATTTTTCTATTTTTTGGTTTTGACTGTATATTTGGATGTATGGATGGTGAAGTGTGACACCATGTGCACAGCTCGTCCTCCCTCACACACTCAGAGACAGAGGCCTTTTTCTGCCTGCACTGCACTCAGAAACTCGAGGAATTATCTCATCGTGAGCAGAACGATTCACTTTTTAAGATAAATAGGACGCAAGGCTTAATATGGCAGATAAATGACTTGTTAGGATGGATCATGTGAGGGGTGTGCAGCCCACTAAGGCATCTATTCACACAGGGGTGAAGCGGATACTTATACCAGAGCCAACAAGCCCCTGACCAGACCGGCCCACTTCCCCAGTCTGCCTCCCTCACGCTGCCAGCTATTGAGCCTCTGCTAATAGGGATACCAAAGAAACACTTCATGAAAATGAGTCATCTATCACCTCAATCACACACACAAACATTCCTGCCTCTTGACTGGTTTCCAGTTTCTAAGGCTATGAACTGAATGTGTCTTTCCTCATACAGCTGAAGCGTTGTGAAAGCTGCAATCAGCGGCTACGAGTGCAGCCTAATGTGGCCAGAGAGGATGTGAAGCCGAGCCAAAACATGCACCGGGCAGACCGTATCTAATTAATGATCATTAAATGTTAAAGCGGGGGAGACGACCAGGTTAATTTCTGCTACTGTGATCATGAAGCCTGATGATGCAGACAAAGACACGCAGGCCTGTGTTTCAACTCATCTGGGGTGTGTTGCTGTGTGCTCACGAGGACTGACCACACTGAGCCATATGTTTGTACACTCTGCACGTTAGGCAGGAAAATCACCGGTCATCCATCACAGTCTTATTAGAGAGAGGGGAGCGACTGGGGGGGGGGGGGAATCTCAGACTCTTAAGTAGGCGCCATATTGCTGCACCATATTGCAGAAATACCGCCACAGACTGATCGGCAAAATCTATAAACATGCAGATCTGTGTTTCAGACTCATATAACCTCTCCGGTCCCTCCTATTGTGCGCCCGTGCCTCTGTCCTCTCTGTCTTCTCTGTCCTGGTCACCACTCTCCAGCCATCTGTGGCCTCCCTCACCTTTGACCTTAAGCAGAGGTCAACACAGGTCAGGCGTCTCAGGTTTGGCTATTGTTTCAAATAAGCAGACAGCCTCCATCTCGTTCTCACAAGCGCAGACTCACGCATGCAAATAGGTGCGCGGGTTTATCCTCCACGTCTCGGCTTGTGCATAATTCTAAAAATTTACTAGCAACAAACACAGAATTAATTTTGCACGGGCAGGATGGTCAGTTTATACTCAAGCTACTACAAACATTTAAATATTCCGTGTTATAGCTCTATCTTGACCAAAATAAATGTAAAGCCAGCGAGTGGGAAGTGCGTTGTGGTGCCCAGAGACATCTTGCAATATGTTAATCACACTACAAGAGGGGCGGCAGGGGGCCGTGAAGTCTGCAGATGTTATACAACCAAACAGAAACCAAAACAACTCAGCAGAAACAGCGGGCCAAAGTTGTCCACGGAAATTAGACAAACAAGCAGCCGCACAACAGCGAGAGGAAAATGCTCAAGGTTTCCCCTCTTTACTTGGCGGTCATGCACGCTTGTTTCCCCCATCACCTCTCTCCCACCTTTCTTTTTTAGCCTTAATTGCAGTTTACAGGGAAAGGGTAATCACTTGTGAAACAGGGCGTGTTATTTTCTTGCCCAGAGTGTGAATCCTAAGCAGGCCAATCGCCAGCTCTATCGCTCCATCTCTCCGCTGGCTGAATCCTAATGGCTGGATGGAGAGAGGGAGCGCGGGGAGCGAGGAGAGAGAGAGAGGCTGACAGCGGGGCTTGACATGGGCATTAAATCATGCCCCGAGGAATCCTCCATCCACAGGCTCCTGACAGCCGCGCTGTCATCACGGCCAGGCCACTTCCTATGCCTCTTGACAACACTGGAGCAGAATTAGTCAGAGCATCAGATGTAAATTGGCGCTGTTCAAGGATGATAATGAGCACCAAGATACATGTCGGTGTCACTGACGGGACGCAATCATGATTGGCTGTCCCTCACACCGCGCTCCATTAGGTCTAATGGTATTCAGGCCAGGTATGGGCGGAAGGCGGGAGCCGGGGGAGCAGGGATGGACAGGGAGAAAGTTTTCTGTTGTGTTGATCAGTTTGTTCCATTTGGTGTTTGTGCATGCTGGTTTTGTGGAGGACCCTGTGGCCAGAGCAGAGGACATTTACACAGGGTCCATCTAAAGTGCCCACTGACACCCTGTCCAACGCTCTCTCTTCAGTCTCTCTGCATCTATCTCACTCTCTCCAATAGACCCACACACACACACACACACAACACCAGCCTTATCTGTCAAACTCCCCAGCAGATTGTGCAGTTTAAGAGTCAATATATAAATACACTTTTTGACATCAGTTTCATACTCTGAGTTTTACCTCATGATATACGATGTAGAATAAATCAGTTTATTGCCATGTGCAATAAAGTCCAACCCCCCTCTCCTGGAACGCTATCGGTTTTTATCCTAGTATGAACTTGCGAGGAAACGAACACAACACACTCAAAGTCAGGGGGCGACAATTTCCCAGCCCCGTTCAGGCAAAACTCAGGTTCTCCCTAGTTTCTCCCTCTCGGTGCCGTATGTATGCATGCAGTGTGTACAGCTTGCTAACATAATGCAGTAATAGTTGCCAATGTGCCATTTTCCCTGCCCATGCTGAGGATGAGCCAGCCAGCCACAGCCTGCCCCAGATGCATACATTTCCCATAATGAGGCAGGTGGCCTCGACAGACGGCTCGGTCGTGTGGGTGACACCGTGTACACCGCAGCTCTGGGCATCTGACTGACAGACAGTGCCAGTCCCTTCCTTCCTTCCCTCCTCTGCTCTCTCTCTCCCGCTTACCTCTCTTTCCTGCTCTCTCTCTCTCTCTCTCTCTCTCGTTTTCTCTCTTTCTCTCTCTCTCAATTTCTCTTGTTCGGTTTCCCTTTCTGAGTTTGTGCGAGTGTGTGTGTATGTGGACGCGTCTGTGTGTGTGTGTGTGTTTCCCGTGCTTTGTTTCACTGTGGGGTTTGGGTTAATTCCTCCGCTCCACAGCAATTTCGCATGAAGATAGCTGAAGGTCATTAATTGAACCGCCGCTACAGTAACAGGGTAAAACTCGCTGTAATTAAGAACGAATAAATAATTGATTATGTATATATTCTTGTAATTGGCTTCTCGTTAGCCTTCCACATGCTGAATGCTAATTGACTGAGGTAATTATCATTTGGCTATGAAGTTAGCGGTATATCCGGAGAGGCATTGAATATGAGGCATCGCGCTCCTGTCACCGCCATATCAGTCACAGCGAGGTCAAGCCCTGCAAAAGACAACAAAAAGGGAGGAGGAGTTGGTCAGGAGAAAAAGCCCCGCTAGCCACCTAAATGAGAGTATTTAGCAAACTAGCACAGGAAGTAGTAAATGGCAAGGATTAAGCCAGAGGCCCTAAGCAAGAGGATCTATTAACAAGGATTCCCCAAGGTCTAACTAAAGACTTGAGATTAAGACTCCGATGTGAATGTAGATCTGGTAAAAGAAGCCTCGTACAGTCAGGCGGCAGGAGATTAAAGGAATCGCACACGGAATTACAGGCAGCGAGACGCAATTACATCAATGGGTCTAAAGCTACTTGGAAGAACTTGATGTGGCGAATCGATCTTTAATTGTCACGTAAAAGGTAGAAATTATGTGCCACTTATTCGTGATATGACTTACAGCATGTTGAGTGTGTGTGTGTGTGTGTGTGTGAGAGAGAGAGAGTGAGGGAGAGAGAGTCCCTGTCCTCTTGCTCTCGCTGAAGCCTGGAGAACAGAGACAGACAGAGGCAGACTTCCTAATGGAGTCTTAATGTGTCCAGCCCCGAACAAAGACGAGACACTCGGCTCCTCTTCACACCGCCCTTGCAGGACCCCCTTTTCCTTCTGTCTGTCTGTCTCACTGACTGCGGTGTCCTCCTTGCTTGCCTGAATTAATTTCCTACAACAGGCCAGGCCCAGGGCAGCTGTGTCAGCGTTTCATGAGCAAGGATTGCAGATTTTAGCACCTGGGGTCTTTAGGCCTGCATGTACAGTGACAGTCCTGTCAGGGCACCAGAAGGTAGAGATGCTCTCCTGCTCCTCTTACAAAAGCCTGTGTGATCAGCTGCCTCTCTGGAATAGCTTTCAGAGCACGGGGAGGGATATGAAATGCTCACTTTTGCTATGTTAAGCATTACTGGCATATTAGAGAGGCACAGAAATAGATTTCCCTGCCAGATGGAAAATAAGTGTTTCTTCATGTGTTGGAGAGATTACCTGTTACCACTTATTCTTTGCCCGTTTTCTTAAAATCTGTGCAGTAAAATATAATTCCTGGAGAGAAGTTTGAGCCAGGCAGTTACGTTGTGTTTTACTTTTTTTGCATGCCTTGTTTTGAGTCTTTGGAACACTCCCTCCCTAGTGTCCTCCCGCTGCTTTGTGCATGTTTAATGTTTCAGTCATTCAGGTGTGCAGTGGCTGGGATGGCGTGTTGTCTTTTAGAAGGTGAGAGCTCTCTGCGTTCTGACTGCTGTGCCAGGTGTAACTGAAATTGACACATCTTTCGATACACGCAGGGAAATGCCTTATTGGGCCAGACATCTTTTATATTCTCCAGAACTTTACATCGGGAAACCATCTCCACCAAGTGCTCTGATCTGGGTCCCTCAGTGGTGTAGAGGGGAAGGGAGGGCTGCACATGTGTGTGTGTGTGTGTGTGTGTGTGTGTTGAATAAATAAGTCAAAAGACAAATCGATTGATGCAAAATTGTAGAAGTTCACCGGGAAAAATAGGGAGGAAGTTCTACAGAAATACTATAATAGAAGTGCTATTTCAATTATACTGTATGACTATGACTGTATACTCTGCTGTCCCATGCATCAAATATAGAAAAGTAAATGTCCAGGTTATAGGAGGAAGTGTGTTTTGTATTATTCAATATGACCTCACTGTGTGAATTAAGGTTTGGAGTAAAAACTGGAATAAAACAATAAGACAGAGGGATTTAGAGGGAAAAAAGGCCAATAAATCAGGAAATATACTGCTCCACCCACCAATATGATCCTCGTGTAAAATTAAATATCCACATTCTAATTGTAAGTTGTCTAACTGAATATTTGATCTTGTTTTGTCTAAACATCCCTGATGTGCTGCGACCCTTTAACCTACGGATCTCTGGATCTCTGGGTCTCTGGGTCTCTGGATCTCTGGATCCCTGGATCTCTGGATCTTTGGATCTTTGGATTTCTGGATCTTTGGATCTCTGGGCCTGGACCAGGGCCTGAGCTGCTGTAGGGCAGCAGGCAGGGATGCAGGTGGAGTCAGGCAGGACATGAGAGAGGATGCTGGTCCTTGAAGAGTGACACTACCTGGATCCACACAGAGGGTTGCATTCCATTAATGATTGAACATAGTGTCACTGGGTCTCTATTGGAATCCCTCAGCGTTTACTGGCCCTCATCCTGTTGTTTAGATGTGCTGGTTCTGGCCCAGTGTTTGTGAATTTATCCTGGACCAGCTTGACTCAGGGTGGGATGTTTTGAACCTCAGTGCAGTTTGGCTGAATCCAAGGCCTCAAATCCCCCCCCACACACACACACACGCACACACACACAAACAAACAAGCACGCGTGCACACACACACACACTCTCTCTCTCTTTCTTTCTCTCTATGCATAACCATTGACGGAATGCCAAACTGGGCTGAACCTGAGATGCTGATACAGTAGAAACCTACAATTTAATGAGTACACACACACATACACACTCACACACACTTACCACTGCATGATTATTAGGCTCCAAGAACTGGTGGAAAAACTATTTGAAAGTGAATTTTAGATTTCCGGTCGTGGAGCTTTGCCAGGGAGTGGCGGCCGAACAGAGGTGCGAGCGGTGTGCGCACACTCTCTGACACACACACACACACACCTCATACACTTCACTGTCTCAGCTCCAGTTGCTCTCGCACACAGCATGGATGATCAAAAGAGGCCAACGGCTGCCGACCATTATGCCAATGACACTTTGAGTAAGAGTCCAGAGAGCGCAGCGACATGACAGCCATTAGGGATTGAAAGTGGGACTTTAAAGGAGGGCTGAAGGATAACTGTCAGTGTGGAATCAAAGGCAGAAAGTGAAATCTTCATAATGTATTGCACTGGAAAATTCCTGTTCTGGCTCTCTCGCTCAACCAGACACTCAAAGGTATCCTATACACGGCTACACTGTACAACTCCCCAAAACATGAAACAGCCAGGAACAAAGGGCTGATGAGGGGAGTTCAGAGAGCGGCGCTCTGTAAATGAAAGTGAACAGCAGGGCGAGCCATTGTGCGGGTGGTAGTCACATAGATCATTAACGGCCAGACTGGGATAGAGTCAGAGCAGAGGATGAGCAACCGCACCTTTGCTTCCCTCATCTTGGATCCATCTGACAAATGACTGAACCGGTATGGCAGCACAATTAGCACTAATGGATCTTACTCTATGGCAGTTAAAAAGTCAACTCAAACTTTATGTTTTGTGTGCCAACTACATGTTTCATAGGTTGACAATTGCTACAATATACTGGGCACCCTTAACTTCACTGTCGTCCAACATTAATTTGTCCACTTATTGTAAAAATGGACAAAACAGATGAAGGTTTAGTGTGTGTTTTCAGCGCTGAAATGTGGTCCGGCTGCTGACGCTGACCAAACTCAGCCTGGCCAAAATCTCCCCCTAATGTGTCTCTCTGTCACATAATCAAGGATTTTACACTCTGAATCTTTGATCCGCTAGAACCCTCTGTGATGGGAGAACCCTCCAACCGCTGCAACACACACAGTACACACACACACACCGTTCTCGCATCTCTGATCTCTCTCCAATTAATGATGTCAAATGACTGTGTTTACTGGCTCATTAGATTACTGCTGCACTAATACAGCATCACCTAATACACACCCACACACACACAGGCATACACCACTCGCACCGTAACTCCCGGTCTTGACACAGCCCTTGGAGGGGAGCCTGATGGCAACACACCAAAGTACTATTGCCACCACAGTCATAGCTATGATTCTGTGTGGAAACAGAGCCATGGTGGCACATATCCACACTCACACACACACACACACACAAACAGATACACACACTAGATGTCCGACCCAGCTGGACCAGTTTAGAGGCTGTTCAGAGCTACTTAGGTGGCAGCCAAACAAATCCCCTGGAGAGCTCCAAGATCCCAGAGACACAAGCTGAGGCCAAGGCCTAAGGACACACTGACAGGTGTTAAGAAAGGAGGAAAAGAGGTGAAAGGATGGATGGATGGATGGATGGATGGATGGATGGATGGATGGATGGATGGATGGATGGATGGATGGTTGGATGGATGGATGGATGGAAGCAAAGCAGTATGTATCCTTTAAAACAACCCCATGCAGAGTGGTTCAGTTTATCTCTGCTGCCCCCTACTGAGCCGGAGGTCAACTTCCAACTGAGAGCACTAAGGACCAGGGCCCTCACCTCAGCCTCACCCCGACCGTCTCTTTTTCACTAGCGTTAATTATGACACTAATGAGAAGAGTGTGAATCAGTGGGTTACACATGGACATAGAGAAGCCTTTGACACTCTGTCTCGATTACAGAGCAGCCAGTCTGTGCAGCCCACAGATGAAAGGGTTTGGGGGAAAAAAGCGCTTTCATGTGACGCCACGTGCTGCGTTGCCATTTTGACAGTGGATTATTAACAACTTGTGTATTAACCAACAGATTGTCAGAAAAAATAAAATGCAATTAGATTTTCAAGAGAAGGCTAAGAAACATGAGCACTTTCCTAAAGAAGGCAGGCAGCACACAAGGCAGCAGCAGCCATATCCACAACAGAGATGAACCAGACTATCATTTTCATATTTGCTTGATTGGATTGAGAGCTTTGGATTTGGCTAACAACCGGTGCAATGTGGGAAGGAAGGGACAGCAGAGACACAGAGAGGACACTGGTCTCTCAGCTCCTCCAGGGCTCAATGCAGGCCAACCAGGAACAGATTGATGCTGCAGGAGATCCAACAGGCCGCTCAACGGGTTGCAGTTCTGCATTTAGATTGCCGATCTCCACAGAAGAGACCATTCCCAATGAGGCGCCTTGTTTTCAAACCCCAGTCACACTCTATAGGGGGGAGGATGAGAGAGTGGAGGGCAGAGATACAGACCCTATAATTCATATTTAATATCTGCATATCTGTTGTACGGATCACCAATGGCAGAAACACCTCCTTAATTAGGTAGTTATCATTACTAATAAACGAATCCTTCGCAGCAGTATTCCCATTACAAGCTGTGACATGTTAATAAATGCACAACTTTAATTAGCCCGGAGGAAAGAATGGGTTTTGATAAGTGTAAAAAGGCTGCATTTACACATCCAGAGGTGATATCAGAGAGGAGATACATGCGTGTAAATGGAATCCAAATGACAGCAAAGATTCGCTCTTTGTTCATCCATCTGTCCATCAGATAACCTGTGCGCTTGCGGTCCAGGGCCATCAGCACTTTTATTAGGGAGATACTGAAGGATAAAAGTTTTGTTTGTTTTTTTTCTATTGCTAGCTTTGAATGTTGATCATAGTTTTTTTATTCTTATTGATAACACAGCCCATCTCATGCACATTTAAAGTTGCCATTGTTGGACTACGACAACCCTCCAACAACCTGATGACATTCCAGGCAGACTCCAGATATCAGGAAGGAGTAAATGGAAGCCCAAACATTAGATCTCATTACCCAGAAGATGCATAGAGATACAGAGATCGCATTATAACTCAGAGTGTAAAGGTGGCTCAAGTGTCACGGTATTGCTATAAATCCGAATCTAGTTGTAAAATGCTGACTTTGAACATTACTCACAGTTGCAGGTGGACATTTTCTGCTAAACTGTCTGTCGGTTTGCTGCTGAAGGAGGGAGACTGTGGCAGAAGAAAGTCTTCCCTGACAGTCTCTGTGACATGGTGACCTCAGCTGGAGTGACATAACCTGTGGCAGAGAGTGCTGGCTCAGCACACAGCGCTCCACACAGCCGCTCGAAACATCACAGCGCTCGCACACCCTGAGGAAAACACATAGCCACATGCACGCACACGCACACACACACACACACACACACACACACAGATTCACCAACCAAAAAGTGACAGTGACAAATACCTCTTTCAGATATCCCACTCTAGTGCTCAATACATGCGCACATGCATGCACACAATACAGGTGAAGCGGTGCACATGCGCTCCACGTGCACACAGATACACACACACACACAACAGCTGGTGCCTGCACATTACTATTCTATTGAGGTTTAGCAGCACTACCTTCCTCTCCCATTGGGAATTTGATAAACAGGAAAATCACTGCATTTTTCACACAAACACCATACCGATCCATGCTTTCTCTCTCCTTCTCCCCTCCATCTTCCAGTCTTTACCCCTAAATTTTCCCAATATCAACGAGGCTTGATCATATTAGGCCCATTACAGCTGAGGAGGGGGTTTTTTAGCCTGTATTTTATAGCCTGGGCATCTTTTTTTCAATCCTGTGGTCCTCTCTTATCTCGTTACACACTCTTCAGGCTTTGTGGTTAAATTATGTATTAAGGTCAATGTCAAAACATGGAAGATGTGTAATCTGCAGGGAGTTTCCTTTTATTCATTATTACAGTGAAGGCTGAGCACAACTGTCAGCCAGCCACGAATGTGCTCAGCATGGAAGCTTGTGTGCTCAGCAGGGCCCCACCAAGCCTCTCTCCCTCGCTCTCCTCTCCGCCTCTCCACCTCTCCCTTGGCTTTGCCCCCACCCTCTTCATCCCTACCCCTCGTCCTCCACCTCCTCCTCCTCCTCTTCCTCCTCCCCCTTCTCCCGAAACGGACCCTTGATAGATTTACCCAGCTAACCCATCTCACTTAGGGATCTCCCTTCTCTACAGCGCCAATCTGAGAGCTGTCAAGTGCACCTATATGCCGATGTCATAAATCTGAAGGAGAAAAATGTGCACGGCAGAGACCAAGGGGAGAGATGAAGACGAGGATGGTGTGCAGGGAGGAAGGGGGGTGTAGGTGGGGGATGAGGATGAGGATGAGGGGATGTCATGCCAACCTCTTGTAGTTTAGGGAATTTGTCTAATCTGGACTCATGTCAGGATATGGCAAGACGATGAAAGGCACACACACACACACACACACTTCCCAGGTGTATCCATGCTCGTACACAAGCAAACAAAAAAAAAGAGACAAAGAAACAGAGAGAGAAGAAGAGGAGAGCAGAGAGGTTGTCAATGTCTTGTGTCTTGGCTTGGTTTTAATTCAAGGTAAACTGACATTATGTGTTGTGAGGACAAGCTGTCAGCTCCTTGGATCCTGCTCCTCCTCTACTGGGATCAGGATCTGGCGGAGGTTCTCACGTTCCTCCCTCCACTGTCTCACAACAACTCAACACTCGACTCCTTGTTTTCTCAATTGCCGTCAGTAAACGTCAGAGGCCCTTTTTCCCGTGTCAGATGTTTACTGACAGCTGTGGCACGTCCAACTTTGAGGTGTGCTGGACGCCTTTAACCTTACTTTGTTTCCTGATCCCTTCTTTTATTGGCTCACGGGGGCCAGGAAACCGTTTGATAAATCTGCTCCAGACTTGTTCCAGCCAGTGTAATTATCTTCTGATTAGATTAATTCAGTTAGGGTTCAGTCGCATTTACAATACTAACAGCATTCCTGTGAGGGGACCACTCAGTCATGGTAACCATTACACAATTATGTCTGTAAGTGATAAAAAACTGCTGTTATTATCAGCCATGCGAGACGCTAAGAGCCAGAAATAAACGCTGCACATTTTGAACATTAGAACAACAACAAAACAATCTTATATATATATACAAAACATTGAATGTAAAGAGTTCACGAGAGAGAAGAGGACAGGACAGATTAGGACAGAACAGGACATAAGGGAGGGAGGGGGCAGAATAGGACACAGCATGGTGGGACAGACGAAAATAGGACAGGGTGTGTGTCCTCACCCACTCAGCCAGCTACTCCCAGGATCCCCCAGCTCCTTTCTCTCTCGTTTCAAATACATTAAATAAAGCAACCAACTTGCCGTTCAGCCTGCTTGTGTCTCTGTGTCTCCGCCTTCAAGTCCACCAGCTAAAACCTGTAAAAGTCAGCATAAGATAGTACAGGACAAAGATAAAGACAGTGAGGAAAGAAAGTCCACATGGATGTCCCAGTGATTTAAGACTCAGGCGGGGGCCCTGTGTGGGCCCTGTGTTGTATATTGTCCCTTCTGTCTACTCTGTGTTTCCTGTCTTTCTACACTTGTCGCATCAATTTGAGACACAGAAAAGGCCCCCAAAAATATACTATAAAAAATGAAAAATAATCTTTGAAAACAGAACAAGTGAAAGAACACAACACACACTAAGCAGATAACCAAGGCTGTGGAGCTTCTTCCTTTCTCCCTGTGATGGAGAATGAAGGAGTGAGGTCATGCTTTTCAATGCCAACAGCAAAGCGAAGCAGAGATGGCAAGGTTGGCGTTCTTTCTTTCTTCCTTCAACCCCCCACCCCGCCTACTACCCTCTCTCCTTCTACTCTCCAGCTCCTCTCTTGGTGGTTGCATCTTCACTCTCACAACCTCACTTGTTGTGCTTAGCAAAATGCCTCCTGACTGGTGGGCCTAATTACTGGCTCTTTGCTGACCCGCGCCGGGCTGAGGCCTTGTCAGAACACTGATTCAACATGAGCCCCATGCCGGCCAGCACCTCACACTAATGAATACTAATGAATAATTATCACCGGCCGGCTGGCACGCCGGCCCACTGCAGGGACACGCTTAATACACCCCGCTTGCAGAGCTGTACGAGAGCGGAGACCCTTACGCAGGAAAAGAGGCAACGCGGCCTCTGCACAAGGCTATACAGGGATACATGCATCTCCACAGGGACGCAGGGGGGAAGCGCAGAATGGATCAAGGTTAAGCAAAGGTAACATCAAAACACTGGGATGAGAGGAGTGTGTTGACCCCTGTGAGGATGGTGTGGATTGTCACGGCCAGTATAGGGTTTAATGTATATGAGGGCAGACTGTGGCAGCTGATGTGCCCTAACCAGAGACTGACAGACTGTGGGCAGCAGCTTGTTTGGTGATATGATGGAACATGTCAGCTTAAGTGTAGTGTCAACAATTGGAGCAATGCAAACCTCTCCTCTGCTTCCTCCAGCTGAATTGTAGTAGAAGTGCTGTACTCCAGTACCAATGTGAAGGGTTGGTTTGGGTCATTTACAAGTGATGGAGTAAAAAGGTTTGCCACCTTACAGCCCAGAGTCAGTGATCATCATATGACATCACAACCGCCAAGGGTTAATTCAGAAAAGATGTTTCAGACAAATGCAATTAGGTTCCCTCATCCAGAAACACTGGTTAACAGCTTTATTAGTGTTTGCATTGATAAAGGAAAATATAATCAAACACACTGTGAGGCAAATTTTAACACCTGTATCAGGCTGATATCATATCAAATATCAATTGAAAGAAGATTTGGAGCTAAAATTCCAAATACCTGATCACTAATGAAATAGTGGTGGTGGTGGTGGTGGTGGTGGTGGTGATGTTATTCATTGTTGATATTATTGTTTACAGATCTCAAACAATCTATCCACTGCTACCTGAAGATTGATGTCACCTCCTCTGCGGTTGTCCTTACTCTTGTACTCTCTGTCAGGATGTTTCCAAAGTAGACTCGGGTGCATTTAGGGTCCTCATGTTGAGCATTGATTATGTCACATGGTCCGGGAATGCACCATACCGGCCCCTGAGATGACACAAAGCCGTCACATAAACTCTCCAGAGTCAATGTTGCCCGTTCACATGGTGCAAGACCTACAACCATCATAGGGTTTGTGATGTCCACTTGTCATTTCAGCAGCATAGTGAGACTGACAACCCAAAAAATGTCTGAAACCTTTGAGGAGATGATGATCAAGTATAACAAGATTATCTCCTCCTCCTCCTCCTGCTTCTTTCTGCTTAAATGGAATAAAATGTGTGTCGCTGTGATTTTTGTTTACACAGAGGAAATCAAAAATACTAGGAAAGCAACAAGTATGTGAGTAACACTGATGATGCAGCAAGAAGTGTAGTCCAGGCTGTGACATTCTCTATAGTGGTGATAATAACACTCTCTCTCTCTCTCCATCACTGCAGGACAGCAAGTTACCAGCCTGGTGATAATTATTCAGTAGCGGATATCAGAAATCCAATGTTAAAGATTATGTTCTCATATCACATAAATATCAGAAATGGTAGAAAATGTGTGTATGGAATTAAAGGGTTAAAGTTGATTTGCTCCCTGCTTCATCCCTGATGTTATTACATTTGCATCAGACAGATTTTTGGATTTGAATTCAACCAAGCTACCTAATACTGTGCAAATGTGTGTGAGTGTGAGTGTGCGCATGCTGGTTTCCCCCTTGTGAGGAAATGTAAAACTTCTTGGTGTGTTATTTTTCTCCCCACCGTTTGTTCTTTTGATCTGTGTGTACATTATCTCCAGCTCTTTGAATTTCAATTTCACTGTCATGTAAGCTCTTTTCATCACAGCCGACGGTTGCATCTCTAATAATATTCAAGTTTTAGGTCACAGTGGAATGCTAATTAGATTGCTATTTTAATTAATATGTCCCTGCAGGTTTCCATATCAAATCAGCTTTAACACTGTACTGTGCACTTTGAGCCAATAAATTACAATGAAACCCCAAAATAAAACCACTTCAAATAAGGAGGATCTTAAGGTGTACAGGAGCAGAGCTCGTTTGAATTGTGTTTACATAAATTGCTCATTGCTGCCTAATAAATCGCATATTATTAACCGCGTTGTGCTGCGTTTGAAACTGATGCAATAAGCTATAATGGATGTTTCTATTTCAGCTAATAAATCCATACATGAACCTGCTCTGGAGATAAAAGCTTCAACTTAGCTGGTTATTTTCAAGGGCAGTGCAGTGTTAAATGTTCCTTAAACAGTGGGAGATCAGTGTAGGTGTGATGGATATTACAATGTGAGTGCTGCTGGTGGCATTTAAGGACTTAAAAGTGCTTCACTTTTCATCAGAGTGCTTGAGCAAAGAGATTTGTCTGTCAGCATGTCTGCGTGTGTGCCCATGTGCATGTGCGAGTTTCTGCTTGTGTGTGTGTGTATGTATGTGTGTGTGAGTGTGTACCCCCCTGGATCCTCAATGCTTGTTTTGTCCTACAGCTCGCTGTGTCCCATTCATCATGTTGAGTGGGAACGGAGAGGCCTGGGATATGAGCACTGCTGTATTCCGCTCATAATCAAAGGTCATACCAGGGGCCACATGTTCAAATTGCTTCACTTCACTGCACACACACACTCACACTCACACACACACACACACACACACACACACACACACACACACACACACACAGTCCACACTCAGCTCAATCCAAATCACTTGTCAATCCAAAATTAAACAGAAATCACTCTAAACTCAATTTAGTTGTTCTATATTAAACACGTTGTGTATTTCATGGCAGTTTTCATTTTTAATGTGTTTTTATAAAAAATTTCTATTTGAGAACATGATTAAAATAAATATAAATTAGGAAGTTAGGGATTCGCCCATTTCAATTATACTATCAGTGTAATTCTTTCTCAAATAATGTACAATTGCTTTCTGGAGTACTATCTATCAGATATGTTTGGATTATCTGGAAAGGAGTGCACCTCCTTAAATACAGGAGAGCCAGAGCCAAAGCACTGTAGGAAATGTATATTCATGGAGGGGGCGACTATTTGGATGTTTATTATACTTTAAAATGAAGTGATCCACATTTCACTGCCTGCGAGGTAATTAATGGGGGAAATCTTGAATTAAAGATGTAAATCCTGACACTTTGGCAGGGGGGCCGGTAAGGGACAGTGGTCTCCAAGGTCTAGATTATTCTTAGCGTATACCAATTAACACCATGTATCTTCTTTTATGTTCACTTCAATTAAGAGCCTTTACAATTTTTAAGTTCTTTTCTTCTCGGTAGTTAGAGAATGTCAGAGACGCTGATCAAAGGCGTTTGCTGCCGTCCGTGCACCATAGGTAATGCTGCTTTGCATAAAGAAATCTGCATATTGCTAAGAAGGTTTTCATTTCATTTTGCATGAATAACAGAGTTGGAGATGCAGAGGTAGATCGCGGTGGGGAGCTGTTAGCACACAGACACACACACACACACACACACAGGCACAGACGTACACACCAGACAAAGCAGTCACTACTTGGCAAACTGTATCATCTTTTCCTAATATTAGAGAGGTTTTGGTTTCATTACTATTATCGGAATGAAACAGACCAACATCAGCTCTTTTCTGTAGTCGTTGTTCCAGCTGTTGGGACTATAAAAGAGAAAGTGGGGTCCCTGACGAGCTGGAGTGTTAATAACAGTATAGAGTGTGCACCACACTGTTAGCACCCAATAATTCCAGCTCCTGGAGTAATCACACCCTGATTTATGTGGGTCATTTTTGTACAACTTTGAACCAAAGCTGTGCTTGTTTTCTGGATTTTTAATAGCCCTGCTAACCAGGCCCGGCCTAATTGCCTTCTCTTCACCTCCACTGCTTCTCTCATCTATTTCTCTCTCTTTTGCCTCCTCTTTTCTTTATATTGCCCAGCTCTTAGCCCCAGGACTTACTGTGTTCAATGAATGCCAGGGTCAAATGAGAAATCACTCAATACAAACAGCATATTGGGCCCTTGCACATTTTTCCTGTAACAAGTAATGATTTGCATGTGCCTGTTGCAGGATGATTACTGTATGTGCACATACGTTAGTGTATCTGCATAATGTGTATGAGCATATACTCACATACAGTCTTGGTATTTATCTGACGTTACATCAGCAGTGTTGAAATTCTTTAGGCTACAAATGCAGAAAAACAAACAACCTGTTCCCTGGTGATAATCACTGTTACCTAATTCCATTACACTGTCAGCTACCAATAAATCAATGAGCAAATGAACTGACCGACTATGAGGAATAGCCATGTGTCTGTATTATTCCACTGATGTTCTACCAATGGTCGTCCTGGAGATATTGAATGCTATTTAAGCGAAGTGCTGACATCATAATAAAAGGCCACCGTGAACTGGCCGGCTGTGCGGTTTGGGAGCTTCAGGCTACAGAGATGCAAAGCCTCTGAAGAAGAAAAAGAAAGGCGATCCTCAAAGTCAATACTGCAACCAAGTGCTTTATGTGGTCGCATTTAATGCACATAATAAAACTACTAACAGCACGTGCACACACACACGCACTGGATCTGCACATATATAAAAGAAACGGCAATAAAATAATTTAAAATAACAATGACAAATAATGTGTTCACACAGTAACACTTTTATTTTGAAATCAGTTAATTCAATTGAAGTATTGCCTGATACACAAATAAAATCTAGTTTTGTTTATAATATATATTACAACTGACATTGCATAAAGTTTATTTTTTAAATCTATTCCAATGCACTTTCACCTCAATGTGTGTGTATCTGTACTTTTCTGATGACAGTACATTTAATCCATTGTTCATATCTTTATAATAAAAATGAAGGGTTGGCAAATTCAAACATAAAACTTTGAGTTGGGTGCTATTGCGTGTGTGTGTGTGTACCTGTGCTTTTTCATAACCGTAAAGCATTATTAACAAAAAATCTTTTGCTCAGCTTTGCATTTCCAGGGCCAATAACACAACATGAGCAGGCAAGCGCTGATGCGGGGACACAGCAGACGTAGGATAGGCAGCCATCTAGTGTCGGACATAAGCAGTTGCATTCATCCTCTGATGGAAATTTCACATTTCACTCCTTTGCAGCGACTTTATACCTTCATCTGGTGAATAATGAATCTCTCAGTTAGAGAAATCCCAGATATTCCGGGAAAAATACGTTAACAAAGCCTGGATAAGGAGTGATTTGCTGTGAGTCAACATTACAACCACAAGTTGGAAGAACAACTATTATGCGCTTTTGTATCGTAGAAGCAGAGATATAAGGAACGCTAATGGTCAGTACACAGCGCACCCTGATTTAGGCTAATAGCGAACCTGCTGTGAGAGCTTAACCTCTCCCAGGGATACTACAGGAATAACAAGACACTGACTTATTAGACCTCCTCTACGCCAATCCTCTCTTTGCTACATTATTCTGCTCTGGTTTCCATTACAGCCACGGAAAAATCTTGTTAATTTATGCAACCCAAATAAACAAAGAGTCCAAACAAATGTGTGCTATTGTGTGCATATTGGGAGCATGAATATGTATTTGCCGAGCGTTCAAACAAAGACACAAAGGGAGGCCCAACCTGTTGTTGGCTCGGCCCCTTTTCTCCCCGCTGTGAAAAGCGTGCTCCCTTAATAATCCCACATCGTTATGACAATAGATGTTAAGCAAAACACATAAGCAGGAGCTGGAAATCACGCGAGCAGGGGCACAAACACGCGTGTGTACACTGGTGCATATCATCACAGCTTCACGTAGGCTATTACACTTGTCGTGGCACATTTTACAGTTGATCCCATCAGTCCTTGCAAGCACTATCTCTCTCCTCTCCTCGCTGGGTAGGACTCGGCCCTCTCTCGGCCGCTCCCAGAGCCTTATCATCTAATTGCTTTTCATTGATTCTGTCCGATCAGGTGGCTAACGTTCATCCTTTTTCCAATGCTGTCTCCCAGGCACTTCTGTCAGCCCTGATCTGAGCGGCGTGGATCCTTTTCACTGCTTATAAAACGCACACTAGCTCATCACACACAAAGTCAACAAGACAAGTAATGTTTTCATACTTATGTGTGAGTGCGTGTTCACTTACAAGGTTTCTCCTGGCCTGATTTCACTTCCCTTTGCACCGCCACAGCATTAAGCTTGTTATTAAGGCCTGTGTGGCTCGGACAATAGACCACACTGGAGTTAATGGTTATTTATTTTGAAGGACAGACAGTGAGGCCTTGCGATCCTGCAAGGTGATTCAGATCAAGGGTTTGGGACGTGAACACAAACCCATCCTTAACATCACATGGTGTCAGGTTCGACGTGAAGGCCAGACCGGTAGTGTGTTGGCAGGCGCTCAGCTGGAGTTCTGAAGGATATTACAGTTGGACACATCACATACTCTGAATACACTTCTTTAAAATACGCTGAACATGGACCACAGCCTGATCTGTCCGCATTCACACGTACAGAAAAAAACCCTCATCTGTCTCCACGGAGCTTCGTCACAGCCCCGGTTTAATATGCAGCCCAGTTTTTGGTGGTATCAGATCAATGGACGATTCAGATGAGACACAGACGCAGAGACGGACAGAGAGCATCCTTGGCAGACATTAACAGGCCGCTTTCCATGCCCCTTAAGATCACAGCTATTCTTTTTCATTGAGCCCTAAAATAAGGCTCAATTGTCTTGTGATGCTCATTAAAAACTTTAAATGTAGACTTTTTGGTGGGATGGGGTTTCTTTGAAAGTAATGGTCTAATTACAGAAGCTTAATGCATTATTAAACGCACCCATCACTGGAAAAATTTAAACGAAAACTTAAACTACGGCAACTGTGATTGTGATCCCTGTGCAGGTCAGATTACCAACACAATATGGGAATCTGCTGTTTACATTTTCCATTTTTCCAGTGCTATTCTGGCATCTAATGCAATCTGGCATTATGGTACATTATTGTCAGATACTTATCCCTCAGTCTAGGCGTAAGCGGATAGATCAAGTTATTATCCTTATTGTAACTACGGCAAATCATTGCAATGTGTTTTGTACGTAAAGCTGAATTCACAGTAATAAAGTGACTGTTAACCTACATTGTGGTCTTATATGAAGCTTGCCTATTGCCTCTATATTACCTTGTACTCTAGCGGCACAAAACCCAAGAACATCTCTGATCTATTCATCCCACCTGATTTACACTCTAACTGTTTCATATATACTGTATAAGGACGCCATCAACTGTGCCGTTGCCAACTCCCTTCAAGCCTTCCCCTGCTTTGCTCCTGCATTATGCAGTCCATTCCTGAAGTAACAGCCTCCCTCTACATGCAGACACGCCGACCAGTAACACGCCACAGTAATGTGATGTAAAAATGAATGATGAAATTCAAGGAGGCCAAATGAAAGAGAAACCGGTGTGTTTGTGTGTGTGTGAGAGTGAGAGTGAGAGTTAGAGAGTGAGAGTGTGTGTGTGTGTGTGTGTGTGTGTGTGTGTGTGTGTGTGTGTGTGTGAGAACGTGCAAATGTTGGCCCTAGTGTAAGCCGGTGTGTGTGTGTGTTCAAAGGTGAGGCCTTGGGTGATGGAGAATAGGCTTCCCTTACCTCCTATAAGTACAGAGGAGGATAAAAGCCAGCTGTAATGACCTTGGTATAATGAAGGCCTTGCTGATTTCCATGATTTTCTTGCTTTCATGCCATGAATCTGCAATTCCATAGGAGGGGCAAAAAGAAATAAGTGGCAGCTTTGTCTGGCCAGAAATTAGCAGCCGACAGCATTACTTCAGAATCCAATGCAAACTCTTGTTCCCATGTTCAGGTCGTTATGTAAAAGATGTTTATCTCCAAGCACATTAATAGTTTTTCTCCAAAATGGTTTGTTGCTTTATTTTTAGGTGACCAATTTACGTGCAATTTCCTTAATTCCTGAAGTTATTTGTAAAGTGATGTAATGCTTGTTTCTGTTTTATCTTGAGAGCAGGGGCAGGCCAGTAGTCTGGGCCCGTTCAGCACAGCTAATACGGCACATCGAAATAAAAGGCTTCAAAAGAGCGTTTCCACTCGGAGCTGATGCGGCGCCGTGGCTGACCTCCAAATATGATTAGACTGAAGTAAACACAACAACAGAGAAGAATAAACAACTGGTAATTGGTGTGATCCCGTGTTCCAACTGAATCTCTCTTGATTCTCGATGAATTATGAGCGTTAATGTTTCTGCGTGCCGTGCCCTTCTGAGGATATCAAACAGCCTCCACTCCATCCTGATGGGCCTGTCTCATTAAAGGAGAAATGCAGGCCTGCGTGCAAAACTGATGTACATTCAGTGGCATGAACTCACCTCTAATTCATGCTGTCTGTGTTTTTGATATTAGGTGATTATACTTGTAATGGACTAATGAATATGAATAGGTGTGTGTGTGTGGGTGGGTGGGTGTGTGTGTGTTAGAATCAAGTAAGAAGGAAGCTTCCCAGGTGAAGTGTGCCCTCTACAGGCAGCTCTTATACATTCCTAATCCATTTTACTGTATCAATACTAGTTTAGCAGCTTGGTATGTCAGTATTGACTTAACGTTTACATATTCGTTCCACATGACACATACACAATATGTGAGTGGGTCGTATACCTGTGAACAGGAAGGCAGCTCCTTTCCTCCATGCTGACAGTCAGGCTTCGCTGCTCAGCCCTCCAACTCTGCTACATGCGCTGCCATCAATATGTTATGAGAGAGAAATTCTCCAAAGGTTTCAATCAGCAGAGGCATTGTTTCTCTTTTAAAGTCATCTCAGATGGAAGGCAAGAACTTCAGAGCAGCAGTGATGTGTCTAATGAAAGAAGTCTCCTCCTCTGCAGCTCCATTTCACACAGAGATTAGGAATCTAAATGTTGACTGAAGACAGTTTTCTGATTTTCTTAAGGACGAAAAAAACGGAGTGATGTGTTTACTGTGAAGCCATAAAAGAGCTACGAGAAGGCTCATCACTACCCAGTATCGTTTTGGGAGAAGGAAAGCGAGGTTCACTGTTTCATACCACAGTTCATTTGAAAGCCAATATCAAACAAAGACAAAGATCAAAGTCATTCCTGGCCAAAAAGTATTCCTAGACCAGCAACATTCCTGCAAAATTGCTGCTTTTTGCAAACAGCATTTCAACAATGCCTCACTATTACATAGCCCCAAAACTGTCTGTGCTCTTCATCTCCGAGCAGTGTGCAGTGTGTGTGTGCACTAACTCTGAGATGGGCAGGAAGGGAAATGCTTTAATGTTGGGCCATCATGTTTTCTTAAAAACATAGGTGAACATTTACAATCTAACCCTTTCTTTGTGTTGTTCATCAATCCGTTACCATTTCGTAGACGAATAGCTTCTTATCCACCCAAATTCAATTTCATTTCATTGCAATCTCATTTTTTACATGCTTTCAAGATAGGAAATACAAAATACTGGCACAAATTAGTAAAGCAGTATTTGACATATGAAGTGGGATCCTACCAAAGTAATTTCATTGTCTTTTAACTTTCCATTTCCATAAACAAACAAAAATGTGTTCCACAAGTAGGCACTCAGTGAGTCTTAATATTTCTTCATATTTCTGACAGTTTTCACTCACAGAATGGCTAATGTTTGCATTTAGTAACTAAATTTAGGACCGACAGTTGCGCTGCTGTTACTGTTGTATAAAACTGGATTTCTGTGCAGATCATTTCTCTTTATAATGTTTTTCACCCAAAGCAGCTGAGGACAAAGTGGACCGCTTTACCCTTAAACGTCTAATGGCTCTATGGATGTACGTTCAACATACATATGAATATAAATAGATGACAAATAATGATAAATTAAGATCATATATAATTTGCTGATAATGTAGAGTTCCCTGATTTGTCCAGAACACAGCTGATCCATTATTATTTTGAATATGTGTTATTATGGTTGGAAAGGACGGTCCAATGGGTTTGTGTCATTGTTGAACAGTTACACTCAAATAATAAAGAAATCTTTACTATGTGTGTTTTAGTATGAAGGGTCCATCTCTCTCTGTATGCACTGAAATAGTCATTGTTCTGGGTTTTTAACACGCAAACTCTACAAGGAATAATACTCCTAGGAGTCTACATCCGTATGCTGAGCAGTCAAAGTTTAGAATATTCGTACATACTCACACACAACCTAACATGCTGCTGACTGCTATCCTGAGTCACTTCCATGCAGACAGTCTGTACGAATCCAACCTAACCGCAAAATACAATTTGAAATTTCAAGTAATCCTTGTGTAGAATTAAAACAATAAAACATTTTTATATTATTTCGCCACAGTAGATGCCCAGATCTGTATTTTCAACTCCTCTCTCCCTTTATATTTACATTTACTTTGCTTTTGGAACTTTAGTCACTCATTCCATTATTTCGTAATTTGGCATAGATCAGGTAACTTTTGTGTAGAATTCAAAATGCAAGAATCAACAACTAAAAAAAATAAACATAACCTGAAGCAACCTAAAATCATCCATAAACTGTTGCCAATTCTACTGCAGTATGTGCATAGAATATGATGATCTAAACAGTGCACAGCAGCAACACAACACTTTCAACTTTATTCAGTCTCCTTATTAGAGCCGATTGCTTATTGCCTACTTCACAGAGCGCCCATATAGCCCAGCTGACAGCAGTAAGGGAAATCTGCACACATGAACTCCTCACTAACACTTTGCTACACTAACCAGCTGCCCCCCTGTGGTTTCAGCCTCAGCCAAACCTTTGAAATGTCCTTCAAGGCATGAAAACAACATGCACAGTGCTTTGGGTAAAATCCTATTTGTACACTGTAATTACATTTTTAAAACTTACAAAGTTTAAAGTTTCAAGACCTTTACTTTTCTGTTCTCGTCTCTGATATTGATTAGGCTCTACCACATATGTTAGGTCTGCTGTTTGAAAGAACAAAGAGTTTTCTGATTAGGTGCTGCGCCCTCTAATAACTTTTAATGCCTCAGATTTTACTTAATGGTGTTATCAAGGGAAGCAATCAGGGGAATTCAGTCAATACTTCTCACAAACACACAACCGGCATTAATGATGGACAGCTAGAGTCACACTGGGTGCCCTTTGGGTCTGAACAAAGTACAAAGAAACATCATCTTTCAATAAAGTACATGTCAGGTCATCTGCAGTAAGTCAACATGGAAAGTCAGCTGTCGTTATTATCTTCGTAAAGAATTCATTTTACTTCTTTGCATCTGAGCGATGTCCCGAAAATGCCTGCAGGATCATTTTTCATCTTACAGTAACTCAGATAAAACAGAAGACGCTGCAACATTAAATGCACTTTAAAGACTGGTATTAAAATTGCAAAATAAAATAATTTGAGCAACTGACAAAATTATGTTTTAAAAAAGTTGAATGCCCTTCAAAAATCATTTTATGTTAATTATTTAGTTTGGAGCTACAAGTTTCCGTTTCCAACGCAGACAGATTAGGTGAAACAAATAGCTGCTTTGTTTGTTTAATCACTGTAATCACCCAGTAACACTCTCTTCACAGAGACATAATTCAGATGCTTTTCATTTGCGATGCTTTGACAAGTACAATTAATACTTGACCCTGTTGTTGTGCCTTATATGTGCTCTTAAAATGTCTCATCCTACTATAAGTTCTAAAAATACACAAAATTAAGACAGTATAATTGTTGTTATTCAGCTGCTTTTTTTCTGTTTTGTATCTCGCACAGAGAAAGAAAGTTCCTTCCTGCTGAAACTATTTATTCCTGTTTTCTGGAGGTGTTAGATGCTTTTTCCTGTGACCTTTCTGGGACCAACCCTTCCCTGTAGTAATCAATGAGTCTGTCCGGTGCACACCAGGTGCTCATCCTTAATGTTTTGAAGGCGAGGATCAAGGGAAGATCACAGAGAGGAGAAGCTGAAATCGGGCGCAGATGTAACATTGTTATTCATGCAAAGAGAAGCTGGATCGAGATTACATGAGTCTAGACTGAACACACAGGACTAGTTAGTGAAGAGTAAGCAGGTCTTCAGGGAAACTTGCTCACGTGGTCTAGGCATGGCAAAAAACAAAACAATCATAAGTCAACGGTGACGTGTATTCATTTGTGTGTGTGTGTGTGTGTGTGTGTGTGTGTGTGTGTGTGTGTGTGTGTGTGTGTCAATAATCAGCAAAATTTGTACAACCATGGCCAATATTTTTGGGACAAAAACAACATCTCAAAAACTCTAAACAAGGACACCCCTGCTCTAAGGTACTTTAAATTTAACACTAATTAATAGAGTTAAATTATGAAAACTAAACACAGAACTACTACATTTAAACTGTATAACAAAATGTCTTAATAACAGACCTGGTACTGTAAAAGTCAATCACGGCTCCTCTTCCTCATGTATTACCTTAACTAGAGCAAAGCACATCTCACACCTCCAAATTTAACAGGAAGATTATTTTAAGTCAGGCACTTTGTTGGCCACCTAAAGCAGAAGTCAAACATTCAGGACCCTTTGGTTAGATTGCCATGGTAACCGTGTACGTGTCTGCCGAGCCGTTCCATTGATAACTTCAGTATAACAGGTAAAACACTTTTACTGGAGTCGTCGATTAGGTTTAAAGTGAGACGCATTTTGTAAATTTACATTATATATCAATAACACCCGGGATCCGCGCTTTTTTGCTCCTGTGTTTGGTAAACATAGTGTGTTAGCTGACGTTTTGTAGCCTGCTAAAGCTACATTAGCTTGCTAACATAGTCACAGGGGTTTCAGTCATCAATTCTTCCCTCGTCAGTCGTCAGGTAGCTTATATGTCTCTACTTCCGTATCTTTAACGTGGTGATCGGTCAGCTAACGTTAGCGAGTCAATGTGTTTCCAGGTCAGCTGTACCCGCGGGGATAAACCGATGACAGTTCGCGCGAAAATTCAATAATGTCATTTAGCCCACAGCAGCAGCAGCAGCAGCACTGTGCACACCGAGCTGAGACCTACGCTGCTTCCTGTCTTAACGGTTAGTGACTCGGTATACAGCATTGAGCTACCATGGCTTGGTTATAACTTTATATGATTGAACGTGTGTGTCTGATATATTATTCGAGTCTTGCGTGACTCCGTTTTTACATTTGAGACTGACGATTATTCGAATCGTAGATATATAAACTATCGATCATATCCAGGAAATCGCATGGTCATGTTCCTTTTTTTCAAAGTGAAGAATTTGACACGTGTGTAGTCTTGTTGCTGCTTCTTACCAGTGTGTTATTGATCCTCCACATCTGACCCTTGACCTCCATATGAGGGTCTACAGAGCCTCAGATATCAGTGCTACTTAGCCTTTCAATACATATATACACATAAAGGCACTTCAGTGTAATATGCAATTTATTCATCGATTTGCAATTGTATTATTTGCAGTTGTGTTGTTCTTTTGTTAAGCTCTTATTTTTTAATGCCCTTTGCACTGTTATACACTTTGCTGCTGTAACAATGTCAATTTCCCTGTTGTGGGACAAATAAAGCTTATCTTATCTTATCTTATCTTATCTTATCTTAAGCGAACTCACTGTGTCTGGGCCTAACAAATGTATATTAGGTGACGTCAGTGCCAGCATTCAAACAACAAGCAAGCTATTTTATGAATCCATTTCCTCATAAATTAACAAAAATATATTTAAAGAAACAAAATATTAAACCATTGACATATTTCTCTCTCTCGCTCTCTCTCTCTGCATAATAAATAAATAAATAAAACTATGTTGCCCCCCCACTGTGCTGTACTGATTTGTCCCAACATGGTTGCCAAACAACATAAGGCTAATTTATCTATTTTCATTTTTAGTGATGTTTACATTTTGGATCAAAGATTATGCCTTTAAATATATACTGTATGTAAAAATTGAAAACAAAACAAACATTGTGTCTTGTTTCTGAACACATTTCCATATTCCCCATGGAGTCTTCTACCTCTCTAATGAGAAACACTCCAAGTCCTCTGCACCATAAAGTCCATTTATAACAAATAAAGATGAAGAAAATATATTTGAAACTGTTTAGAGTCCAACAAGCTGTTTAGTTCAAAGTCAGTTATATCATCGGTGCCAAAGTCTCAAATGTAAAACGATGATTCGATTACAGACATGAAACGCGGTTGGTAAACATTTAACTGTTCATTATTGTCAGGTCAACTTGGCGCCTGCAGCAAAACATTACTTTGTGCATTAACTATTATATACACCATTATTCATTAACGTATTAACTGAAATTATTAATTAACTGGAAATGTAAACAGAATTGTGTGGTGAAACCTTTTCTTTCTCTTCACAGGTTGGTTGGTCAGAGAAATACCAAGGCTACCAACTGGATGACTTTGATGAAACTCGCATAGTTCTTAGAAAATGGCGTCGGCAGAAGTGCTTCAGCCGGTAGTGAAGATGAAGGTGGACGAGTTGTTCCTCACCTGGCTGAGTGATCCTGCCACCCTGTCCGTCCTCTACGATCGTCTGGACTGCATCAAAAATGGGCACAAAAATGATTTCATTCACGGGTCGGCCAAGGATAAAAGCATATTGACCCTTAATGAGAACAATAATGTGGCATCTCAAAAGAACCTGGCAGAGAAGAAGCCTCCCCCACTCTGTTGTCTGAGCCCCCCGTCCCCTAGTCCACTGCCCTCTGGCAACAGCAGTGCAGGACCTGAGGGCAGAATCCTACAGAGGTCTCTCAGGAAAAAGGTAAAATCTAAGATCAAATGTTGTGGTTTGTAATATAACCAAATGATACCATGTACATGTACAAGAAACGAGTGTGTATACTCTCATCTAAATCACAATAATAGATTAACACTGCTTGAAGTAATGACAATGACTACCAGTTCTTGTTATTACAGAACACAATCTAGGTCTTTAAAAGTGAACCTCTGTGCTAAGAATTGTAGAACTGCATGGAGCTCGAAACGGCTATAAGTGTTTTTCACATTGGTGTTTGGTCTTACTGTCCACAGTAAGACCAAATTGTCCCTTCAGTAATTGTCTTTAAATTGAGTGTTGCTTCTCTCCCTTTTAGGTGTCTGCCTCCTGCAAAGAACACGCCAAGAGCTCCACAGACGGAGGCAATCAGCAGGATCCTTTAGAACCCGTAAGTCTCTCTTCACTGTAAGAACAGCCTCATGTGGTGTTGTTCAGTGCTCTGTGAATCCCACCCAAACTGTACTCAGCCGGAGTATATCCGCGTTCTCTCCACACGGCTCGTAAAAAGACGTAAAAGGGGAAATGGCAGTTGTGGCTTTTCTCTTTGTCATCGTGCCTTATTACTTTCACAATGTTCACAATATTCAAAACATGAAAGTCTTCCTGGTTAATCTGCCTCTGCTTTTAAGGTCCTTGATTGTTTTACACACTTCTGTCATTTGTTTCCCCCTGCGCTGCTTTATCGATTTATCTGATTTGTCTATTGTTGGATTGTTGAGTTCCCTCGATCTTTTAACCTCAGTAATTTACTCAATGCCACTTAAATAGATGATAGTTGTAACCTTCATGTGTACCTGGGCTGTTTACTTTCCTAGTCTGGCCACAAGAGGCTGCTGAGCGGCCTACAGCAGCAAAGGGCCGTACCACACCGCCCTATCACGGTGGAGCCTCCCTGTCTGTAGGCACACACACTGACTATTAGGCAAATACTTTCCAAATGTTCCGACCTCACCCATGAATTAGTGCGGTATGAGAGGTGGGTGGTTCTGTATACAGCCTGTCAATGGCACTGCAGCCTTGTGTGCCGGACAGCGTAGTACGCAGGGAACGAGGGTCTCGGCCGGTAAATTGGAGTTTGCTTGGGATGGTTTCATCATGTGTTTTCAAAGATTCCCATTATCTCGATCTAGGAATGCTGGGAGGTGGATGGTTGCCTGGGCCCCTGGTTGTAGATTAACGTGTGTGTGTGTGTGTGTGTGTGTGTGTGTGTGTGTGTGTGTGTGTGTGTGTGTGTGTGTGTGTGTGTGTGTGTGTGTGTGTGTGTGTGTGTGTGTGTGTGTGTGTGTGTGTGTGTGTGTGTGTGTGTGTGTGTGTGTGTGTGTGTGTGTGTGTGTGTGTGTGTGTGTGTGTGAATGGACATATTCCGAGATGAAAAGAGCAGTCAGTCTTGCATTTTCTGTCTGACCAGAACACAGAGACTAGAGAATTGGCTCTTAAGTTAAATGCAAAGAAACAAGTTTATGTGTTTAGATGTTCTTGTCAATGGTTTCCAGCGGGACTACACATGACACATTTAGATTGATATTCCAGTCCGAGGTCCTAGCCGTTATTGGGTCGCATTCAAAGGAACAGTCTATGGTCTTTGATGACTTCTTCACATTCTCATAAATACTCTGTTATTAGTTTGTGAAAGTGAGAAAGTAGTGGAAAGAAGCAAAACCCTTTTTCTCCCCCGAAATGATTTCATCGCTGGAATAACGTGACCACAGCAGAGAGATAATGTAAAAAAAACACTCCAGCATTGCTACGGCAACAATTTCTGAGGATTTCAGATCACTGTCTTTAACATGAGAGACATCTGTTGGCAATTAATCTGTACCACAAGCTTGCTCCTTCTCTGTATGCCTGCTTAACATGGGCCCTGGTGATGAACACTAAGAGCTTGGACAGATGGGTGAGACATTTGGGAATTTAACATCCACCTTCCTCGCGTTGGACTCTTTGCGTAACGGCAATCGCTGCACTGTTGCACTCTGTATTAAAAGGATCGTGGGTTGATTTAAAGTAATACTTCCTTTTAAAGACAACACAAGATATTAATACATATACAGGCATTGATGTATACCCACAACACGGACAGTATTACATTTATTTTTATAATTTACTCTGAATCTACTACCAGATGCTGCTTAATGTTGCAATAGTTACTGGCTGATCATTTATTCATGCTATGTTATGAAGCCTTGGACCAACAGTTCAACTGGTGTTATAAGTGGAATCAGTCAGGTATTAACGCACACACAATAGTTATGGTAATGTATAGATTAGTTTTCTTGAAGTGTGTATCATCTCCACTAAGATTGGTAAGGTATCTTGAACACATTATGCAATTGAAACTTCGGGGGTGAGGCCTATTTACTGGAGCAGCTATTGAACATCCCCCCCTTTGAATCACGAGTTGAGACAAGGTGGAGGGAAACCCAATCTGCGGTCGTTGCACTCTGACCTGGGCTGCCTGTGAACAGTCAGTGCTGGAGATGTTGACATACAGACCGTCCACTAGTCACCAACATCAGACATTCCATTTCATAACCTTAGCTGTTTTTACGCGACTGGACATGTTTGCGTTGGACAAGATTTTGGACATCATAGATTGGACACATGATTGGGTCAGTTTGAGTTCTGTGGCAGTTGTCTTTGTGACTACGCCATCACGGTATAGTCAGTGTACGGTATGTTAAGAACCTGTCTATGGGTCCTGATTGGGAGTTGACTAGGAGACTGCTGTTTGGACAACCTGCCAGCTATGGCCTTAGGCTGAAATGGTGAGTGATGATGCTCGCTGGAGCTTGTCCACTCTGGTTTGGCTACGGGCGAATGCTTCATCCCCGTCCCGTAGAAAGATTCCATTCAGAACCTGTGTGTGTTTGTTAGTTCACATTGTGTGGGTTTATGCGTATCCACTGCCCTCTGAGTTTCCTCAGTCCTCACTGCTGTCCATCATATCATATGTACCTATATTTCCAACCATCGAAGGCTCCCTATATGTAAATGAACAGATCGTTATCTCTGCTGTATTGTAATATCTTTGTTCATGGGTCAGACTTCAGCTGTAGTTTGCTCTAACACAAGAACGCACCGAGCAGTACTATGTTGTGTTTTGACAGTTTTTCATGATCTCCCAGGTTTTACTTTGGCCTTGGTGCTTTTCCTTTTCATATTAGGTTTGAATTGATACGCTCAGCAGAAGGCAGCCGGTGTGAAAAGCCGTCGCACAAAGAGCTTATCAAGCATGAGCCGCGTCCTGTGCGGAGGATAATAACATGTGGGTTTGAACAGAAACTAGCGGGGGAAATGTGGACTCTGATCCTGTCATCTAAAAATACTTCACAATGTGTTTGTGTGCGTTCACCTTCTCTGTACAATAACAACCGCAAATATATATTTATCTGTGTAGAGCCGGCTGTATGTACCTCTTCTTTCTTCACATACGCTCCCGTACGCTCGTCTCTGGACCATTTCTCTTTAATTAGATGTGCTTGTAAAACAACAGAAGGCGTTATAAGTGCTTGGCTTTCCCTGTGTGCAGTCTGTCCAGCGAGGGGGAACCCCGGTGCTGTTAGATCAACACATTTCTGGAGAATTGATGTAATTGCCATCACTCCTGGACAGGAGCGATGAACAGATGGGACCAGATGTTTGTGTGTGAGGACTCCATACACACCCTTGTTCCTCCAGATCTGGTTTCCCCGGGTTGCCTAAACAGCTCTTGTTGGTGTTTTTAATAGGCATTGACTTGGTTCAGTTGTCAGTCTTTCAGTTTGACACATCCTATCCTACCTATTTCCCATCAGGTAGAAGTTGTGAAATGTCTTGCAGGCCTTTTTTTTAAAACAGAAGTAATGCAGTTAAAATAACACTTTGAGTATTAAAAAGTGCATTTATTGGAAGACATAATCATTAAAATTACTTACATTCCAGTGATTGTATATTGGAATAGATAAGAGAAGTCTTGTTTCTATTTTTCTTGATAGCAGCTACATGTACTGTCTAGAGGACGGGCTTCCTGTTTGCCGTGCTAAGATTCGATTAGATTCAATTAGATTAGATTGAGCTTTATTTGTTATTGCACAAGGTACAAGGAAGGAAAACAATGAAGTGAGGAGATCAGAAGTAAGCAACCTTTTTTTCCCCCGGAGCATTCCAATAGTGTGCCAGCTTTTCAGGCGGGGGGAAGCAGAACGTTATCTTAGCATTGAGTTGCACGTCTTCAATTAGATTCACTGGCTTGTGCAAGATGCAACAACAGGTTTCTCTGTTGACGAACACCGAGGAATGCAAACTGGATAGGTGGGATCCATAGCACACACACCCCTGTCATCCCACAAACACACTCTCTGACTACATACACACGTTAACTCCTCAGGTGAGAGGTGTGTGTGTGTGTGTGTGTGTGTGTGTGTGTGTGTGTGTGTGTGTGTGTGTGTGTGTGTGTGTGTGTGTGTGTGTGTGTGTGTGTGTGTGTGTGTGTGTGTGTGTGTGTGTGTGTGTGTGAAGGGGGGGGTATTCGGAGTAGCAGCCACTTTCTGTCCAGTATTTCTCTGGCAGACATTGGACAATGATGATGGGGACAAAGACGCAGACGACTGCCGCCATTGCTTTCTGCAGAGCCAACCGAAAGTCATAATAGCAGTTCTGTTGTGTTGTGTTCATAAAGAGGATAACGTTAGACTGAGTGTAGCGTAACGTGTCCGTGTCTGTATCCGTATCCGTCCCCTGTGATGTGTGGAGTGAGGATCAGGATGAGGGATCTGTCTCTGCATCAGGACCCTGACCTGAGGAAGGACTTGGCTCAGCTGGCACGGGGCGGCTGCGACTTTGTTTTGCCCTCTCAGTTCAAGAAGAGACTCAGAGCCTTCCAACAAGGACAGGCAAGTGACTGAGACAACAGAGAGATTGCACAATGCTTAATTTGCAGCAGTACTCAGGGAGTGTTGATCAGTAATGTTTATTTAGAGGGCTTGTGTCGCTGTGAACGCAGCCTGTTACACCACTTAGCTATCACATTGCACTGTTCATGTGCAGGATGTCAGTGGTTGTATGTTAGAGCTCTGCTGCAGGTTGGCATGAACAAAGAGACCAGGGACAAGTACAGGACAACAGGAGATGTTTATGTCCTTTAATTGGCCTTGGCTGACACGCATACACACACCTAGGACACTGCAGAGGAGAGGATCAGCAGCATTATGTCAAACTGAGCAACAATTCTAACTAAGCAACACACACAGGATGGAAGAGATGGACACGACTTTAAGATTCTGGATGATAAATGTTCAATTGGGGAATAGGTGTGTGTGTGTGTGTGTGTGTGTGTGTGTGTGTGTGTGTGTGTGTGTGTGTGTGTGTGTGTGTGTGTGTGTGTGTGTGTGTGTGTGTGTGTGTGTGTGTGTGTGTGTGTGTGTGTGTGTGTGTGTGTGTGTGTGTGTGTGTGTGTGTGTGTGCTCTGTCGTATCTATTTTCAGGCACTAACAAATGCCTTCCTGGTGTATTTCTGTTTCAGCACTGGACTGTGTGTGTGTGTGTGTGTGTGTTTATGTGATTGTTAAAGACCACAGAGAATGATCCATCAGCTAAACTCTCTAGTCATGTAAAATGGTGAGAAGATGAATAAGATCAATGTCGGGTCCTACTTAAGCTCTTTAGTAATTGGCTGATATGCTTAGCGACACATAGCAACACACATGTTTGGCTGCTTTAATGCATTTTGGCTGAGAAAATATCTTGACTGATGCTGGACTAATAACCCTCTGCTCTCCCTGTCTGCAGACCGAGCTGATGGCCTCACCGTCTGCTCGCTCACCGGGTCTTTATAAATCACACTCCTTTAGAATGAAATGTATCGTGACAGGTAGGACTAGGCCTAATGACGCATGATGTCATTGTTGTTTAACTTAAAAGGAGTTTCCAATGTCAGGGTTCTAGAACTTAATAGCACATGTAGCTAATTTCAAAGTTTGCACACACACACACAGACCCTATCATTTTAGGTTCTAAGTGGAAATAGTTTTAGGGACACACACACACACACACACACACACACGTGGCTCTGTGTTAAAGATCTGGGATATTGGGAGGTTTTATGTAACAGATCATTTTGAAGTGACATACAGCAAAGTAAGGTTAGTTGGAGGCAGACAGAAAAAGAAAGTGGAGAGAAATTCATCTCAGGCTTGCACCCGCTAATGGCGCCTACACGTCCACCCTCTAACCCCTCCTGTGCCTCCTTTCAGCCTGCACAGACCTGACACACACCACCACACGCCTGTCTCGCTTCTATCAGCAGAGCTGTCTGTGCAGACGGCCGGTTCGCCATGTTTAGGCCTCACCCAGGTGCCTCCGCTCGTCTCATCTGCTCTCTCCCTTACTCGCTCTTTCTTTCTCGAGCGCATTTTTCCCGTCATCATGACGCATAGGCGTGTTGTGTTCATTTGGATTTTACGTCCAATGTCATTGTCCTTGAATGCGGATGTAAAGTCTATTGACATTAAGTCCCGATCAGTAAGTTTTGAGTATTGATCGTGAAGTATTGAGCACCTGGAATTCCCTTTAAAAACACCACAGAAAGATTTGTGATTCCTGTTCCAAAGCACTCATTGCTTTTCTATGACTACTATGTTACTATTATTTAATAGTAGTTCAAGAGTTCAAGAACAGTAGGTTGAGTGACTTGCAGTTATGTTCTATGAAATTCACCAAAGTATGAGTTATCTCACTAATATGACAACATTTGTGAGCAGACTGGTCAATTCTAAGGTCTATAAGTATGTAAGTAAGAATCAAAATACAGTTGTGGCATTGAGCAAACCAGTAAAAGCCCTTAAACCTCCAAATTATGTTTTTATAACTTGAAAAACATGTTTGCTTAATAAACAGAATCAATTAATTAACAATGATTTAGATATTAGAAGTGTTACAGCTTGATTTCCTAGTAACAGTTCTGATGTTATGATGTGTGGGATGGCAGCAGATGTGTGATTGCATCAATACAGCAGCGAGCATCAGTACATTTCTGTGTGTGAGGTGTCACTGTTTACTAATAGTAGGTGGTGCACACACACACACACACACTTTAACACAGTATTTCCCGTCTGTGTGTTTATCTCAGGCCGAGCTGAGGAGGAAGGAGCCTCATGTTCCAAAGTTCTATTTCCCAGAGGGCCGGCCCGACGCCAAGCCCAACATGGACGACCTCATTTCCAACATTAAGAAAACATTCTCCCTCTTCCCCCATAAAAGGGCCACCATGGAGGACATGGGGCAGGTTGCCAAGGTGAGACTGATTTCTGCAGCTGCCACCCGTTCCATTATGTTCATTAGTGTTCTTTAGCTCCTGACTTCGTGAATGTTTGCCGCTTTTAAAACCCCATGGAAAAAATTATCTCAATGGCCTGAGAGGAACCTGAGTGTAGAGATGACAGCTCGGGCTCCTCGGGGGAAGATTTGAAGTGATGCAACACTGCTTTTCAACACAATCACTGTTATGTGTTATCATGTCACTCTCCTTTACTTAAGAAAGCACACGATGTACGTAAATCCACAAAGTTTGAGAGCTTATTTAAGAGTTTTACTTCCCTCCTTGCCTTGTCTTTGCCACCTATCTCCTGCTTCCTGCTGTCCTTAGGCCTGTGAGTGTCCTCTGTACTGGAAAGGACCTTTGTTCTGTGCAGCTGGAGGCAGCCAGACGGGCTTCGTGACCGTCCGTGAGTTTGTGGCGATGTGGCAAACGTAAGACAACTGCTCTTGTTATTCTCAGCGGACCACAGGGTAACTTAGCATAAGCATACACACTACGCCGTACAAGCAGTAATGACCACTTTGCTGGCAGCTATCTGCTAGTACGACATTTCCTTTTTCATTTAGAACAAAAAACTGAAACTATCAATCACAAACGCTTTTGCCTGCATCCAGAAAGGGATAATTGCTGCGTAGACCAATGAATGCAAACATCTATTCTGTCTTTGTCTGACTTTGAAAGCTGTAACATAGGGCTCTTGTAATGGGGGTGTGTGTGTGTGTGTGTGTGCTGGAGTATTAATGTGTGAGCCTCCAGAGAGCTGGACAGGCTTGACCCCTGACACGAGCTCATGACTGAGCCGTTCTCAGACGAGAGGCCACAACAGGCCGGTGCCTTATTTTGCCATCACAGCCGTAACACTCTGCACGTATGAAGCATGCAGCGGCAATTCAGAATTCTAATTTCAGAATGCATTATACCTGCACATGCACTTTACAAGGAGATGACTTCAGAAGTGCGTTATTGAGAGAAGAATGGAAAGAAAATAAAGGAGAGGCAGAAGAAGGAACCTTTGCAAACATCTGTTCTCTCTCTCTCTTTGTTTTCTCCAGAACTCTACAGACCTGTCAAGATGACGCCTCCAGATTTGTTCACCTTTTGGCCAAGCCTGAGTGTAATTACCTCCAACAAGAGGACTTTGTTCCGTTCTTGCAGGTACGGGCTGCAGCACATCCAGAGGGCCGCTCGGCTACATCGGGTATTAGAATTGGTCAGTGGGACCATAAGTGCTGTTTCTCTCCTGCTGAGGCAGTGGAGCACTTATGAGAGGATGTTACTATATGCTTGTAATAACATGGAAGGGTACTATTAAAGGGACCGTGCTAAGTAATCTACAGAACAGAGCGACAGAATTACATTATCACGGTCACAGATTCATCAGATCAGTTTGATAATAACAGACCCATTAACTCTAACCTGCTGCGCTGGCTGTTTGTATTGTTATTCAGCCCGGCGAGCTGCTGGTTGAGCCGCACTTGCCCCGCCCCCCTCCCCCCTCGCCCCCCTCCTGATTCATTTTCATGCTGGCAGGAGCGGCCCGGGCCCGAGCCGCCGGACACCCGTTAGCATACCGGCAGAGATGCCTTGTGGCGCGCGGCGTTTAATTTGTACGGCTCTCCTCGGCGGAATTGCCTTTGACTATTTTGATGAATGAAAGGTGGATTGCAGTGGAGTAGATTTGACTGTCCCCGCCTGTTTCCTGTGCCCAGTGATTTATGTGTTTCTCTATGATTTAATTTCTCACAGTAAGAGTCAAAGAGGCACAGAACGGCCTCTCTGAAAAATAAGGCGTTTTAATTTTCATTGCCGCCTTCGCATTTATGTCAACATTCCTTCCTCCTTA
Organism: Genypterus blacodes; assembly: GCF_046128005.1. NCBI lineage: Eukaryota > Metazoa > Chordata > Actinopteri > Ophidiiformes > Ophidiidae > Genypterus > Genypterus blacodes. The sequence continues at coordinate 128,626 of NW_027466822.1, forward strand.
CGGAACTGAAGCGGGGTAGAATAAACAAAAAGACACGGGGGAGGGGGGGGGGGGGGGGGGGGGGGGGGGGGGGGGGGGGGGGGGGGAGTCTGATGGCAAGAATAAAGCTTACAGCTCATTCACTATGCAGCACGATGCCTCTGACTACATGGCCGTGGAAAACACAAGAAGTTCCAAGCGCCAGAGCGCTTTGCCTTCCCAGTCTTTCCACCGCCTCAGAAGGGGTTAAGCTCATCCACAAACTGCTTGACCCAGTGTTTTCAGACTTCAAACACAACATTTAAATTTGATGGCCTGTACCAAGCGAAAGCCCGGAGCCTTCTCTTAGCCTTTAACGCAATGCAAAAAGCATATGGCATGACAGATTGATGTAGATAGACACTGACAACTGATGTTAGAAGCCAGTGTGTGTTCTCTGCCTCCTCCTCCCTATGTAATGTGCACTGCCTAGTAAAAACACACACATGTGGGTTTTGTCTCTTCAGTCTCTTGAAAGTAGCTGCAGATTGTAAGTGAACACAGGTATTTGTTGTTGATGTTGTTGTAATGGGCACAGTGTGTCATTGTGTGGTTGTGTTGCACTGGGTGTATTTTGTGGCGTTGGTTATGTAAATGAAGCAGCGAAAGGCGGTGGGAAATGACTGTACTTTTTATATTCTCAGGATGTGGTGAGAACCCACGCCAGCCTGGCCTTTCTGGAGGAAGACGCCGACAATAAATCGCAATACATCACAACGGTAAGCTGTGGTAACACACGTGACGCAATGACAAGCAGGTCACTACTACGCAACAACCAGCGTTTCATTGATTCACTCATTGACTGACCGAGCTGTGAACCGTCTGTGTGATCACTCGTCAGGTGATCCAGAGGATATTCTACACGGTGAACCGGTCCTGGTCTGGTAAAATCACATGTCCTGAGCTGAGGAAGAGTAACTTTCTTGAGGTAAACGTTTCCACCATTAAGAAACTAGATTCATACTCAGAGGGGGAAGAGATTTAGCAGATTTACTTAAAACTTTCTGTCCAAACTTCCAGTGCGTGTCCTTGCTGGAGCAGATTGAAGACACCAACCAGCTGTCAGAGTTCTTCCCCTACGACCATTTCTATGTGATCTGTTATAAGTTCTTCGAGCTGGACACAGACTCGGATACCTTCATCAACCAGTGGGACCTGGCACGGCACAATAACCAAGGTACACACACTCTATGCTCGATACCCTTTCATCCCTTTCTCGCATGCAGCGGGGAGCACAAGCTGGATGGGATTGACCTTATCAGATAATCAGATGCTGCCATCAGAGGCAAAATCTCCATTAAAAACACACATTGACCTTTTTAATGGTTTTGAATCCACATCACTTCAGACTGTGGTGAATCAGTCGGACGAAACTACCAATCAAATTGAGTTAGGAGTGATGTTTGCGCTGAGTTTTAATGTTCCCCAAAAAACTCTTTCCTTTGCTGCCCGGTCCCCGCCCGCCCGCCCGCCCGCTCGCTCGCTCGCTCTCCAGCACATGTTCCTGGTTGATGGGCTGTGAGTGAGGCAGGGGAAATGAGACACAAGATCAATAAGAGAGCAGCCTATGTACTCTGGTCAAATGACGCCACGTCTGGAACAATTTTAACCACCGTACAGTCAAAATGATGACCAGTAGGATTTATAACATTGTCAAGATAAAAAATTTTCCAATCTGGAATTCACAGTCTGAGAGAATGGATCGCATGTGTCGTGAGAGAGTTTGAGCTGAGAAAGCTATTGTCTCGAGTGCAAAGTGCTACTTTCAACGTTTCAGACTGTAAATAATCTCTTTGCTTTGTATTTTCCAGCCATCTCCCTCAGGATGATTGAGAGGATCTTTTCAGGAGCAGTAACAAGGTACAAGTGAAGAACAAGATGGAGACTATTCTTTAAGACAATAAGTTTCTACGTTTTGGGCTTTGAAAGTGATATTATAGTGATAGAGTGTGTGTGTGTGTGTGTGTGTGTGTGTGTGTGTGTGTGTGTGTGTGTGTGTGTGTGTGTGTGTGTGTGTGTGTGTGTGTGTTTTTTCCTCCTTTAGGGGCGAACAGGTGTGTAAGGAGGGGAAGATGAGCTTTGCTGACTTCGTCTGGTTCCTCATATCTGAGGAAGACAAGCAAACTGACACCAGGTATGGAGACGAACACACTGATTTGCATATGACAAGTCTCCATTCGAAGATGCTGGCATTCATAGCTGTTCTCGGTCTCCAGTGTAGAGTACTGGTTCCGCTGCATGGACCTGGACGGGGACGGCGTGCTCAGCATGTACGAGCTGGAGTTCCTGTACGAAGGCCAGTGTCACATGCTGAAGAACTCAAATTTCGAGCCCCGGCCCTTCGAGGACCTCATCTGCGAATTGCTTGATCTCGTCAAGCCAGAGGTCGAAGGTCAGACGCTCCTTATAGCTATACACACCCTCAGAAGAACACACACACACACACAAGGGTCATTGATCTTTAGCTGAGGGAAGAGTTATGGAGGAGAGACTGATTGATCGACACTAACTACAGGCAGCTGCTGGTGTCATCTACTTGTCAGCAGCTTCCCTCCAGCACACACTCAGGGTTTACTGGTCACATTTAGAAAACACACTCATCAGCCGGGAGTGTCTGCATGGTTACTTTGCAGAGCCACAGCAAGACTTTAACCCTCGGTGGAATGTTTGGAGTGCAAAACATGCAGAGGTGAACCGTCTATCATATCATATCACATCGCATTAAAGACACGTCTGATGAGTCTGATAGGGTTTTCTGACTGTTAGAGCCGTTGCTTTCAAAGACTTAAGAGGTCATTTACTTCTCTACTCTTCATCTTTGCTCTGATACGAGATTACTGCAGTACCCTGATGTGTCGCTACAGCCTGGGAAAATGAGTGTTCTTCTCCTCTTTAGGTAAGATCACTCTGCGGGACCTGAAGAGGTGCAAGTTGGCACACGTCTTCTTTGACACGTTCATCAACATCTACAAGTATCTGGACCGCGAGCAGAACGACCCCTACTGCACTGTAAGGACATAATGATTGAAGGATGGGAAGGTATTGAGGGACTTTCTTTTCCTGCTGGAATTCACCAATCATGTCATGTCCTCTTTTAAGACGTCTGATAAAGCGGTTCCGGAGCTGTCGGACTGGGAGAGATATGTGGAAATGGAGTGCGAGAACCTGGTGGCCAATCAAGCGGAGGACGATGACGACTCGTAAGATTCTACTCTACAAATGTGGAAGTACTTACAACCCTGACTGTTCGTTACTCTGACTGTGAATGTTCGTAGGAAACTAACCGCTTGGTGTCTCCTTATTGTAGTCCAGATGAGCAGCAGCAGCAGCAGCAGCAGAGCTCCTCTGAGTCTGTGATAGATGAGCTGGTGTCGGGTACGTCACTCTGCTAACCACCCAATAAACCAGCACTTAAGTTTGTGTGTTTGTAGGACGGTGAAATAAAGTTCAGACCGACAGATCAGCTGATATTTTACACAAACGCAAACAGTTGTGGCAGGAGTTTGATTGTTAAAATAGCTGAGGTTAAGGTGTTATGATATAGGTTTGTATGAAATGAACAATTCAGAGTGTTTGGTATTAGTTTCACTTTTCCCTTGCTAACATATTACCAATTTATTGCATTTATAGGTCAAACTGTTGATTACTGCATTATTTAACTACAGCATAGTCTCTCGTCTTATGGAAGGAGGGAGGTTATGGTTTAAAAAGTGTCAATATTTCAATTTCAGAAAACTGTTATGACTTTCATTGCGTTCCAGATGTGCAAACAGAGGAGAATCAACTATGAACACATAATCATTATTACTACAAGTATTATTTGCAGCAGCACATTTGTTACTCAACTGTGTCTTTGCTCATTTCAACCATCCGTTGAAATGTAGCCATTGAGAATTAGTTTCCCTCCCAGTAACTTTCGACACAACAATAAGTCAATAAAAGCATTTTAATTCAGTTTCTAGTAATGCAGTGTTCTTTATAAGCAAGTAAACTCTGTAAAGCTCCATGTTCAGCTCACTGTACCAACGCGTGCAGCCGTAGTGAGAACAATGGAGTCTGGTTTTGCTCTTTTCTCTGCAAAATCCACACGGATACAACAACTGTGATGAGTCCAAATGAGCTGATAATGTATCCGTCAGGCTGCTTCTCTGTCTGTAACACTGCTGCTTTGATGAAATTATAGTGATGATTCATTCACCTGAGACTGTATTTCTCTGTAAATCAACTGTCAGCAACTTTATTGTAGAATGTGTACTTTATTGTAGTATTTTATTTATTGGAGTAAAGCTACAGTATCTGTCCTGTTGATCGATTATTGATGCATTTGTCCATTTGTGTTCAGCTGTGAAGACACTTTGAGGGCCGTGGAGGTTGGACAAGATCGTCGCAGAAGCAGAAGCAGCAGCAGCGTGAAGATTTAAATAATTGGTTACTGTCAAATGTTGTTTTACTAAAGATGTTTTAAATTCTTCATTTTAAATAAAAGTTATTGCCTTTGTTAATGCAAGTGTGCAAGTTGATCCTGGTGCTCATCGTCCACATTTAACAGAGCAGAGCGTCACCATGAAGTTATCCCTCAAATATCCTCCATGCTGTGACATGTGGACCGGGCAAGAGCCCAAGCAACCAGGTACCTGAAACCAATCTTACCACACACTTACAACAGTATGTTCCATCTCTCGCTGCTTTACACACACCTGATGTAGCCAAGGCAGGTGTGTGTAGAGCAGGGAGAGATGTGCAGAGCTGTGTCTCCATGTAGTTTACTTTATGTCCAATTATGTGGTCTTTAGTAGGCAGCTGCTGTAAAATGGTGTATTAACAAATTATACAAAGTAAGTCTTAAAAACTGAACCCTTTCATCATCCTTCCCCATAAAATGTATAAATACATAACAATATAGCTTTAACTGTAAAAAAAAGGAAGCTTTTAAAAGAAATGACATAATTAAACACTGCAATTTGGAAGACGTGCTTATTTATTTAATTTAAACTGAACACATCTGTGGCGTTCACAAAACACCAACCAGGCATTTCTCTCAAACTGTACAAGCAAAGTAAAAATAAAATGGTTTGGTTCTGTCGTTTGACGTAGAAAAATGAAATATTACACCTCCACATACTGTACACAAGACGGATGGCATCAGTTTCCCCCCAAACCCGATGCTGACAGAGCGAGAGACGGGGTCAGTGTTTCACCTCGTTTTATAACAGCTGCGATGGCTGAACCAAGTCAAAACAATAACAGTGGAAGAGTCATTTTTAGGAAGATAGCAGGTCCACTGAAGCTCCACAGGTTTAAGAGTTTCGTCGTCTTTCCTCATCCCCCTTTTTCCCCAAACTGCGCGGCTTTACGTAACATCGATGTAGTGTCCAGTCTTATTTGACTACAGTCTAGAAATGTCAACATGAAGACACACTTGGTCCCGAAACTAAAGTGACTTAGGATTACATCATTTATTTGACTTTACCTTTAACCATGCTACACATTCTTCACGTCAGAATGCAGAGGACGTGGATGCAAAAAGAAACTCAACGTCTCTCAGACACAATAGAGAACGTCATGACCACACACAGATCCGTCCAACCTCCTTACACCTCCAGCTCAACTTCCACAAGCTCATCTTCCCCTTCGTTGGTGCAGCTGAGGACGGATCCACCCGCCCTCAATCGTTTTGCCGGAGGTTCGGCGGGGACAGAAAATGGATCTGCCTCATTTGTCTTCTCCTGATTGCTGAGGAAAGACATGGATGGAGAAGATCAAGACCAATTCAAATGCAAGGGCTACAAAGTACATGATGATGGACACTATGGAGAGCAATTGAGCCTCACCCTGGACTAATGCTCAGTCGATGAACCTTACTACCTTTGGAGTCGGCAGGGCTGAACGGATTGGGAGACTTACAACCTGAAAACACAGATGCGGTTGATGAAGCTTGTATTTGGTGACAATGTGGACAATGGTGTGTTTTCTAGCGGCAGTTAGTACCTTCTAGTTTGTGTTTGGAGTAGCTGGAGCGATGGGGCAGGCAGGGCTTTCTGTCAGAGCTAACGTAAGACAAAGCGTCCTCCCCTTCGGCTGCAGCCAGTAGGGAAGCGCGGTAGTAGATGAGCGGCTGCCAGCTCTCCTCCCTGAGGTTGATGATGTGCTCGGCCGTGTGCTTCTGCAGGTAGGCCAGCCTGTGTAGATACAAACAGGACCAGTTTGAGCATCTTGCATAGGACATACAAAGACCTCAAACCAAATACCTCTTGTAAACTGCACGGAGCACTCACACTGTCTTCTTGTCTGGCTTGAGAAGTTTGCTTGAGAACTCGCTGAGGATGGTCAGGTAGGCGAGGTAGGACGGTGCAGGAGTATCTGGGGTCTGGACAAAGCCTTGGAACACAAACTCAATGCCGTTCCTGCACGTTAACACATAAGAGATAGGTAAACCTGTAAAAACCAATCCTAAGTCTCGTGAAACAAGAGTCCAACTCCTGACCTGTGGATCATGGCGACAGACTCCCGGAACTTGACGTGATCCCCGAAGGTGAGGGCGAAACGTCTGGCCAGCTCCTTGATGCTCGTGAAGGTCTGAAACCCCGGCTGAGCCCTCCCCCCGCTCTCCTGCTCCCGTCTGAGACGCACAAACAGCTGAGGAACCAGAAGACAAGCATATCAGCATCTCTATGGTAACCAAAACCTGTATTTTAGGAGGCGCGTGACTGAAACTGATCATACCTCCTGCAAACAGAGCACCAGCGTACGTGTGCTCTCGATCTTATCCATCTGTCTGGTCTTGTTAAGAGTCTCCTTAATGATGTCGCCAAAGTCGTTAAAATACTGGGGACAAAGAAAGATGTCATTTCGCAACCACACATCTGTAGCTGTTCATACACGCTTTGCACTGATTAGTCATCAGTTGGCCGTTACCTTCATGTAATACATAAAGACCTCAGCTGCAACGCTCATCTCCAGCACTCCGTGGACGATCAGTTTACAGAAAGCTGCCAGAAGATTCCTCCGTCTGTGAAGGTCCTCCAACCTGTCCACGTCAGAGTCACTGACTGAAGAGGAGGGGAGTCAAAAGTTTGGTGGGAGGCATCCGGGAAAGGAAGGAAGGAGAGTAAAGAAGCACGATTAATCATGAGAGGGAAAAGAGAGCGAGGGAAAAAGTGTTTGAGTTAAGTTTGGAGACAATGGCTTTAGCAGGTGGAAATCAAAGATAGCATGAGAGCAGAGTTATGCTTGTGACACCATGTGGCTTCAATCTTTCACAGGGCTAATAAAATGGGCTCGGAGGTGAGCCAGAGTTAATGGAATTTTCTCACGGAAAGAGATTGCCCTTATTTTATGATTTAACTCAATGCCCTTGGCCTCTGAGTGATCTCTGATCCAGCAGCTAATAGAAAACACTGTCTATATAACAAAACCGTTACCAGGCAAATCCAATAAAACAATAGCTTTTTATTACATGTTCAAAAACCAATAATCCCATATTGTATTTGGTTCAACATTTAAGAGATTCCCATCAGGACAGTTATTGACTTCTCTGGACTCTCCCATATTTGGATGCAATATGTCTCTGAAAGTAGAAGCTATTGTAAAGACAATAAAATGTTTTAGTTATAGTCAGCCATGAATGAATTCATAAGTTTACCCGGAGGACAAAGAGAAGGCGTCTGTTTATGTCTTATATCCCCCACATGTCAATCTAGGCTTCTTTTTTTCCCCCTCATTTCAGATCGGACAGGAACATACTGGAGTCATCAATTTACAGGCCGCGTTGCTTTGCATAACGTTGTTTCATACAAATTAGTCCACCCAGCTTCAGTCTGAGGATATTACAGAGCTTCCTTTGTAATTGAGGGTCAATTGTCAGGTCACGGTTGAGTCAGAGCCTATTTACAGTCAGCGGGCAGCTTTGCACTGCAGTTATTAAGCCAAACGTGTGGCCGTGCATTTAATAACTGCATGTTTTACCACCAAAGGCTGCTGGACTGAATCAGTGTTTCCCTGAGTGGTGAGGCCGCCCTGACGGAGTGACGCTGCCATCTACTGTACGGAACCTGATACTGCTGTGCTCCTGATATCACACACATGGGCACAGAGGAGAGCCATGTTCTGGAATTGGGTTGTCTGACTAAAGCCAACATCAATGAAAGGAACAAACTAGAAGATTATCGTTTATAGAACAAGAAACATATTTTTCTGGATCAATCTCTGTAATTATAGACGATACTGTAAGTCAAAACCTGGATATCTGCCTGATTCCTGGATCAGAATTGCCACCAGAATGTTATGGGTTCTCTCCTGAGCCTTGGCCCACCGTCACACCAAAGGTTTTTCAGAAAGTGTAAAACACACCAACACACAGGTGAGAACGCACTACTACTGACTTAGTGTGATGAATCTTTCATGTAAACACAATTAATGGTCTGCATGCAGGAGAGAACATGAACGGTAAACAAGCTGAGGCGTCACCCTTGCTTTGGTTCTCGCTGTCCGGGCCTACGAAGATGTCCATGCATAAAAAGGTCAGCAGCGCCCTCTGCAGTTTGGGATTGGGAGTGTACAGCAGTGGGCCGTAGGAAAAGGGAGCCCTCACATGGAGCTGATAGGAGTGAGCGGTCAGAGCGTCACAGACACACACAAAAGCCTGACAGGGGAGAAGGAGAAGAGGTGAAGGTGGGGTGTGTTGCCGGGTAGATTCTACATCAGTGAGTAAATTGCACCGTCATCCTCATAAACCAGATGTTGTGTGTCCTACCTGCTGTCTGACACTGTGATTGGAGTGGGAGAGACAGCGATGATTCCTCTCACACAGCAGACTCAGCTGAGCCCTCTGAGCCACCGCCATCTCCTGAAAACACACACACACACACACACACACACACACACACACACACACACACACACACACACACACACACACACACACACACACACACACACACACACACACACACACACACACACACACACACACACACACACACACACACACACACACACACACACACACACACACACACACACACACACACACACACACACACACAGCAGTAAGTATGACCACTGCAGTTCTAAATGTGTCCAGCATGTGGCAGCATTACATCACTAGTTCAAGCCCATTCACCTGTGGACAGAAATGAACTCTGTGTGTGTGTGGATATGTGTGAGATTGGAAAGCTAACAACACTAAAAATAGTCTTCTTCTGGTTGCGAGCTAAACTGCGCCTGTTAGACAGTCCAACAGAGAGGAAACACACACCTGAATGTTTGGATGAACTTTGGTGTCAACATTGTAATCAATCTATACAATCTAAATCTATATATTTTATCCAGCACATACTGTTTTAAATCTGTATACTCACCCTGGATGTGAGGCTTTCTCCACTCATGCTGAGTGACCAGAGCACAGAGTAACACACACACTGCAACACCTCTAGTAGCACCTGCACATAAAAGAGGGAGAGAAAAAAGAAAAGAGACTTAGGGTCGTTTCTCCAAGTAAAATGAACACAAATGTTGTTGGATAAATAAGTATTTATCTGAGAATATAAGAGAATAAGCTGGAGGACAGTGAGGGTACCTGAGGTGGAGCTCCGTCCTGACTGCTCTCCACAGACAGCAGAGGAGACAGCAGCTCAGACAGGTTCCATCGGGACAGGTCATGGCCGCTACGGTGACACGGAGACAGCAAATTAGCACGCTGAGAAAATGACATGGACCCGTAGTTTAGGTTGAACCCCTCTCAAATCGTACTTGTGGAAAGCCCTGAGTTTCTTCAATGTGGCTAAAATGTCTCCGGTTTTCTCCTCGTCAGCACAGAAACTGTCACCCTGCAGCAGAGGAGTAAGAACAGCAGATGTGTCACTGTGTCGAGTCAGGTTCTTTACACCCGCAAAGTGCCAGGGAGACAAATCGCCTGACATACAGTATCTGTATGCAAATTACATTTTAAGGTGTAATTGAAGCAACAAAAGGTGACAATGTGGCTCCATCGTAGTGGCAGGACTTAATTAAAATCATTAAGATTCATTCTCTGAGGACCATGGCTGTGTGGAACTCCAACCACTACCTTTACTAATATATTTACAAGAACCTAAGAGTTGTGAGTTGAAGTACCAAAGCTACAGGAAAAGTCGAGCTAAGCTGAAGGTCGAAAGTCCAACTAAACGACTGAAGCGACCTTGAGGAGATCAAAAGTAAATGTCAGCTCCTTAATCTCATGTATATGTGCCCACCTTCAGTGAGTCCTGTAGCAGTAGCACCAGTCGGTCCACCCAGGACTGAACCAGGGAGTCTCTGGCAGCCTGAGCCACGGAGCACCAGGTCGTCTCTTCCCCACAGAGGCTGAGGTAGGTGCGGGCTGCGGCCTCCAGGACAGCAGGGTCTGTGTGGAGCTCCACGACTGCTCCCATCTCTGCCAGCAGCTCTGAAACCAACTGAAGTAGAGGGAGTGGGCGTTTGCATTTATGCTTAATGATACTAAGGCTGTGTCTCATATCATGGGCTGCAGAGGGCAGAAGTCTACATCTTGGCTAGGACTTCAATGCTACAGTAAGGAGATCTAAGCTGCTCCGGGTTTACTGATGGGGGTGATTTTATGACACTGTTAAGCACCAACAGCCACCAGCAAATTGGGAAAATAAAGAGAGCAGGATGAGGAGAAGCTGCGATGCTCATCCCTGTTCCCATTCCCACATTAAAATCTTGCCCTGTGCGTCCTTGAGGCAGGAGCCATAAATGTTGGACTAGGAGTCGCGTTTGACAAATAAAATGATTACATATGACGGAACTGTGTCACCTCTTCCTGTTATTTGTGTAAACTTGAGTCAGCTGGGATGCAAACCTGTGTGCCTTCAGCCTTAGGACACTCGGGGAGGAAGTACTGAGGGATCTTCATCAGGGAGGCAATGATGTCATCGCTACTTGAAAACTGCACAAACAGATGGCATCATCAATCGGCACAAATCACTGACGCAGCATCTGACTTTGCAGCGCAGCGATCGAAATGTTGAAACATAAACACTGCAGTGGATCTAATGAGTGGATACCTTGGACAGTAACTTGGGAAGCACCATGAGGAAATGTTGGGTGAGCTTGGCACAGTCATCAGTCTGAACTTTCTTTTCTCTGGCACTCATTACCTACAACCCAAACATACACACACTCATGAGTCAGTCAATGTGTGCAGGGAGCAATATTGCAGCTGTAATCTCAGGTGATTCTAGGTGTATTGGTGAATTATCCACATCATCATGACAGTCACACTGAAATAGAAACGCTGTGTATGCATTTACAACTTCAATCACAAGAATAGAAAGGCTTTAAAAGAAACACTATGAACTTGTTTCCCAGTGACCAACTTGCCAGTTGCACCAATTAGAAGGTCAGAGCAGCCTGTACGATAGCTGCAAGACAAAGCGCAGGGTAGAATTGCAGGTGATTAGTGCAGGACTTGGACAAGGGCTCTGTCCCATATGGGTCCTAAGCCCTTGCCATCTTGCCGGAGCCTCGAATTGGATGACAGAACCACAGGCGGCGCTGCTGGACCTCAAGGCGCAAGAGGAAACACTAACTGCACCTGAGCGTCTTTGAGTTTTTCTCAAAACCAATTTGTTGCCCATTCATGAGCACCCTCCTCCTCCTCCTCTTCCTCCTACCCCCCCCCCCCCCCCCCCCTCCTCCTCATTAACATACTGACCTTTTTGGCTCCACTCCTCCCTGCCAGGGCAGCACCCTCTGAGGCCTGACGCACCGATGCTACAAGAAACTCCACCACGACCGATTCCTCTGCCTGGGTTAAACCTGCATGCATTCACACCAAAACAAACATTTACTTAAATGTTACTTACTTAAAAGTAAAAAATGTATTCATTATTATTATGATGAGGTAAATACTGTATATGTACTTAGTGAGCTGTATGAACATTTCTGAACCAACAGTTTAAAAATGTGTATCACACTGTGTGGCTGTCAAGACTTAAAGCTTTTTCCACAGCGGACATTTTGAATTGAAAAGCAGGAGATGCACATAATAATATGAATGATGTTAATGCAGTCATTAATCATATTAGTGGTGAGATCTGTGTTTGGCATGTCAAAATGGACAACAACATTGGCTAAATCATTTGACAGATCAAATACGATTTCTGTAGTGGAGGAAATAATCCAACCGCCAGTCTAACACTCACGCTCACACACACCTGTGCTCTGTGAGGTAGGGTCCTGCAGCAGAATGGATGTGAGTGTGGGCCAGTCCTTCAGCAGGGCTCCACCACAGTCCCACAAACTATCCACTAGGTACACAACATGCGTGTGCAGCTACAGACACAAACAGATGTTAACATGTAGTATTAACCTCTTTTGATTCAATAATTGTGATGGAAGATGACACCAGACAAGCTGTTAAGTTCACTGGCTTTGCTAAACAAAGACTAATTGAAATATTTCACCTCAGACTCTTGGTGGAAGTGCAGCAGGGCCTTCAGTCTGGCAAGCGTTTGTTGTTCATGAGCTTCCTTCTCGTTTATTTCACATTGAGCCTCTGATGCTGGGATGTTTAGAAGCCTGGAACAGATCAACACTGTCCAGGTGAACGCTGCTTTCTGGTGTTTATCTCTGTATCTTTTATGTAATGCACATCAACATACTTTGAGAAAAGGAGCTCCCCTGCGAGGGCTGCAACAGGCCGCTGTGAGGAGTAAACCACATGGTACAGCTGCTTGTACTCCTCTGGACTGAGAACATCATCGCACGTTCTAGAGGAGATAGAGGTAGATGATGGTGTAAAGACAGAAAATAGAGGATCGTAGGAAAAAGGACAGGAACCAGAAACAGGCTGGAGTCTCACTTGGAGATGAGAAGCAGGAGTTTCATGGCCTGCACAGCGACTTCATTATCCTTATCCATGGTCATCGAGATCAGACGATCCTGGGAGGCAAACGCTTTACGTGATCACACAGAAACAAACAAGACACTTACATTAAAAATGAGGATAGTGAGGTGTTGTTACCTTAAAGCGACTGGTGAAAAGGTCGAGTCTAGGCAGGAGCACAGGATCTCCGTATAAACCCTGCAGAGCCAACACACACTTGAGACGCACGTCTGGTATCTGAAAGAAAAACAGAATATAACCTTAAACTCATTGACACATTGAGGGCAATTGCCATCCCTACAGAAATAAAAGTGCAACAACAATTGATTATTCTTGTAAATGTGTCCAGTGTGACAAGTGTGAGGAGCTTTGGTTCAATTCCGGGCTCCAGTTTTTAACAGCCAAAAGTGGTTAACATGTCAGTGCAGAGATGATTCCAGCAAGTTTAGTTTGTTATTTTACCTTGTATGTGTGATTTGATTGAAATGTGATTGTAGCAAATCTACATTCTTGTCCATAAGAACATTAAATCTCTTGAGTTCTATTATATGATGTATGAGTTTTGATTGCTTACCTTGTCATACATCATCCAGCCCATGTATTTGAGATAACTATCATTGAGAAATGCAGAACTGTAGAGCTTCATCCACAAGCCCAACTCGTCCACACAAATAGAGCGGATTTCTGGCAGGACATCACTGCAGACACACACGGACACACACAGACACACACACACACACACACCAAAATTAGTTCCATGCTGCTGTGCTGTTGCTGTAAAAAGTGTTGCCATCAGCGTGAATCGTGTAAATTTACCGATATCTCTTAAGAAAAATTCCCTTGAAGATGACATCCATCATGTTTTCTATCTCTGCTCTTTTCTCCTGCAGCTGGAAGATCGGCAAACAATTACAAGACTTGGACCAGAAACTAGCAAAAGAATCCACTGATCCCCACATAGACGGTGCCAGCTGACATCTTACCTCTGAGGTTTTCTTTTGTATTCTCTCCAGCTGGGCGGGGCCTTTCTGCCGCTTCGTCTTCTGCACCTTGGACAGTTTCTGACTATTTTCAATACCAACACTTAGACTCAGGGCCACGCTCACCAGAGAGCTCAGCATCTTCACCGCTTCAGAAAGAAACATCCAGAACAAAATAGTTTATCATGTGCAGAGCTGTGTGTGTGTGTGTGTGTGTGTGTGTGTGTGTGTGTGTGTGTGTGTGTGTGTGTGTGTGTGTGTGTGTGTGTGTGTGTGTGTGTGTGTGTGTGTGTGTCCCTTACCTGCAAGCGTGCAGGTGTGTCTGAAGGCTTGTACGTAAGAGTCTGACAACTCGGTGAGCAGGGAGATAAGGGCTTCCATCAGATAACCGTCAAAGATTACACTGTGTTGACACTGAGCCACCAGCACCGACACGAAATCGCAGAACTCCGAGTGGAACCAACGTCCATAAGGTCCAGACTCTGTCAGGGGATACTCCACACTGTCCTGCAGCAGCCACACACAGAGCAGAGGTAAGGAAACACTAAAGAGTCTTTCATCTATTGTTAAACATGCTTAATGGTACTGGAGGATAGAAGCTAAGTACTGACCGTGTCCATGGGCCATGTGACTGTGAGGATCCACGGAAACGCCAGAAACCTCTTATACTGCAGACCAGCCACCTGAAGCACAAACACCCCTTAAGTTTCAAGATCAAAGCATCCAAACTGATGCATCTGTGAAAGTTCGAAAGAAGGAAAAAATGAATAATTGATTGACAGAAACTATTTAAGCCCTCTAACCTCATCCAGCTCCTCTACCATCTTGCTCATAATATCGCTGTCATCTTTGTTCTGACACATCTCTGCTGTGACCACACCTGCCAGAGATATGAGGAAATACATCATCAAGTCAATTTGATTTGTATAGCCCAATATCACATACGATGTCTTTAAGGGCTTAACCAATGCGTGAAATTCTTGTGATCTAGTCCCTGTATCCAGATATCAATAAGGGAAAGAGTGTGTGAGTGTTGAATACATTACCTTTGCACCCAGAGCACTGGATGAAGAAGCTGATGAGATCAAGGAGAGAAGGGTCTCTGTCCATCACATAGGCCTCGATCCAATCATCAATCACCGCCTGCTCGGCACACACATGCACACACATACACATACAGTCACTGAGTATGTTTACATGCACATGAATAATCTGAGGATTAAGGAGGGGTTATGACTTTATCATTTGATTCAAAGCCTATACTGGCGTGTATAGACCCATAGTAAAGAGAATATCAGATTTATTATTCATTTGATGATCTGATGTATGGGTTTGACTTTGAAATGATGGAGACCAGTGTCCATTGTAGAAGCCTGCTGTCTCACCTGCATGGCACTTTTGCCCATGGTGACTACCTCAAACAGGGTGACAGCCTCCACATGCTTCCGTTTGTTACATCTCCGTCCTGCTCCGCTGCCTCGGCCGGCTTTGACGTCGCTGCTCTTGACGTTCTCTGAACCATCGCATACTCGTCTCTTCTTTCTCTGAGGATGGAGAGGACAGACAGGGATACATACAGTTTGCTCAAGTTGCAGCACAGTAAACCGGACACTTTACTGCACCACTTCTCTAACAAACACTCTCTTGTGAGCCACAGTCTATTTACTTAAATCATAACTACATGCCACCTACCACACTCCTCCGTCTATTCTCATTCCCAGACTCATCCCCTGATTGATTGACAGCTCCAGAGGAGGTTGCCTCATCATGAGAGTTCTCACTGTGAAGTAAGAAATCACCAATTAGAGCACAAAAGGTCACTTATCAGATGACTCATCCACATGTAGGAGGAAAGCTTGGTCAGGATCCTTACGTCTGCACTTTGGGCCTAGAGGCTGCTTTAGCTGTGGGGTCTGGTATCATTTCTCTGTACAGGTCTTCACTGGGATCAGGTGTGTGTCTCTGGATCTGTAAATATGATCCATGTCCCCCCTGGGAAAAACAGTCAGAGAAGAGCAACAATTAGTGTAGATTCTGCAACAAGATCTGCATTTTGATCAATGGGAGAGACATCAGTAAGTACAGCTGGGGATTTGGTTGGAAACGGCATTGTTGCAGACCGTGATGCTCCTCCAAATGCCAATTGAGCAATTCAGGAGAATGGTGTTCCATCCCTCCAGTAGAGTTAGAGACTTGCACAATCTAAGCCAAGGCTCCTAGCACCTTGATAAGACACTTTGTTGATTCCACCTTTAATTTCTCACCCATCTCTATTTCAGACTTAGATTAAATATATTAACCTCCAGTGAAATCTATTTGCTGTGGTCAATCCTGTGTGTTGCCCCTTTGCTCACTCCCTCAACAGGTGCTGGTGTTGCATAAGGACACTTCAGCACGGATGATCCTTTTCACAAGTGAAAGGAAGTTTCTTTTACGATGTAATCCTGTCACATTAAAGCAGACCGGAATTCCCCCAAATCATTCCCAGTATAGGTGTCTGTAGTTACTAACAGATGGCAGATCAACATTGACTGACAGGTAGCAAAAAAATACTCCATCATATTTAAACTGATTGAATTCACCCTTTATACTCGTCATTTCTTCTTGCAATATTACTTTACCATTGAAAAGCTGCCAAAGTAATTTTTTTCATGAACCGTGAATATGTTTATACTTTACTTCAGCGCATAATCAAGTTGCCGGACAGCCTAACAAATTCTGATTGGCTAACAAACCTCAATGGCGTTATGTGATTGGAGGAAGTGGACGTCAATCAAACTTAAGTCCTTCCTGGCGGCTGTGACAGACACTGTGCTCTCATGGGTTTGGATTTTCCGACATGACAACAAACATAAACAATAACAGCTCAACCCTGAATTTAACTAGCAACAATAACGTACATCAATAACCTATGAGGCTTATTTACAGAATATGAATATTAGAAACGCTAGCTAGCTGTGGCTTTTTGACTCCACAGCATCGTACAGCACAACAAACTGCGTCATTTCTGCTCTTAAGTTCAAAGTACGTTATCCTACCAGAACTGCGTGGCTTCATTCGTACGGTTGTTGTCATTGTATTCGCAGCTGAGTTGAGATGTAGCAGGAGTGGAGCAGCAGCAGGAGGCGTCATACTCATAGACAGAGACGCATTCACGTGGAAACAGAAACCCCAGTGTTTTTTAAAGGGACCCGGTTCTAGTGGCTGCGTTCCATTTTGTTATGACGCTCGTCTTTGCGCACGCTGGCCGAAATGGTCCGTAGCCATCAATGGAGTCATGTGTCACACCTGTGCTGACAGACAAAATGTCCACCGTGGACAAAAGGTCTACTCAAGAGTAATACAAGTTCATATCCAATGTAGCTAAGAAGTAACTACATAATTTTAAGGATCATATTTTCATACATTTTGCTAATCTTTTAGTTTTTTGAGGTGACATTTTCTATTTTGGACTAATTAATCTTTTAAATTGTATGTTTGAATTTAGATACAGTTTAGATGGGCGAGTCAGTAAAATATGTGTTCCTTTAAATAATTTGAGGTGTGTGTATATGTAGGAGTTTGAATAACAGTTACTTTATGTGGAGAGGTGTCCATTGTATGCACATAGAGGGAGCAGCATTTCAAATGTACAGCATCAACTGAGGCTGCACATTTGATTCATAAGGTCTGTAGCTACTGATGGCAGATTATTGATGAATAAGATAAGTGGTTCTTTAATTATTAATCGGGGTTACCATGAGGGAGTACTTCAAGTAAGTAGGAGTGTTGCAGAACATATACCACAGTTTGGGAACTAGAATGCATTAGACTATCAACAAAACATTCCAACAAAACATTGTATTTCTGTGGTACTAAAAAGCCCAAAAGTAATTTAGTACTTTACATTTCAGTAGATTCATAGTTACAATAGTGCTGTACAGACATACATAAAACACAATATTACTCAAGTTGTCATAAAAGCAAATACATCCCCAATTGCATACAATTGTTTGAATTGTATTGTTTCACTTTGAGTAAAAAGTCAGTATTGACAAACTGATTATAGTGAGTGGAAGGAATCCACAAGCTTGCATTCATTCCCCAACCAACAGACCATAGGGCCTAATATGGGCCACTTTCAGCAGGATCACCTACAATCTATACAACCTCAAAATCAATGACTTGAGTCAAATAGCACCTTTTTACGATCATAACATCAGTTCATTTAAAAGCAGGAGACCACAGGAGAACCCTGGTGCATCAGAATCACAGATTTGGCTTCATAGAGGGGCCTGGCTGAGTCACGACAGGAACTGTGACGTGTAGGTCATAGCCACATGAAGGTCTTCGGTCAGCTCCTCCGGTAGAGTCAAAACCACCGATGCTATGCTCTGAATTATTTCTAATATCCTACACATAGAAAAGAACATTGTTATGGCTGTTATCAGATTATTGTTGCATTATATATGAACAACATATGCAAAAAGAGAATTTGCACTCACCAGTTGATGTAGTGTGCGGCCAGTTGAGGTTCATGCCTGGAGTCTTCATCTGTCACCAGAGACTGTTTCATTTGTTTGAAGTTAGCTTCTATATCTTTCTTTATATCACTAAAGGTCTGGATTCCTCTGAAAGAACTGACGACTTGCTGCAATAAAGGGATGTTGAAAACAATAACTGTAGTGATATGAATATGTACACGTTGAAAGATGAAAAAGGAGTTAAGTTGTGTTGAAAGAACTGTAGGCTGTAAATGGATCTTCTTACATATATAACAGAGAGCTGGTGGGCAATATATTTATGGCTTCCAAGGTGCCTGATATCCTCCTCTAACTGTTGACTCAGCACAAGGAGCTGGTTCAGTTTGGCTATATGGGAGAAGTACTCTGTAACAGAACATCAGGTTACATTAGATGTACTATATATAACTGCTATATACATCCATAGTACAGATGGGGGCGGCAGATGGACCCATTGAATTTGAGTCACCATGTTTCCATGAGCTGAATATTTTAAAAGGAAGAGAGTATAACATCTACAGTAACTGCAGTATAATCAGGAAATGTAAAAGCAGCAGCATGATTGAGGAAAAGCTTCCCAAAGCCCATGCTTACACCCCTGTAGTTAGTGTATAAAAGCAAATCCAATATTCTTAAGCAGTGTACCCCAATAACAATAATTCAAACAGTATTCATGGTCCTAAAACAGCTGGATGGAGCTTGATTTGTTTACTCTCTCACCATCCATAGGCGGCCTCTCCAGCATTTCCACTGGACTGCCTTGGATGAGGAACACCTCCACACGTGGAAACATGGCTGACAGACCCACCATGTCCAGATAGTCCTGAGGAAACACAAATTGCAAACAAAACACATTGCTTCAGTTACACTGCAACATAGACAAGGGACTACAGCTTTCATATCTCCAGAGATTTCGGCATTAAAATCAAGTTTCAGTATTGTTTGTAAAATAAATGGACTACCTCCAGCTGTGGCATAGGCTTTGGTAGATGTTCAAGGCACTGCAGCATCTGGTCAAGAATCTCTGCTCCTATAATCCAATAATGTCAAATACACAGTGGTGTTTCTGAGTCAAATGAAGCTGTCTGGGCTGAAGATGAAAGAATGCTTGATACTTTGCCACACCTACCTTGAGTCTGGAAAGTGTCCGACTCCTCTGGACTGCAGTCTTGTCCCAGCTGCTCCTGGAACTTCATCATAATGATAAGGATCAGATAAGGAAAGACAAGATTATCTGCACAATGATAATAGATGATCATAAACAGTGGATCACACAGTTGCCCTAAAGGTGACACCTCATTTGTTTCCCTGGTGATTAGGTTTGCTTAGAGTTACCCCCTACCTGCTGCATCTGAGCCCTGATGAGGAGGTCCAGCTGGCCACACAGGCACAGCATCTCCAGCCCCACCTGGTCTGGACTCAGCTGAAGAGGCATCAGCGGTCTCTTCACCTGTAGCTCCACTGATCACAGAGCAGACACAGCGGGGACATTCCTCTCTTAATTCATAAACACACTTGCTGTGTCCGCCTTCATGAACACTTAGTGCACTGTGTCTTGTGCACAGATTCAACAAAGGATTAGGGACGAAAGCGGGAGAGCCATGTTGCGGTGAGATGCAGCCGGTTTCTCCTCCACGATGCTGCTATAGCATAATAATTTACTTCTATACGTTTAGCATCTCGCATTCAATTGATGGAAGCAAAAATGTTTCTTACCTTTAAACGCCGCATGGTAATCGCACGGAAGACGGAGCGGCTCTGACGTGCTTACTGCCATTTCTAAGATATTAATGCACTCTAATTTTTCCGGTTGAGGAAATCCATCAGAAAACAAATACCTGCTGCTCGATGCAGACGAGCGAAAACTACATTAAATGTTCCGATTCAGTTTGGTTGCATCTGCTCAAAAATCGTCCGGGGAGTATTCGCGAGAACCAAACGTTCAGGAAGTGTCAATAAATGCTGATAAACCCCGGTTCTTCGTCAGGAATTTGCTGTATTCCTACAGGCAGCCTCGCTTATACGGTGATGTGAAATAATTCATCCTTTCCACAGGAGGATACGCGTGTTGATATCTGATATAACGGCATGCCCACGCCCTTTACAACACATTTGCGGTCTTGAACGCCCCCCTCAGATACACACAGTCAGACGGGAGGACCACCCGGCTTTCCGAATGATGTCATGTTTTGGAGCAGAGGATGACTGCATCATTTGGAGGAGGGAATGCAGCCTCCATCCAATATGGGATGTGGAGTGTTAACCCAATAAGTCACATATTCTCTTTGTTTGAACTGCCGTTAGTGAAAGATAACCAAAGAATAAACCAACTCTGGGTTTGGTTTATTAAACAATAAATTCAGGCAAGAGGTCTCAAAATGTTCAATCGTGATCTCAAAAGCAGTCTTAACAAAATATAACTGGCGTAGAAAGTCTGTCACAGTTTTACAGTATCCAAAGTGAAAGCTTGAAATAAAAATGCAGAGATTTTGACATAGTAAATAACACACTGTTTAAACATGGAGCTAAGAAGGAATATATCTCCTGATACAATAGTCGTATCAGTGTTACTTTATATAAAAAAAACAAAAACAAAAACAACTGAAGACAATCTATGAAATCTGATTCTTTCCAACACTCAAATATACAATAATATACATAATTAAGTAAACAGCCTTAATTTTAATAGATATGTCTATTTAGAAGTGCACCTGAAGGAAACATTATCATGTCCTTTTGAGACAAACAGCTGGCTTCCTCTTCAAAGATCTACCTTCATGGTGACCCCTATATACCTTTGAGTCACGTGGCCAGAAACACTGTGGTCTACAACTCAATACAATTCATTTGCTTTCAGAACAATGAACTATACATCCAGTCCAGTGGGTGAAGCAGAGAAGACATGTTTCATTTTGAAATCGTGGGTCCGTAGTCATTTATTCTCTCCTATGTGTTCCAGGTTGGGCCACAACTGACTTCCAACGCTGCCTATGAATTTCCTGTTTCTACTAACGGCCACCAGAGGGTAGGGTGAGGTTGGCCATCAGTTCGTGAACTGAAGCAAATATCGTACACTCGCCTGAAAAAACAAATAAACAGTGTTATCAAAGGCTTTTGACATCACGTTTAGATGGCAAAAATTAATAATTGTTCAGGATCAGTGTCAGTAGTGTCGGCATGCATTAAAAGTGAGTGCAGTCTCACCTTGTCTAGCGGGGTGGAGTTCATTGAACCTCTTCAGGATGTTGGAGACCATGAGTGCCGCTGCCCCAGACGAGCTGTGCTGCCTGGGAATGTCGGCCTGCTGAGTGAGGCCTGTGGCCATGTCGTACACGATGGGCACAATGATGGTCACTGGCTCCTGGGGCACTGGGATGCGCTGTGTGAGCTGCAGCTGAGGGACGGAAGAGGCAGGCAACACTTAGGGTCAGATGGCATCTTATCTTCATCTTAAAGAATGACTGTTTAGAACACTACAGGTTTAGTACTGGCTGTGCAGTGACACTACTGAGATGCTGCCGACTTACAAAGAAGAGCATCTTGGACTTGAGCACCACAGCAATGGTTCCAGGGGGGGCAATGGGAGGAGCACTGGGAGGGATGGTCAGACAGAACTGGACGTTCCACTTCAACTGGGCAGCCTGGTCAGGGAACTGCAGCAGGAGAGATGAGAATGACATGTAACACTGTGCAACACATGGAATTTACTCCAAATGAGTCCATGTGTTGTATTGAAACCTAATATATACGTTGCTTTGGGTAAAGGTGTCTGTGTAAATGACTAAATATAAAAATGTATATGTATTGTGTACATATACAACTGCAATGTTTTTCTTGTCATTTTGATAGATATAAAAATATATATATAATACAAATGGATACATACCAGTTCCAGCTTCATGATGCGTACACAGTCTCTCAGGATGTTTGTGGGCGCCCCCAATAGCTTTGTGAAGGCATTCAGAGTGTTGTATTTAAAGGGAGGACCAGCCACCTAGAATAGAAGACAACAGATGGGACTGTCAAAGTAACTGACATGATACAAAAAAAGAAAAAATAACTAGTTTAATGCTGTCCATTTTTATCTTAAACAAACGCTTACCCGAGTCTCGAAGAACTTCTCCAAGACCTGAAGCTCCTCCTGAGACCAGGGTCCTGCATTTTCTGGGGTGACTTTCAGCTGCAGCGTCTGGTAGTTCTTTGGGTTGAGAGCCACGCGGCACTTTAGCACCTCGGTCTTGAACATGATTACCCCAGGCTCATTAGAGTTCACTATGGACAACTGGAGGAGGAATAGGAGAGGTCAATGGAGTGGAGGAGTTCAGAACCGTGAACAAAATAAAAAAAGATGTCCTGGAACAATTTCTCCAAATGAGATGAGACCTGTGCGACGCTTACATTTGGCTCCTGCTGAATGATCCGCTGTAGGTGGCGTCTCATGATAACTGAACCGAGGAAGCGCTCCAGTGGTGAGCAGAGGTAGCTTCCCGCCAGGCCTGGTACAAGGCAAGGTGTGGGAGAGGGGAGCAAAAGCACATGCAAGGCATTGTGGGTGAGAGTAGTAGGAATCGATGCAGCCCAGGGGCGTTGAGGTAGCTTGCGGGGTGGAGGCATACTGGTGGGCATGACCTGGGAACCTAATCCAAAAGAAGAGACAAATACAAAAAATGTTTAAAACCAAGTTACCTTTAGAAAATTACCTATATGCTTAGAAATATTACTTAGTAATACTTAGAAAATAAGTACTTACTGCTTCCAGCACGTGGAGAATGAGGGTCGGGGATGGGCGAGTGCAGAGACGGGTTGCCAGGAGACATTCCGTGAATCCGTGCCCCGGGAGACGGCCCCGATACCTGGGGTGAGCCTGGCCACTGGCCCCTATGGCTGGGTGACACCATGGTGTATGGAGAACTGGGGTCCAGTGCACCTAGAAAGACAAACATGAGTCAGCCACAGAATCACTTTCATCTATAACCGTAAACACCGTTTGATGCACCGCTGTGTGCCCACCGTTTACAGCCCTTTATCATAGACTAGCTCAAGGCTACAGCCTACAAGTGCCCAGTGCTGATGTCTAGTTCAGCCCATTCCAGCCATAGTCCAGCCGACCATAAAACCAAAACACCAATCCAGCATTTGTGGCCATCCTGCTGCTTACCGTGAGGACTGGCAAAGCTGGTCTGACCCATGGCTATGCCCAGAGAGGATGGAGACGGGGTGGGCCCGAAAGGAGAGGGGGCCCTCAGAGCTCCACTAGGGGAGCCAGAGGCATGGATGGACCCTGCACACACACACACACACACGCACATACACCAAAGGACTCGTCAGACTCAGAGGTTGACAAGTTCTCCTTACATGCACGCACGCACGCACGCACTCTTACATACACACGCGCTAAAGCTGGGTGGAGGGCTGTGGTCTCTGGCTGGTGGGCTGAGATGGAGCTGAATGGAGAGAGTCAAAACTGACTGCATGCTTTGTTCTCACTGGGCTGTTGGGGTGCAGGCGTGTGTGTGTGTGTGTGTTTGTGTAATGCTGCATGAAAGAACACCAACTGATTTCACCGTTTCACAAAACTAAAATGGGCACACGTTGCTGTTCTCCCTCTTGTGACAAATCCACAAGTTAGCAGGGAGATCGATGAGACTGATGTAAAGACAAACAAAAAGCTTGATTGATGTTGTATGGCAGACTGAGGAGCTCTGGTGACAAATATAGCACAGCACACAGATCACTCTTACACACCTTTAACAAGCACCAAACTACCACACACACGTTTGAAAACACAGCTGGAGCTATTGTCACCTGGTGACTGGGTGGGCATCATGGATGGCGAGGGCGCTACGTTGGCGTGGTACGGTGCTGGCGGCGACGTGAGGGGAGGATACACTCCTCCTGCACCGCCTCTGACTGGCGGTTGTGGCGGCGGAGCTTGCAGGTGGTTCATCAGACTGTCAATCATATCTACGCCCACTGGTGAGGGCGGGTTGTCGTCTTCATTGACAGAGCGTCTACGAGCATCCTGGTTGTTGTCCACAAACATGTTCAGGAATGTCTGAAAAGGGGAAAGACAGGGATACAGAATTTAGTATGCTAACAATGATGACAATACTGACTGAGTGTGCAAACTACAAATAGCAGGATTATCTCCTTCCCAAGATCAAGTGTGGTAACAGAAACCACCGCTTTGCCTCCATGTGGAACACACCTTGAGTCCTGGTGCCGGGTAGAAACCCTCTACTATCTTCGTGTTGTCAAAAAGACTGTAGGCTCCGTCCCTGATGGCGACCACGCCACGGCTGCGGCAGTAGATGTCGATGCAGTACATGTTGCGGAAGGCCAGGCGTATGTGTGTGGGTGACTGGGGGAGTATGGAGAAGCACTGGTAGGCTGTGTTGGTGCGCTGGGTCAGACCCAGCATGGGCACTGTTGGTAGCTTGTTAATGGCATTCAGGGGGGCTTGTGTATCAGACAACACCTGAAAAAAGAGAATAAAGGGAAACGTACATGGTTATGGGACGAGAAATGGAGGAAATAGCTTTTGTCCATTCTTGTAAGCCCTGTTGTAAATTTTCATACCCATGCTACTACGTACCTGCAGCAGCTGCATCACATTTGGGCTCTTGTTAAACATCTCCTGTAGTTGGTGGAGGATGATGTTGTGGCAGTTGGAGCAGCCAGAGTTTGGCCCCACTGTGCCCAAAGCAAGGTGGAATCGGTGGCTGTTGGAGTTCCACTGGATGGTGACCGAGCTTCCCTTCGTGGTGCCGTAGCAGAGCACCAGCTTGCGGTAGTTGTACAGTCTTACCTCTGAGAAAAGGCTCAGGTAAGATGGCATCTCTGGAGGAAAGCAGTCATATTGTGCAAATATATTAGGAGGATCCCTTTTTTTGTCCCGGCACCAATTCCACAATTAGTTACACTAGTGAACTCCAATCCAAGGATCACAGCTTAACTGTACTGAAATTATGTT
This sequence comes from Genypterus blacodes, assembly GCF_046128005.1. Taxonomy (NCBI): domain Eukaryota; kingdom Metazoa; phylum Chordata; class Actinopteri; order Ophidiiformes; family Ophidiidae; genus Genypterus; species Genypterus blacodes. The sequence continues at coordinate 153,967 of NW_027466822.1, forward strand.
TATGCAATTTAGTAGAGTAGAATAAATGCTACATGTGCATCACATTCACTACATTCAGTGATTAAAAATCTTTCTTTGCAGAGATCAGCATGAATGTACCTGGTAGTGTGCGAGAGAAGTTGAGGACACACTGGTACAGCTGACTGATGGAATTCCAGTCATTGAGGAACATCTCTACCACCTTCCTCCCACCCACGGGCTCAGAAAGAGGGTTCTCATAGGTCAGATACACGTGCCGCGTGGAGGCTGAGAGGAGGGACAGAATGGTTATTCATTAGAGGCTGAGCAATGCAGCAGGTGCGGACAATTCTCCTTATTCCCATGGTAGCCATATTTCAATGTGGCAATGTGGCAAGATGCAAATAATATTTAACGCTATGAAAATGGGTATGAGGTCATACTTTAAATAGAAGATATTTTCTGACAAATGGCTCACCTAAACCTGACTGATGTTAGTCTTCAACAATGTTGTAATCACCACGAGTTGAAATTGCAACAGTGAGCAGTGCAAACAGTGCTTGTGTGTGTACCTTGCTCCTTGGTGTGTGTGCTGTTTAAAGGGCAGTTGGCCAACACCAGTTCAGCCACCCAGGTTCTGTTGTTCCTGCCTTGCAGGCGGAAGGTGCAGTCCAGTAGGGAGCGCTCCAGAGCTCGCCTGGTCTCCTCGCCGACACCTTTACAGGGAGGAATCCTACAGAGGAAGAAGAATATAAAGTAACATGGAAGACACACAAGGCTTTTGGGTGATCTTATCAAATCTTTTTTTGAGTTTTGGTCATGTTATGTGCATGAATATGACAATTACTTGAGAAGACGAATCGCATGACTGCTGCCGTCTCCCTCCACTTGGACACCTTGGTTAGGGATCTCCATGTTGGACATCTAGTCAAAGACAGATAAACATACATCAGATATGCATATGTACATATTAATCTAAAAACTAAAGGCTGCAAGTGAAAGGATAAAGAAAACGGGGCTAATGACGAGCATGGATCGATATCTTGATTTAAAAATAATACAGACAGAGGCAATGGCCAGGAAGAAATGAATCAAATGTTCATTTGATGAAATGGATGCAATTACAATAACACAAAGCCAGGGGGATTCAAATGTACCAAATGCTTAACAGAAGAATAGCTGGATTTGTATTTTTCTTACATTTATGTGTTTTGTATTACATACCTCAACTCCACAGAATCTAAGTTGTTATCTGATGTCTATTATCAAGTACAGCATGTGTGCACTCAGACAGGAAAATACGTCATGTTTGTAGACATCGTCTAGTGATGACATAGCTGGGAAGGTAACACTTAAGCTGCCCTTCAACCAACATTCCTCTCCATGACCCGCCCCTAGTCATTTCTGTGCCGTGTTCGTGTTAACAAGGAACAAAAACACAAAGTGGTATAACTGGTATCAACCAGCAGTCCGACAGGGCCACTGACATACCTCTGTTCTGAGGCCAATAAAGGGCATGTTGGTGTCACACATGGCCACTAGGTGAGCCAGCTCCTTGTTGAAGGCACACATTTCTCCAGAGCGCTTGGGCTTCTTTGGCTCCAGGTCTGCCTGGTCTCCGGAGATCTGAAGAGCAACAGGGCAAATAGATGCACACTAAAATACAAGCATTGTTGTATATTCACATGACAGCCCTCTTTTGCAGTCTGTTTTACATAGAAGTACTTTATAGGTATGCGATACCTGCCGAGGGACAGCAGAGCTTTATTTATTCACTTTCCCAAAGCACATTCAGGATTCAAACTGGTTTCTTCTGAGATCTCAGGTGAAACATTCACAATAAACTTTGCACTGCCTACCTTTCTTTTAGTCCCCGGGCGGACTCCTCTCCCTGCTGTGGTGTCCTGAACCAGCTGTTCCAGGTTGGGCTTGAAATGTAGGAAGAGCTGCGCACAGAGGGGGCCATCCTCTCCCTCCAACTGAGACACAGACAGGAAAGAGTACTTGTACTGCAACTCAGTCGGACTGCCAGGCACATCCAGCATATCCACCACCTATAGAGAGGAACAGACAAGGAGCGGGGAAGACAGGAAGGAGGTGAATTATTTAAAAATCAAAGCAGAAAAGGTTGCTCATTTTTTAAATTGTTCTTTCTTGAGGACTGAGCCATTTTCAGTAGAACTGCAGGGGAAGGAACTCACAATGTAGTACTGCGGGAGTCGTGTGAGCTTGATGAAGAGCTTGTGTTTGGACAGGCTGCCAACGGGGTGAGAGGATGAGTTGGAGAGGTGGAGTACGTCGGTGCACACAGTAGGAAGGTGCTTCACAGACTGTCGACAGCGCTGCTCGCCCAACCAGAACCTGATGGAATAGAAGAAAGCGTGCGAGAGTAGTGTTATTTAGTTGTTTAGAGTTTTGACACGCTCTGAGCAGGCATCAGACTCTGGCTACTGTTCAAAATGTTTGATTTATAATCTTATCTATAGATTTACATGTCAAGTTCACTTCTACTTAGAACCTAAGGAGGTGAATTTACTTTAGTTGTTGAAGCCAAGATGTAATGCGCTTCATGTCGTCGTTAATGGTCTTTTCAATGTCATCCAGCATGGACTGATCTAAGGAGAGGACAAAACATGAAAGCCATACAAACAGCATAAAACAAATAGCACAAATAGCGTCTGCAGTGAAAAGTAAGAAGCAATTGCATTCTACAGGATGTGATGTGGTCTGGAGTTATGGATGCACGGCACGTTCGCTCCTACTTACCGAGCCCGTACAGCATGGGTTGGAACATGCCAGAGTGCAGGTCGACGAAGATGTGTAAGCACTCTGAACGACCACAGGGCTCCAGTATTGGAATAACAAGTGTAGGTAAAGCTGTCTCAATGAACGCTGAAATAAAAAGACAAGACAATCACTTAAGATGTGACACTGTATCTCTTAGTGGATGATGCAGTTTCCCCTTGAGATCTACCTACGGTAACAATGCGTTAACAACCCAAAGGGGGTAACATTCAAGAGCATATACATCATCAAAATGTTTGAAACATGAAAACGTGGTGGCAACACGTACAGCTGTCACTGGGGTTGCTGGCCTTTAGAATGGCCTTCAGTTCCTGCAGTTTCTGATTAGATCGGGCATGAACACTGTCAATCAAAAGTTTCTCCACAGACAGATGGTCAATCTATAGGATGAGAGGGAACAGAGAAACACATTGGACATGGAATACAGTGTGTACATGTATTTGTATCAGGCCATACTGTTCCATATATCCCATTACACTGGAAACACACTGATGTCTTACCTTCATTGCCCTTTCCATCAGTTTAGAGTCACAGGCGGGGAGAGGAGGTTCATGTGATATCTGTAATGGCTTCGATCCATCCGAGTCATCAATCTTGACGGTGACTTTGTGTACTGATGCTGTACCCGTTTTCCTACCCAACACTTGTTGGCTGGAGGAACACAAACAGAAAGAAGACACGTGAGATTCAAGAATAACGGCACAGCATCAGTCATAACTAGTATGAGCTCATCCTTGGTATGTTTTTAAAAGAGTGTAGGTGCATGATCTTTGCATACATGGTAAGAATTTATCTGGGTGCATGTGTATAAATGCTATTAAAAGGTCTTACTTCCAGACAGCTAAAGTGAGGAATTTTGCAGGTAGATATCTCTCCACCTGCACCAGGTCTCCCCAGCGCTCCCTGACCAGCATCAGGGTCTGAGAGTGGAGAACCTCCAGCTGCAGCGACAGGCAGAAGGAGTCTGGGCACAGTGGGGTTAAGGAAGGCAGTGTGGGAAAAACACTAAGGCCAGGTGAAGGGGAAATGCGCCATCGTACACATTTCTCATTAATATTCAGAACACATTCACTAACTGACTCACACACTCACATATACACACACACACACACACACACACACACACAGGCAAACGTCGCTGGCTGAAGGGCTATTTGTGCTGAACACAGACAACTCTTTGAGATGGGCGAGCCGCCCTGCTAGCTTCGGTGCAAGGAAGGCAGAGCAGAGACGTACTGATTAGCATTGTGATTAGCATGGTTGTGCTCAGCTTGCATGCTTGATTAGTGGCTTTGATGTTAACACGCCGTTGTTGTCGTTTCTCCCTGTGCCTCAACAGGAAGAGATGTAAAGATTATATCCCATCGTAGACAAATGTTCAATATTATTTTTCAAATCATTGTTTGTGTGTTCCCTCTAATCTCCACACAAACATGCAGCTGAGGCGACATCTTCGTTTATCTGTAGTCACATGAACAAAGTAATTGTACGTTCGGTACGCTTTCTAATGGAGTAAACAGAAGATGAGACGAAGGCCCAGCTCATCTGTCCATGCAAAGTTGTATGTTTTACACTTTTACCCAATCCTGCTTAAACCAAGCACGTTCACATTTGTTTAGCAAACTTGTCACACACACACACACACACACACACACACACACACACACACACACACACACACACACACACACACACACACACACACACACACACACACACACACACACACACACACACACACACACACACACACACACACACACCTCCTCCTCCTCCTACTACGTATTCCTGTGTCTCTTTCAGTAGAGCATCTGACTCCTTGTCCATTTTAAAACAAAAGGATACGCAAACAGTTGTACATGTCCTGTAGGGGTTTCTCATCTGCACAAAGGCGTGCCTGGACCAATTCATGGATGAAGTTCACCTGCAAACTGTGGACCAAGTTCCGGCCATCTGTCAGTACAGAGGGGGAAGGAAAGAGGGTGTGTGTGAACGGAGAGACAAAAGTGAAAGAGACGTCAGTTGAGAGTGGACAAGGAAACTTGACTGAATAAAAACAGATAACAGACAGATATTAGCAAAGTATGTCAACACGAATACAGAAAGTGTGTTGTTGTTAATCATATGTGCTTGTCTTACCCCCCGTTTCTTTGTCCTCCACCAGAATCTCCAGCTTCAGCAACCTCCAGGGAATATCTGGATCATCTCCCATCACAGTCAAGGTCGCTTCAAACTCTCCTTCCACTCTGAACTTCACACGGCCATTTGCTGCACAGACAAATACACAAGTCCTTTTCATTACCAACACAGCAAATGAAATTCTAATGAACAGGAAACCCAGCAAGCAATTCAAACATGTACTTAAATTTGGTGGGACGGCGTGTGTTGGCATTCACTGCTTACCCACTGTTAGGTTGGCAAGCTGAGGAGGCAAATCTGTGGTGACAAGACGATGTCGAAGAATCTGACTGAGCTGATTCAGGGTGGTTTGCTTCTCAACCTTAGTGATGGGGTCTGGAGGAATGATCTTATCCTGCAGAAACGCAGATAAGCACAAAGATTTGATCCAACGAGACTCGATGAAACGGGTCAGTATTATGTGCTAGCAGCCTGAACAGATTACAGGCAGAAACATTAAAACACACTTACTCGTATGCATGTGGGCAGGCGTGGATAGGAGCCTGTGGTGAGCACGTCGATGGCGAAGGGGATGGCAAAGCTGGGCAAACGAGCATGTACCAACGCATCTCTGGCCAGCGAAGCCAACCGATCAGCCGTGTCCACAAACAGGATCGCTTGCTGGTCCAGGAAGCTGGAGATCATCTGTTACCATAGAGATCAAGGGTGAATGACAGATAAGGGTAACTCCACTTAATGTGTTAATGCGGTAAATAGTTCAAACACATCTCTGCAGTGGTGACAAAACTTACCGCACACTTTTCAACTTTCCCTGCATTGCTCGCCCACTTCACCAGCGCTAATAAACGGACAAAGAGCTGCCTGGTGCGACTGGCAAACTGGACAATTTCAATTTTCCTGTGAAAGACAGATCATTTTAAGAGATTAACAGACTGGGTGGCATAGGGAATGAAGGAGGAAGAGGTTAAATTAGAGAAACCTACCTCTCCATGTCAGTTTTTCTGGGAAGCCTGGAAGAAGAACATTAAGATTATTAATGCCATTAAAAAAAAGAATAGTCCTGCCCAACATAAGACATCTGCATTGACTAGGACAAATTGTGTTTCCAATCATTTCATTCGGCACACAAGAGAAGCAGATCTGAGAGAAGGAGCACCGGGGACATGTTTGACTTGCCACAGGGTATTGGCACTGTCACATCGAAATGGAATGCAGCCATTCTCAAACCCATACATGTGAAAGGCGCCACTTCACTTTTCAATGAACCTACTCGCCGAGTAAAGACGGGTCCGTTAGCGTTTATTTTAGTGGCTGGTGGCACGTAATTCCGTTTTATGATTGACAGAAAAGTATAGTAGCCAACATTAGCTGTGTAGCCCTCTAGTTAGCTTTGAGGCCTACAGCGCTAACTCCGGTGTTACTTACAGCTCCGCCAGCAGGGTGATTTCATGGTAGGTCCTCTGGAGAAGAAACTCAATGAGCAGGCTCAGTCTGACGCCTTGTGTAGCCGGAGTCCCGGGCGGCGGCGGCTGTGGACCCGAGACTATCGGACCCCCAAGCGGGACCAATTGTCCATCAGACCCAATCTGCACTGGAGCCATTTTACGAAGACGATTTGGACTTGTTAGCTACGGCGCTGCACACCCACCGCTACAAAGGAAAACTAACGAGTTGTAGTGGCAAACTCCCAAATAAAAGAAAAATATCGGGCTCACAACATGTCTTAGTTGAGACAACTTTCTCTTTCGCGAGTCGGTTTCCTTGTCCAGCAGAAATTTTAATACATACAATCAATTTGGTAACTCATTACGGAGAGGATTAAACGTCGCTCAGCCGCCATCTTTGCTGTCGGGAATGATTACAGGAGGTCTGGCGGGACAGAAAAGCCAGAATGGATCACATTAGGAGTGGGAGTCATGGCGGCGTACGACTATACCGCAATACAAGTGAAACGTTAACCCATGAACATCACATTCATTTTTAATGAAGATTTAAGAACCGTAATGTTTTTGCTTTCACACTTTTTATTATAAGTAGAGCAAATATGTACGTTTGAGTAATTACTTTAACGGTATGGTCCTTAGACATAGGGCGGATAGTATGGGTTTATATCTATAACAATGTGTATATATATATATATATATATATATATACTGCAACAAGTTTTAATACTAATAATTACATCATTTGTCTTTCTGAAAATAGATATATATTTTAGAAATATGTGGCCAAAACTGACAAGATGGTTTATTTATTCAATTGTATTTGCAATTGGTAAATAGTATGGACTCAAATGTAACTGAGCAGTTGAAAATCAATTTCAAAACTAATTCAGTCTCGAATATAATGGCCCTTATTTAGGTAAACGTCGTGAATCGTTTACAAAACACATTAAAAACACACATAACACTCAGACATTGAAAACCTCAAACAATGAAAATGTTTATTTCAAATTTTATTTAACCATTACCTCTTCTTGAAAGAAGTAATACATGAGAATAATAATTTACAAAAATAGCAACAACAAAAAAAGAACAACAGTGTAAAACACAGTATCAGTGCTTAACTGGGTTATCAGTTGCAGTGACTATCTCATCCGATAGGAGGTAGTAAAGACAAGCGCTGCCGATTGTTTGGCCCTTTCGTCTGGTTGGAAGTAAATAGTGGAGGTGGAAATCCTGACTGGCATCGGAATCAGCGATCACAATTGTGAAGGTTTTTGTCCTTTCCGTTTAGCTGGTGCTCCGTTTGCTGACCTGCTATCGGATGCGGTGCAAACTAGCTCACAGACAACGCTGACTGTTGGAGTTCACACGGTCGCCTGACTTGTTTTGCTGAACAACATCGGTGTCAGACTGCGCTTCCGCCATGTTGAAGCGATTCAAGTTGTGACTGACTGCTGGGACCGAAGTGACAAGCCCCAGAAATCGGGCTAGGTAGAGTTAGGGGCTGTTACCGCGCCGGTGACGCAGGAAAAAGCCAGGAGCAGAGAAAAAAACGGAGGAATTGGTTCTGGTAACCGGTTTGTTCCCTGCAAAACAGTCACCGATACAGGCCACATTTATGTAATATACGACGACACCATCATCCAAGGCTGGACGGAGCCCGTGAATAGAGGGGAAGTCCTATCAAATTCCTGGTGAGTTGTTAGCTAACTAGCTCAGTAGGCTGGCTGCTGATTGTTAGCTAGCCGCCGCTAGCTAGTATTAGCGTCAGCTGGTTGTGGATGCTAGTTAATATCACGGCACATAGTTTACACGTACGGGTGAGTTGCTGGTTGCTTATTGTCGCTTATTGTGAAGTCAGATTAGCCTGACAATGTCGACGGGGTTGTATTGCAATTCATGATCTTAACAAAGCAGGGTTGTCTAGTTCTGTTAGCTCACTCGGCTAGCGTAGTTAGCCGCTTGTCAACGGTAAACGATCCTCTCCACTGCCTACAGTCAGATTTCCTTTAACGCGAAGCCTTCTATGTTTACAACTTGTCGAAATGTATCTACGCTTTAAACGCTTGATTGAACAAACACGTTTATTGTCAATGTGTTTGTGTTAAACAATTATACAGATTCACTCATGATCACAACGTCGTGTTTTCACTGTTTTAGCGAAGTTCAAACTTAGATATTTACAGGTCAGATCGACACAAATCTTTTGAGTTTTTTATTGCAGAGCTACACTGCAGCTTCTTTGCAAAATAATATTATTTGTCCATAAGGAGTTCGAGGGATTTGGCTGGAAAAATAGTTGTCCAGTCATATCAGCAAGCTTGCATGTTAACACAGAGAGGTTAGCTCGGACGCCTAGCTCATATTTGGCTGTTTTGTAGGTTGATCCTCGCTAACGTCCGTGGCGTTCAGGGACGTTGTATGTGAACGAAACACTCGGTACAGATCGGGCCACATCGATATTCATTTCGGTTTCTAACCAAGCCAGTGTATGTGAACCTGTCAGCGACCCGTGCAGGCATAATGTCAGGCCCGACCAAACACCCGAGGCCTGTGTGTATGTGTGTGTGTGTGTGTGTGTGTCTCAGCGCAATGGGCTTTGGACGACGAGGCCTTCACTGCTCTGCTGTCTGGGCGGATCGCCTTGTTGGCTAACGTTAGCTGCCGCAGCTAGCAGCAACCCATAACTTACCAAATCAGCAGCTGTTGACGTAAGTTGAGGGCTCTATTTAGTAACAGTATAGCTTAATTGTTAGCCGCCGCAGCTAGAATCAGTCGTTAACTATCCAACTCACTTAGCTGTTGACGTTATTTCCCGTCAGTAGTTTGCAATAATAATCGCGTAATAATTTGTTGGTTTTGCGCGTCAGCCTGAAAGCTACGTTTCCTATCTGAAGGGACGACGTGGTAGCACATAATGTAAATTATTGAAATGACGTTTGCTGCTGAAACATTCAATAATAGCCGGTGGAGTCCGACAGGCCGCGGCGGCGCCGCTGTGTTGTAAGAGCGTCCGCTAGTCCCAGATGCAGTAGCTACCGTGTGTCTGTCTCTTTGGACACTTTTTTATCTTTTTTTAAGCATAACACCACCATTTGTGTCCCATAAAAGTAACACCCCCCTCCCTTGTTAATCTAGCGACTGCACCCCCGTCGCTGTTCAGTGCAGTCCTCTGATATGTTGGTTCATGTGAGCCATATCACATTGGACACATTCTGCCTATATTATGTCAGTCGAGGCCCCGGTTGTTTATGCAGACGCGGATGTCAGTGGCCACCTGCAAAACCCGTGTCTAGTTGAACACGGAGGAAACAAACACCTGTTTTTCCACCTAGGTCATTTCTCACAAACGTATGTCTGCTTACTAAATAGAAGTTTGGTTACCAATGGTACAACTAGGGTATCTTTTCCCCTGCACAGCTAGCCAGGGCCCTACTGAACAACGGTATGGCAAAGGCATTTTCCAATTCTATATATATCCTATAAGTGTGTCTTTGAGTTTACACATAGGCTGCATTTGTTCACCTGATTATCTTTGCTGGCTTCATACGATTTAGGAAAGTGCCAAATATCAAGCCTTGTGGCCTACTGTTTACTGGAATGTAATTGGTTGTTTTTTTTGCATACATTAGCCCTTACATTGTGATTGTCAAAAAAATAGGTTCAAGTGAAGTTAAAATAGGTTGAAATGCCTGGGTTGTATATCACAAGTAGTGAGAATTGATATCATAAAAAAGAGGCTATTATACTCATGTGGTTTTGTCAACAGTCTCCATAGTTACCCTGGAAACGGCCTGTCTTGACCTAAAAATCACCAAGTCATGGTCCAGTCCCTTGCTGACTGAAATCACATGCATTGCTTTGAAAGTTTTAGTCTGTCTTTAAAATGACATTACTCAAACACTCGAGTGCTTTTTCATTTTTGTTTCGGTTATGGATTTCAGATTGATCTCATTTTTTTTTTTTTTTTTTTAAATGTTTCTGTGTTTTACTGATAGTGGGTAGACGGAGCATGTGGCTGAACAGTTCATTTGAATGCCAGAAAGCTGCTGACCGATGGGGCCACCTCATGACACTGAATTCTTTTAAATTGCTCTATACAAACATTTTGTAGTGGCATGTCTGGCTTCCTCCTCAGCATTGATGTATCATATCTTGGTGTGACAAATTGCATTTGTCACGCCGTGCACAATTAAAATGTTTAATTGGGAAAACACAAAATTACAAAGTCAAATGTATGCTCAAAACACTGTTTGCTTACAACAGTATCAGACTATAAAGCGACTTTAATAAGTGACAGTGATGCCAAACCTGCAATGTGATATCATCCAATAAACAAACGTTACAACAATGATGACATCCAATCTAACTCTTGTTATAACAATGATGCCACATTTATACATCTTAGACTTTATGAAATACCAATCACCCAGCTCCTCTCTGGTTCTTAATGCATTTGAATTTAAGTATTACCGTAAGTATTATGTAATCTATGTTAATTTCGTTGATCACTTATCCACTTTTCAGTCGCTGAATTGAAGGTATGCTCTTATTTTGGTCCTGTCCTAGCAAGTCTTCAGAGCTCATTTGGTACATTTACATGCACCTTTCAAATTCTGATTACACTGCTATTAATGCAATAAGTTCCTTTTTTTTTAAAATGTCATGTACACACCTTAGTACAATAGTAAAATACCTAGACTTCCTGATCATGATATACTGCCTCTGTGTGCATTTCCTCAATAGACTTGCTTCAGAGTGCGATTACGCAACGTCGTCTATGCTCTGAGAACAGCAGTATCCTATTGAATCTGTTCATGTATTACAACTAAATCCTGATTTTGGCTTTAATTGCAATAAGGATAAGTACTGGAGAGTGTGTTGGTAGATGAAGGTGGCAGTCGGTGTGTTTACATTCCCACAAGAGACCTGAATACCATTGTTAATACAAATGGTTCCATTAAGGTGTAGGCTATAGCAATGTTTGTCAATGCTGTATTGAAGTAAGCACTTGTATGTTTATATAAGTGTTTCTTTTTTTTTTTATTCATAGCTTTTGGATCTCATTCAAATTATCTTAAATTCATGCCAAGTGCCGAGAGCTGGTGATATGGTGACTTCACTACAAAGAAGGGCAAACGACATGTATAATGAGACAAGCCGCAGCCAAATCACCGGTTCAATCTTACTCATTTGGAATAGAGGGCAAAGGCAAACTTCAGTTATTACCCAAAGCACCCATGATAAAATGTCATTAGATTGTGCGGAGCTACTTCCTGGTTCAGCTCGGCTCTGCCGTACATACTGTAGTTGCTTGCATGGGCAGTTTTTTGGTGTAATCGGCAGTTATTGCAGGTTGTGGACATTCTTGGTGGACTATATTATGATGAGTAAACAAGCTATTAGCTATCTTGTTGGAACAGGATACTGTGTTGATCAACTCCTTATCATGTATGGACAAGATAAATTTAACTTGCCTTAAAGATAATCTATGAGGACACAATCCACCCGGTCTATGTAAAAGAGAAAGTGTTGTCTTTTAGGAATATGATGCACATTTTATTATTTTTGTATTGATGTGCAAATGTTATATTTTAAGAACCAGATGTTGCGTGATCAAGTCATTATCTTGCAGTAACTCTATATTCTACAAATAAGTTATTGTGGGAGCAGGATGCAAATATTGAGTGACCACGTAAGTAATTTGTATATTGCTGTAATTTCATCGTGCAGGAACAATATCAATATGTCTTTAGAACAAGCTGTCTTTTGGGAATAGCATATCAGTTAGTAGTTATTAGTTGTACAAAGAAGCAAATTTGTCGCGCGGAACAAGATGTGCCCGCGTAGCCCAAAAATGAATTTAATCTTATAATTCTTCATCCACCTACATGCGCTTGTATTATGTGCCATTTTAATCCAAAGTATGTTTTTGAACAACCTTTTGAAGGATAGAAAGGATCCGCTGCTCCTATCTTGGTACAGTAATTAGTCATAGGCGGAGGACATGACTGGATGATTTCAGCATGTAGGTTGAAGTGTTTCAGCTTCTCCTGGTGCAGATGAATTGATTTATAATTTTGAGTAGTATCAGTAACTCAGTTGATCAATGCTCTGTTGCAACATGGATGTGTGGTACATTAGGCCTCATCATGCATTCATTATATACCCAAAGTGATTGAGTTTACTGGGACTGTTTGCCCTAGCTACTAAAAAGGAGAAGAAAACCCAAGTCATGCATTATTTATATTCTTGAAATGATTATGTTTACATATTTTGAATATAGTGACAGTTGCAGTAAGAAGCCTTGTACTACACATTGCTTGATAAACCTGTCCGTCCAACAGAAGAGGAAAAGACTTCCTACCTGGCATTTTTGTAACTTGCTCCACGTTGTCGTCGCTGTTTACTTGGGACGATTTGTGGTTTAATCGCTCACTGCGCTAAAACACTAATCATAGTTGTTTGTGGAGAATTTTCGTTACGGGGATAATCTGCTGTCTGCATGTCTGATGGCTTGGCCGGTCTCCCCATTGTATCCGCCACAAAAGAGGGTAAAATCAGATGTGTGGAAAAACTTTGCTTTCCTAACCCTAGACAGACAAAGAGATGAGTTACCCAGCTGCAGAGCCTGCAGAGCGTCTGCCCCGCATAGCAACATCCCCAATTTGAATGCACATCTCCACAGCCACCATCCAGCACTGTCCAAGTCCAAGTAACATTGTTAGCCTTATTGTTAAAGTTAACTTACCTCCGTTCAGAGGGTGTCTGTAACATTAATGTCTGAGGTATGCAAATGTTGTAAAATCGATGTATTGGCTGTTTTTTGGGGAGCGTTGTGTAATCTGTTGTACTGAAATCAGGGCTCACATCCAGGCACTGTAATGCTCTGCCTTCACTCCTGGTCCTGTGTCACAAAAGACACTGTAAATCCCTTGTTCACTCACGACAACATTCCAACGTTACATTGCTCGCTTATTTCACCACATATATGCAGACAGGAGTGTATGCAAACGTTATCCAGTCAGTTATCAAATCATTGTCAACATTCTATAGAAGTGGAATTGGTTAGAACGAACCCACATAGAGCTCGGAGACGTGGCGCGTCTGTGCCATTGTATTGGTAATGTTGACGCAATTATTGGGAGGGGTTAACAGGACTTCAGTGTGCTTTTTGCTCTCTGCCCTTAGATACAAAGACAAAACTGGTGTAACAGCTCACACTTTCACTTTCAGTTCTCTTCATGGATGTGGACAAGGTGTTGGATATAAAATGGAGAGAAATGTCTACCTAACTATGTCACCCGATCACTGCTCGAAGTGTGTGTACCCAGTGGTGTGGCGGAGTCGGAGAGTTACAGATTTTGTCGGACGCGGACCTCTGCCACAAATTGGCCAGTGGAAAGGGGCTTTCCACCTTACGACACTACCAACAGTCGGGTGAAGCACACTGCAGCCTTAAAGTGATAGTTCAGAATTTTACACATATACCCTGCTTCTTACCATTGTCGTAGATCCTCTTTAAGTTTCGGAGAACATGCACCCACTGGGAGTGTGCTGCTCCAAAATAAATGCAAGTGGATACATTCCCCCAACCAGCACAATTTGAGTGGCGAAAAACAAAACAAAAAAAATGAACAATGCTCAACCATTTTGGTAAGAGAAGGTTTATCGCTCAGCTTTATAGCCCCTTGGCTACGTAAAGTTGCAGAACTACATTTTTGTTTGAGCTGCACGATGGTTCCTTATTCATTTGCCTGACGTGATACCAGTGCTTTCAGTTTGTTTACTGCACTAGATAGTTGAATCAATATGGCACGGTTTGCTGAAAGTGTTGACTTCTGATCTGAACACAAAAGGGTGGTTCTCACTTATTTGAATGATTCATACTGCTGTGTCTTACTGTTGATGCTTTTGGGATCAGTATTATTTTGCAGATAAGTGTTCATCATATAGTAAAGTAGTGAATTACAATTTGTTTAATGACCACAAAAACAAAAGACCGCAGTGGCCTTGAAATCCAACAAGTGAGGTCCATTCTGATTATCACATCTCCTGGTAATATTATTTGATCTTTATAGTATGTCTGACAATTTAGAGAGACGTGTATGTTATGGAGATGCAGCCAGAATTTTGACTCGTCAGGCAGGTTTTCAACCCTTGGAAGGCACCGTATAATGAAAAATAACGTGAAGTAACTGGTGATTGATATCAGGAGCCCTTAATATCCCCATGGGCATCAACATTCATAACACACTCAACTGGTTACAGAACACAACTGTTGTGTTGGGTAAATACAGAACATGGTTAACAATTATTTACTTGCATTGACCCTTTGCCCCTCTTTCCTGCAGGTTATGCAATGGTCTCAGCGGCCCATCCAGATCTTCAGGTGCTTGTGTCCCTCTCTCACATTTTCGGGCTCTCATCCCTCTGCTCTACGGCTGAGGTGGCTGTGATTTCCCTCTTGGCCAGCGCTCCGTAAGAGGCCAAGATTGCCAAGATCTGCCCCGTGGCGAGCATGACGGCCACCACTCGTGGCTCTCCAGTGGGGGGCAATGACAGTCAGGGCCAGGGTCAGGCACCTGATGCTCAGAGCCAGCCCGCACTGCCACAGAACCAGGTCAGTATCATATCCTCAGCTAATAGGGCAGTCCCCAAGTTAGAGACTCATGACCCAAGAACATCCTGCACTTATGTATCGACCTTTGTAAAGCCAATTATTGAAAAATAACAGTAGTACATCAGTAATCACGAAGTACAAAGTAATCCAAAAGAACAGGTGGATTACTTTGCACCCAAGGGAATCGCTACACGTGTAAACACTGATGTGTGAGTTGGGTTTGACTAATTGATGCTAGATGTGTAGAATACGGAACTGTTTTGACCAGACCTAAAGACAGAACTGCTTTGAAGCCTGGGGACTGCCTGTACACAACATTTGCCGTTTTCTTTACAGACTTGTGCACTGAATGTCCCCGCCCTATTTTTCTTTTCTTTTTTTTCAAAGTATTGATTTTTTTCCCTCTGCTTAAATGGCTGCTGAGTTCATCCAACTCCATTTTCTCCTTGTGTTTATATGTATCTGCATTACACCATGGTCATGCATCAATGGCCATAGACCAGCGCCATCAGCACCAACACCAACATCAGTTGGCACATTTATTTGTAATTAAGTTAACCTGGGGAGGGAGAAGAAGGAACTGTCTCTGTCTTGATATCTCTTTGTGGTAGACCAGACACTGCAGCACAGTTTTTCAACAGCTAGTCCTCATACCTAACCGCACACAGATGCCCAAGGGCAGGAAGGGAGGGAGGGAGCGGAAAAGAGGAAGGGAAAGAGTCAAGGCGAGGCATCAATGAACAGAGCCTCCTGAGTGTCGGATAAAGGGTGTGTGTGTCTTTGTGTGTGTCCATGTGCAGGCCTCGGTTGGTTAGAGATGAAGCCGTGGTGAGACGTGCGAGGCAAGCTGCCTATGTAGGTCAGCCAAGCAGAAGGAGCCTTAACACCCCCACACTTCATATTTCTCATGTTAGGCATCTCTCTTTCTGTATCTCATCTCGGTTAAGACTCCTACAGCTGCTCATATCGCCATTCATACCAGCAGATTTGCTCATAGACAGTCATTAAAGCAAGGAGTCAAGGGAAAGGGCAGACTGATGCTTAAACACACTCCCAATGTACGTCGCTTCTGCTCTCTTCCCTCCAAGAGGTCTGTTGACGGCACACTAACAAAGATACTCTCACACATTGACCTCTTTATTATTCTTAAAGCAACCATGTCCCTCACATTATTTGAGTTGTTGTCGCTCCTAGGAAGATAAGGATAGTAGAACAAAAGTACCTCAAGTAATGCAAGGGACATGATGACTTGATGGCTGTGTTTGAAGGTGTTTTGGAGAGACTATGCAGCATATGTAGGATGTACACATTGTGATTAACCTTTGGTATTTATTGAGCAATAGTCTCGGGACTTTTGATCCCCGGAGCTCAATACACAGATAACCTCCACCCCCACCACATTCCCCTCTATCAATGATATGCGACTAACCTCAGACATGCCACACACGCATTCCAATCTAATGTAGAACTACACCATTATACTATAACCTAACATACTCCCCAGTCCAAGCAATGATTTAAACAATCTGTAGCACCTAATCAACAGATGCATGCTCTGTTTATCTTGTGTGCTTCAGTTAGTTTGTGTTCTGTTGTTTGTTTTGTTTGTGTTTGTTTGTTTGCCTTTTGTTCTGTAGAATTATTTTGCGCTTTCGGATGCTAAAAGATGCATCATGTTAGTCTGTGTGTCCAGAGTGGCAACACGCACCTTTCCTACAATCATCTTAAAACTAGCCAATACATAAGTTTAGGGTTCCGGCATTTGCCAAGGGCTTTTCATTTCATTTCCATAAAAGTTGCAGTTTTTATTTTTTCAAATTCAAATGATAGTAGTGGGAGATAAGAATGGAACCGCCCTAGCAGCCCCATAATGACATTGTGAATGATGTCACAGTTGACGTGCATATAACCAACCGAGCACACACACCCCTCCCCCCATCATGAATGACATCACACACAATGGAAATTTGTGAATTTGAGACTGGTTTTGTTGGTCTCGAGTTACAACCTGCACCATTCCTACAATTGCCTCAAGTTTGCTTAAGAATTTATTCAAGGGTCCGGTGCTTTTCAACGCCATTTTATCTTGCATGAATACTCTCTACACAGTTTCACTTTTTATGTAGATCCCATGAATAGAACCCCCCTTGTACCTCCTATAATGACATCATGAATGATGCCGCTGTTGACATGAATATAAACACCCCAACATCCCCATAATGACATCATGGATATAGCAAAAGACCAGTCAAATTTCAAATTCCATTTTCACAATGCCAAAGAGGAGGTGGCCATCTCTGTCAGCAAGAATCCGCAATGCAAATTGTTAGAGATTGGCTCGAGCGAATGAATCTCCAGAAAAGTCTGGTAAGAAATTGTTACCATTAAAGCTATTTCATTCAAACATGGGTACTTTTAAGGGGTGTGGCAGGAGGGGCAGTGGCGAGAAAGGGGGGCCAAGAGAGGCTGGGGTTAGGGGGTTATGGGTAATGCTGTGGTGAAGAGGGTGAAATATCAGGGGGAAGATGTTACGAGTGGTACAGGTCACAGAGATTGCAGCCATTCGCACTGCACTTCCAAACAGGGTTGTCAAAACAGGCAGAATTCAATTGGGGGGGAAGAGGAGCAGGTGAATAGAGAGAATAACACGAGGAGTTGAATACGAAAAACAGTCTTAATAAAACATAGCACATTATTGATGGGTTTAATTTGTATTCGCAATTAACCAGTAAGTGATTTATCAGGAACACTGCTGTTCACAACACTAAGCACTCAATCAGTCACCCACTCAAAGATTGCCTCTGCTGCTAGTTTGTTATGTTTAATTAGCTTGACAGCCAATGAAAAGGGCAAACTAATGTTTTTAAACACATGCTTCTTGTCATATCTGATTAGAATTTTTGAAGTATTGGGTCTGGTAAAAGTCTTGTTTCACTTTTACCTTTGGTTGTGTTTTGGTTTGTGGTCCCTTTTGTAACATAAGGTCAGAACCACAGACGGGCATCCTCTTACTCTGATTTGATGTTGTTTTTCCTAGACATCATCTCCCAACTCATCTAATGAGAACTCTCCACTGAGCCCACCAGATGAGCTGGGTCAGGGGAGTGGGGCTCCTCAGATGGAAGAGGAGGAGCCAGCCTTCCCTCACACTGACCTGGCCAAGCTGGATGACATGATCAACAGGTATGTACACACATGCTGACACAGAAGCTGTGTTTCCCATGGACAAAACAGAGAAAGTTGACAGTGAGGAGGCTAAGTGATTTTGACATGATCCACTTCCATCTACTACATGCCAGTGTTGTTTCTCTACATCCACGTTCATGTTTTTCCTCGTAGGCCTCGCTGGGTTGTTCCAGTTTTGCCAAAAGGAGAGTTGGAAGTCCTCTTGGAAGCTGCTATAGACCTTAGTAAAAAAGGTAGAACTGTCTTGAATGCTCACCAGTTTCCTTTGTGTTGGATTTATATCCTACAATCTGTGATTTTTGTCGCTGTTATTAAAGACTTGTATACAGTATGTATAGTAATCCAAATCATCCATTAATCATCAGAATTGATATTAATGGAAACAAAAAGGTAGAATGAATTAAAACCTAACTAACATAGTGAGATTTCCTTACAATGTCAGCTGCTCCTATGGGTTAGTCCAAACTGTAAGTTCTATTATGCTTGGCAGGGTATCTCCATGTTCTAAAGGTCTTATTTTAAAATCAGTTGTTACAATTTTCTGGCTTAAAAGACAAATGTTTACAGAAGTGACTAATTATGTTTGCCGCCGTTCCTTTACAGGACTAGATGTGAAGTGCGAGGCATGCCAGAGGTTTTTCCGAGATGGCCTGACCATCTCCTTCACCAAGATTCTGACAGATGAAGCAGTCAGTGGCTGGAAGTTTGAGATTCATGTAAGTACTTTCAGCTCAGCAGTGTTGTTACTTACTGCAATTTTCACTATAGCGAACTGCAATAGCAACAGTTCAGTGTTCATTGTCGAGTGAGTTGGAAATTAAGTCAAAAGAATAAACACGCATGTGAACTTGAACACTACCATTTATAGCGAACATGTTTTCATGAAGGCGAAGAGATTTAGAGGTAAAGACTGCGCTGATAAGGTTTAGAGTTTGACCCTACTTTCAGTTCAGTTCAGCTGGAAGGGATCAAAGTGTCAAGGAGAAGTCTTTTCTAATAGGGAAATAAACACCTCGCCATCCTATAAAATGTAGTACGTGTTCTATTAAAGGTACATGGTCTGTGTAGATGGTTGCGCTTATTTATTCTTTACATTTAGTTCTTCTTCTTCTTATTGGGTGTATGTTTTGTTCAATCCAAAGTCCTGACTGAGTGTTGTCTTTGCCTTTCTTGGAGCTGAAGGAAAGAGGCAATGCCAGGAGTGATCAGTAATTGTGGATCACTTTCTGATGTATTATGGACTTTGTCAATAAAACAGCCAGACAGAAAGAGGACACAAAGGGAACAAAATATTTTTAAGGATTATATGTATCAAATCAAGTCGATGCTTCTTTTTTTATTAGCCACAGCTGCTCAGATTATTCTCATTGGTCACCCAAAATGTGTTTTGGAAGAAACCAGATAGTTGTAAGCTATATGACTGTAGTCTCTGAAAGCTCCCATGGAATGCTCTGATGAGTCAGCCCCATATTAGTTACTCCTATCTGGTTCCTTCAGATCTTTTGAACCATACAATAAAAGAATAGGGAACACTGTGTACACATGGCTTTTGTGCATTTTTGTTTTGTTTCATTTAATCGGCGAACTCGGGCTACTACAATAAAACATACATCTTTAATTGGTTCAGATTTGAATCGTGCTTGTGGAGCTGATGCGTACCATCACTGTGCCGGTATATTAGTTGTTACTAATGGGCCAAGAAGTGTATCACATTATTCATGGTGACAGCAATTTAATTATTTGGCAGTTTATTAAATGGCTGTTTACTGATAGCTGTGCTGAATAAGTCATGGTCCACTATGCAAATGACATAATTCTTGTTACCTCAAGCTTGCAGCTCAGGGAAATGAAGAGTTCACCAAAGTCACAATTTCTAATAAAGTTTCTCTCTACTCTTCAAATTTGTGCAGAGATGTATCATCAATAACACACATCGGTTGGTGGAGCTGTGTGTGGCTAAGCTCTCTCAGGACTGGTTCCCTCTACTGGAGTTATTGGCCATGGCCACCAACCCTCACTGCAAGTTCCACATTTACAATGGCACACGGCCCTCAGAGACCGTCCCCGCAGGAGCCCAACTGGCCGACGATGAGCTCTTTGCCAGACCTCCAGACCCCCGCTCGCCCAAGGTGAATGAATCGCCACTGTAACAGCTGACAAAACTTAAAGTCAGATTTGGTCTTGTGGTAGACTGAGAGTCTTGAGAGTTTTTGGAAGCTGTATTTCTTTTTAATTGCTGTGCCATTGCCATTGGACCAGCAAAAAAAAAGAAAAGCAGAAAATGTGCTCGCCCTAAGGGCCACAGTGAAACAAAGACACCCCCTCTCTACACTCATTTGATAATGAAAAATATGGAAATAAAACTCCACAAAGCACTTGGAACTCACTGGTTAGAATGCAGTCTGTGGTGTTGAAAAAGGAAGAAAAGGAAAGACACAAGAGAATGGGATTCAGAATTAATGTTAACAGTGCTGCACCATTGCTTCCCTGTCTGCCTTTGTTGGCCGTGAGCCCAGTACATTTTATTAACTAAAAGAAGCAACAATTTTGTCATCTAAGCAGTGTTGTGCTGTTTGTAGTCACTATGTTTTAAATAAGGCTGATACACAAGTGTGTACTTGCAGGTTATTGTGGTTAAATGACACATAGTGACATTTGAGTATGAAATTTCAGCAGAAACAAATATAGTGTGCTAATGCTAACAATATTCATATGAATGGAAGTTATAGAGAGGAGGTGGGTCCCTTTTTTCCCATTGCATATTCTGATAATGGTGTTTATTGCATGTAAGAGGTTTGTATATCAATATGATTTTTGTAAAAACTCTTCCTTAAAATATGAAAGCTAAGATTCTTTCGTTTGTTCTTCTCTCTGTCATTTTCCTATTCACAGGGCTGGTTGGTGGACTTAATAAACAAATTTGGCACATTAAACGGGTTTCAAATGCTGCACGATCGTTTCATGAGTGGCCAAGCACTGAACGTCCAGATCATCGCTGCACTTATCAAGTAAAAACTGCTAGAGTTTCCCCAGAATCCCTCAACATTCATCACATGTCAAATTGATGTGCTTAGTGATTTATGGGGGAGCAGTGTGTTCTTTGTGGAATGGTTCTCTGTACAAATTTATGTTGGCTAACTTGTGTTTTCTTTGCTTTTGTAGGCCTTTTGGCCAGTGTTATGAGTTCCTGACATTGCACACGGTAAAGAAGTTCTTCCTTCCAGTCATTGAGATGGTTCCCCAGTTTCTCGAGAATCTCACAGACGAGGAGCTGAAAAAAGAGGCCAAGAATGAAGCCAAAAATGATGCACTGTCCATGATAATCAAATCCCTGAAGAATCTGGCTTCTCGTGTTCCAGGGCAGGAAGAGACAGTCAAAAATCTAGAGATTTTTAGGTTAAAAATGATTCTTAGGTGAGTATAAATGCCTTGTTTTAAATGATCTTAAAATTCTGATAATCTTTAAATCTTTCCGCTTATCTTTGCAGTGCGACCAGTTTGAATAATTGAATCTACATTTCATTACCAGGTTATTGCAAATTTCTTCTTTTAATGGCAAAATGAATGCACTAAATGAAGTTAACAAGGTGATCTCCAGCGTATCCTACTACACCCATCGGCATAACCCTGAGGAGGAGGAGTGGCTGACTGCAGAACGCATGGCGGTAAGCTCACACGCCTGCTTCTCATGTTTTGCCTTAAAGAGACCCATCTCCTCAGCCAGAGTCTTAATTCTTTTCTGTATCCTTCTCGTCCGTCTCAGGAGTGGATCCAACAGAACCACATCCTGTCCATTGTGCTGAGGGACAGTTTGCATCAGCCGCAGTACGTTGAGAAACTGGAGAAAATACTTCGCTTTGTAATCAAGGAGAAAGCTCTCACCATGCAGGATCTGGACAACATTTGGGCAGCACAGGTGAGTTATAATTTGATAAGCAATCATTAGGTGTAGTTACTGAGCGTATAATTGTACTGAAGGAGCAAGCCATCTACATTTGCCAAGTCCAAGTATGCAAAATAACTTAATATACATGCGCACATGCTAAGTATGTATGTAAATGTTTCATCGTCTTTGTCCAACGGCAGGCTGGCAAACACGAAGCTATTGTGAAGAATGTCCATGACCTCCTGGCCAAGCTAGCATGGGACTTCTCACCAGAGCAGCTTGATCACCTTTTTGACTGTTTTAAGGTGAGGCACTACATTGCTTGGTGAATAATAGATTATGCTGGGCCGTTTGATCGCCCTTGGCACACCACATCCCACTAACATAACCGTTTTTGTTCTTCTGGTGCAGGCAAGCTGGACCAATGCCAGCAAGAAGCAGCGTGAAAAACTGCTGGAGCTTATCAGACGCTTGGCTGAAGATGATAAGGACGGCGTAATGGCCCACAAGGTCCTCAACCTGCTGTGGAACCTGGCCCACAGTGATGATGTGCCTGTGGACATTATGGATCAGGCTCTTAGTGCTCACATCAAGATACTGGATTACAGTTGTTCACAGGTACATGTTGTGTTGTATTTTAGAAGTAGTTACCTCCTGTTTAAGTATAGTACTCGTAGCAGTTTACAGTAAACAGAGTCCTCTTATGCCAGGGAAAGCTCAGAATATGCTTCTCATAATGGAAAGTAATAGCTGGAGGTTTAGTGTAACTGAGCTGCTGAATGTTATGTCATACATTTTTCTGAATTGATTTTAAGTTTCAAAAATAGTGCCAGGATTTATTTTGAAAGCAAAAGTATGAAATCAGAAATGACTGACGTGCAGGAGGACACACAAAGGGACCGAATTCAACTCGGCGCTGATGTTCATTCTTCACAGGACAGAGACGCGCAGAAGATACAGTGGATAGATCGCTTCATAGAGGAGCTTCGAACCAACGACAAGTGGGTGATCCCTGCTCTGAAGCAAATCAGAGAGATCTGTAGCCTCTTTGGTGAAGCTCCACAGAACCTAAGGTATTGTCATGGCAGAAACCTATTATGTCTTGTAAGAATTAATTTTGTAGGAGAAGGTAGAGCCTTAAATTGGGAGCTATTTACATGTTACTGTTGTGAAATGTTGTGCTAGCTGACATCCGTGTCCTTTTAATCACATTTGCAAAATTGCCACACATTCCGACAAATACTTTCCCTTTCCTTAGCACCTCTGTCAGCTCTCCTTCTGAATAGCCTAACTATTCAGTTTCATTGTGTACACAAGTGCAAGATAACACCACATTTTTCATTTGTGACATCATCGTCATCTCATGGCCCATAAACAATCATCATGGACAGGGCTTGGACATACAGAACAGTTACTGACACCAAAGTAAACATCTTATTTAGGTTATTTTCCTGTCACCTGTATGATTTTGTTGATTTGATCTTAAAACCTTTCACACTGTGCTGTTGTGATTTACTGCCTTAAATCAAGCTTTACGAGCTGGCAACTACAATATTAATTTTAGTTAGGATGGTTTTGTGGCTTAGAAGGACAAGAGCAAGCAGTTAATTAAGAGGCTTCAAAGGGATCTGTTGAATTGGGTTTCAAAAAGAAAAGTTGTTAATGTAGTGTTATTTGGTATTTTTGTAAAATTGTGATTTATATTAGGTCGTAGCTCAGCTCTAATCCCAAACCATTTTGACTTAAATTGAAAGTGTTTTTTCTAGTCAATGTAGAAAATATGTAGCATACATACCTGTTGTTTTTTCAGAAAGAAAATGCCAATTAACATACAAACGAACTTAGTGGGGTAAGTTGAGTAATTCCAGGGTTCTACCTATTTCTACATTATGTCAAGTCTAACTCTCTCTTTTAAGATGTGTTTTAAAACAAACTATATGTAATGAAATTTTCTATCATAAATCTGCTTTAGCAATTGTTTCTTGGGTTTCATCTCAAATGACACATACATACAGTATTTCTTAAGTCTAAGGCACATATTCTTCGGCGGAGACAAAACGCACACATTCTGGTTAGTGCCATGTAATCGTACACTGTAGCTGTATGTTGGTGTACTGCAGCAAGACATATCCAGTATCACCTCTCTCACCTGCCTTTAGCTTTGCACAGCTTTCTTTGTTTGCGGTATTTGTAGATTTACCTTCATCCCTCACCTTTTATTGGAGGAGGAAGACGGCATTCCATGGCATTGAAAAAGACCTGAAGCCAAAAGAGAAACAAAGTGTAGTACAAGTGCTGTCTGTAGGTCACTGTAATTTAGTAAAACAGCTGTGCAATAAATCCTGTCTATGGAAAGCTTAGAATAAACACAAAAGAGGTGACATAATTTTTGAGACTGTACTGTATTTTGTGGTATTGGGCGGCATTATATCAAAAAAGGTGTTTCTAATGGTTGGGCCCCAATCATGTATGTAAAATGGAGTGGGCAGAACTTGGCAAGGTTCACAAAGAAAGGCTGTATTTATAGGGCCATGATATCAGATTAGACTGCACGTGTCTAATAAACTGATAACTCCATGTGCGTGTAAATGTGGATGGACACAGTGTAGGAAAACTTGTCACCTTAATGCTGTCCTGTACAACATCAGCACTTACTACCGCCTCAAAAATGACCCCTGTGACACAGTGTCAAGACATTAGAAGTTAAACCAAGTTAGGATTTTGCTGTATTGAAGTTGTAGCAGCCATTATTATTATTATTGTTAGTAGTGTTGATATTAGTATTCTATACTAAATACTGAAGCCATAGTGTACACATAACCCTTTAAGATCAATATATGCACCACATCATGTCACCTAGTCTTTTGAGATGGAGCCCCATGCCAGCTCCTTTTCAGCTTAAAATATTTAAATGCATATAGAGGGTATTTCCTGCCTTGGACATGCTTATTCAAATTAACCCTTTTCTAAGTGTTGGGGGATTTTGTTGTTTGTTTTTTTTGCATGCGATGCGCTTACAGAATATTACCTCAGGCTAAACAAGAGAATATACTTTATTTAGCAATTATGTTAATCAACGCAATTAAGCCACTGCTAATAATCAAAGGTGTGGATGGGTGTAACTGCATAATTTGCCTTTTAATTTAAAGATAAAATTGGCAATGGTAATTTGTGATTATTACCCAGAAATTCTGCTGTATGTTGCAGATGCTAATGAGGCTGGAATGTGGTGGCATTAAAACTAAGTACTGAATGTAATTAAACATGGAATCAAGGCAGGGAATGGCCTTTACTGATGTATTACTTTTTCTGCTGGTTGCTCTGTCAGTGGTTCCCAGTCGTGCTCCTGTGTCACTACAGATTTTCTATTTCTTCCTGCACTAACCACACCTGATTAGCTAAATCAGGTGGGTTTACTTCACTTGATCAAGGGTTGGTGCTGTTCAGTCTTCATTGAAGAAAGGCATCATTATGTCCAGGTGTCTGTAGGGCAGGGAGAGATGGAAAATATACAGGTGCCTGGTGTCCTCAGGAGCAGGTTTAGGAATCACTGTTCTATATTACACATACATACACAAATGTGACAGCAAAAGCTACTCATTACATGTCTGTTTTAAAAACAATTGAGAACTCAATCATGCCATGTCTTTTTTTCAATCAGAATTTTTTTGAAGTAAAAATATAATTTATATTGTTTATCCTCACTTTACTGTTGAGTCTTACTTTTATCTCTGTCTTTCATTTAATTTCTGGTTTTGTCTCTCAAAATCCACCATTCCTTCTGTTGTTCTCTCTCTAGTCAAACTCAGCGGAGTCCTCATGTGTTCTACCGGCATGATCTGATCAACCAGTTGCAGCATAACCATGCGCTGGTCACCCTGGTGGCTGAGAACCTCTCAGCCTACATGGAGACCATGAGACAGTTCTCCAAAGGTACAATGTCAGAGCCAGAAATAACATCCTGTGTTACTTTGACATTTCTGACTGGTAGGTAGTTACATAAGTGCTATGCTCTGAATGGCTGTGTGTGTGTTTTATAGAAGAACAGGCTGAGTTTGACCCCCAGACTGTCAGGCCAGGGAGCCGCTACAGCCATGTCCAGGAAGTCCAAGAACGGCTCAACTTCCTGAGGTACAACATGACCAGAAAAACATTCAGTGCAGCACAGCTGTTATAGTCGACAAATAGCTGAGGCTATAACTTGAGCTTGGACCGCTTTGCAAATCTAGATGTATGATAATTTGTTCAAGTTGACCCAGAGCAAACTGAAATCTAGATAGCTAGCATGGATTTAGTGATATTTTGAACATTTGAACATCTTTTATACTTGGGTGAAACATTTAAATTCTAAGGAGTGAGTGAGTGTCTTCAGCAACGTCTTTGCTTCCGTCTGGATTTAGGTGACTTGACTTTGAGGGTCAGTTGTCATTTGGTCCACTTCTTTTTGTTCTTCATAGTCACACGCAACGTTTAGAAATTGCCTAGTATATCCACAGCGTTCATGAGGGGAATTGTGGTTGAAGTGCTTTTCACAAGGGCAGCTCTGGCTAATTAGGAAGAGGGAAGAAATGCTTAGTCATTTTCCCCCCATGCCATTCTTGGATAATTCCAGCAAACACTTGGTTGCAAGCCTGGTCCTGTCTCTTACATCTTACTCACCGCTGCCCACTGTTATTTTTGTCAGGTTCCTGCTGAAGGATGGCCAACTGTGGCTGTGTGCCCCACAAGCCAAGCAGATCTGGAAATGTCTGGCTGAGAATGCTGTATTTCTCTGTGACCGCGAGGCCTGCTTCAAATGGTACAATACAGTTAGAATGTCTGTTCTTACCTTGCATTTCTATTCATTTATGACATCTTTTTCAGCCCCTCAGCAAACATTTTTGCTCAAAATGTTGTTTTGCTATCTTGTGCTCAATAGGTACTCTAAACTGATGGGAGACGAGCCAGATCTAGACCCAGACATCAACAAGGACTTCTTTGAGAACAATGTTCTACAGTTGGACCCATCTCTGCTGACGGAAAATGGCATGAAGTGCTTTGAGAGGTTCTTCAAGGCTGTCAACTGCAGGGAGGGCAAGCTTGTAGCAAAGCGCAGGGCCTACATGATGGATGACCTGGAACTAATAGGCCTGGATTACCTGTGGAGGGTGAGGAGAATTGCTACATTTGTACATATTCAAAGGAGCACATTTGCTCTATTGGAAATGACAGAGCTCAGAAAATGCATTTCAGCTGCTTCACTGATTCTTTTTTTCTTTATATTTATACTGAGCATCTTCTAAGTGGCATCACCTACATTACCTCTAACTAAACTGAATAAGATTTTACGTTTGTTACCTTGAGTGCCACATAAAACTAACATGTTAGATGTTTAAAGTGTAGTAATCATGTTTGCAATCGCATTACCGACTGTGGGTTCTTAAGTGTTTTGCATGGTCATTTGCACTTTTTTCCTATCCCCTGTTGCTTTTGCTGCAGTAGCGGTGGTTGGGATGTAATTGCACTTTGTTGCAAGATAATTTGCCGTAACTGTGAGCAAATTGTCAGAACTCTGTTCAGATAATAGGAAAAACTCTACCCTTCACTACAAAGCGCTTTATAGCCTTGAGAAGGAAATTGCTTCATCAAAGGAGGAGACATTGTGGAGAAGTATGACTAGTCATTTAGATCACTATAGAGGTTCTGTAGGATCCTCTCCCCTTGTAGCAATTCCCTAGACTGTGCAGGGAGAGCAGCATCACTAAGGTTTGCACATTATAAATTTATGCTGAAAAAACCCTTCCTCTAATGATTATTAATAATTGATTCCAGTGATATTTGTCCTTTGTAAACATCTCTGGTCTAGTGGCTCTTCTCTATGTCGAGGGTTCTGTTGCCTCCCAGACTTTACACACCCCTCCACTCCACTCTTTTCTGTTATATTGTCATTAAGAAAGTTAGTAATTTCCTTCTATTCTTGCCACTTCCTCTTTCTACCCAGGTGGTAATCCAAGGAAGTGATGACATTGGTTGTCGAGCCATAGACCTGCTGAAAGAGATCTACACCAACCTTGGACCAAAACTACAAGTCAATCAGGTATACGGACAGCTTTACCTCATTTAGAACATCATCTTAAACGATCTATCTCCAATATTCTCCACTTTCTTGATGTCTTCCTGCCCGACCCAGCTGTTAATAGAGAGCATTGTCTTTATTTTTCAACTCTTTTTAGGTGGAGATCCATGAGGATTTCATCCAGTCGTGTTTTGACCGTCTGAAAGCGTCCTATGACACTCTTTGCGTGTTGGATGGTGACAAGGACAGTATCAACTGCGCTCGTCAGGAGGCCATCCGCATGGTTCGAGTTCTCACTGTACTCAAGGAGTACATCAACGAGTGTGACAGTGACTATCATGAGGAGAGAACTATATTGCCCATGTCCAGGTACGGTCAGGAAGTTTAAGTTTATATGTATAGCCCAATATCATAGAGTAAGAGGATCTCAAGTTCGTAGAAATGTGGTCAATATGAATCAAAAATCCTGAAAGAGAGAGCAGGCATTGTAAGGTCAGACATCTTCAGGTCCGGAAGCCACACTGTAGATTTCCAGATTTTCTGTCTCACTGGTTGTGGCTGCTTTAGTAAAACCTCTTCTTTTTTGTTGACTTCTCTTGCAGAGCTTTCCGGGGGAAGCACATTACACTCATCGTACGCTTCCCCAACCAGGGGCGCCAGGTGGATGATCTGGATATCTGGTCTCACACCAATGACACCATTGGCTCTGTGCGGCGTGGTATCCTTAACCGCATCAAAGCCAATGCTGCACATACCAAAATAGAGCTCTTTATTGGCGGGGAGGTTGTTGACCCAGCTGACGACAGGAAGCTGATTGGGCAACTCAATTTGAAGGATAAAACGGTGAGAATTTTACTGAAATGTTTCTTTCTACTGCTCTAAAACTGTATAATTGCTCTGAACATGCTGTTTAGCCATCATATAAAATCTTTCAGGCTGTGTTTAACTTGCCTAAACTGAATTCATAGTGCAGCTACTATCTGAACCTTCACAAAATAATTGTAACAACATTCATACTAAACTTTGGGATTTTATGAAATATCTGTCATTATCAGTAATCAGTATTTCCCTAATATTTGTGGTTATTCATTGTGGTTCTGTATATAGCTGATCACAGCCAAGCTGACCCAGGTGAGCGCCAACATGCCTTCAAGTCCAGACAGCTCTTCTGACTCGTCCACTGGGTCTCCTGGTAACCATGGCAACCACTACAGCGATGGGCCAAACCCTGAGGTGGAGAGCTGCCTGCCTGGTGTGGTGAGTTTGCAACAAAACATTTTTTTTTCTGTTTTACTGGTGCCAGCTTTTTTTTCACTCACTTTATGATTGACATATACACATAGTGAAACGAGTAAAGTTGCGGTGACGGGTTGTTACACAAGACAATCCATCAGGTCTATCTGTTTCACATAACATAAAGGAGTACTGTTCAAATTCATATTTCCTTGGGGCGTAGGAGGAACCTAATGAAGTTATTGACAGAGGAACTTGCTCCACATGACATTGATGTTAGACTTAAGTCATTTGATGCTCAACCAGCAAACCTGATATCTGCGCTGTGCTCACTGCCTCAACTTGTGATGACTTAAATCAATTATCTTGTGTTTTATCACTGTTTGACTTAGTGTGTTTTTCCAAGAGAAAGGAGTTTTCTTGTGTACTTTCATTAAGAGAAACAAATTACATACAAGCTATTAGTAACCACTCAGTAATGATCTGAAGTTTTAAATTTTCCTCTTTCTTTCTCTTTCGTTCCGTTTGTTTTTTTCCACAGTCCATTCTTAATTTATATAGTAGTAGTATTTAATAGTCCCAGCGGTGCTTCTTCTCTTGGCGTGCTTGCAAAATGTTTTTCCTAAGTGTATATTTTTTAGGAACGTTTGACGTCTGACCCAAATCATCCCTTTGAATATCTGTCCGTCTCTTTTTACAGATTATGTCGCTGCACCTGCGCTACATCTCCTTCTTGTGGCAGGTGGCTGACCTGGGCTGCAGCCTCAACATGCCTCTGCTTAGAGACGGAGCCCGGGTTCTCATGAAGCTCATGCCTCCAGGTAATACATGCGCTTATGCACTTAAACTTTCCCCAACCAAAGCATTAATAAGATAACATGGTCTACACTCACACATGCGCCCACACACACACGGTCAGAATGTGAGCTTTATAATCTTGTTTGTGCTGCGTGTATGTCCTTAGATAGCACCACAGTGGAGAATTTGCGTGCTGTTTGTCTGGACCATGCCAAGCTGGGTGAGAACAGCCTCAGTCCTTCACTGGACTCCCGCTTCTTCGGGCCCTCACCCTCACAAGTGCTCTACCTCATTGAGGTAGGTCCCACTGTGCACATGGACTTTTCTTGCTGCATGGTCGCAATTCTAACGCTGCCTTTAAAACATGGTGTTCTGTCGTTATTGGGTCTCTTAGAATGTGAACAGCAGTGTTTTATCCTTTAACAGCTTATCCCTGTCCTATGCATATTCATGGATGTCTACATGAGTCATATCTTTTATTTGTCATGATTCAGGTTGTGTATGCCCTGCTGATGCCAGCCAGTGCAACACTAGTGGAGGACGCAAGTGACTTCCAATACAATTTCTTGAAGAGTGGCGGCCTGCCCTTGGTACTGAGCATGCTCACCAGGAACAATTTCCTGCCGTCGGCGGACATGGAGACTCGGCGTGGGGCTTACCTCAATGCACTGAAGATTGCCAAGCTCCTACTTACTGCTGTGGGCTTTGGGCATGTCAAGGTTGTGGCTGAGGCATGTCAACCCAACGCTGAAGGGACTATCCCTGTGTCACCGGTTAGAACACACATGCTGACATGCAGAAATACTTGTATTACCGGTTCCCCAGTAGTTGACTGTAATAGTTTCATTTACGTGTGCTTGTTTCTCTTTTTATTACCGCTTTCCACACCCCCACCCCCTGTCCGGTGTTGTTTTCAGATTAATCAAGCCACTCATGATCAGGCTCTCGTCCTTCAGAGTGCCCTGCAGAACATCCCCAACCCTGCCTCAGAATGCATGCTACGCAACGTAGCCATCCGCCTGGCCCAGCAGATTTCTGATGAGGTTAGAACAAAATAGTGATGAATTAAAACCAATAATACTCAAAAAAATCATCATCAAACATCATTCAATCATTACATGCCAATTAAATGCTGTTAGAAGTCGGCACACATTGTGTTGCCGAAATGTCTGTTCCTATAAGCATGGAGAATAAAGAAGCATTGTATTTGAGAATGCTTTTTACAGGGTGTGTTTGTTGATAGTTGCATGAATGTTTTTGTGTTGCAGTAGTAGTAAGTAAGTCTCTAATGGAAGCCATTTTTCCCTTCACAGAAGTTCTTCCAGGCATCTAAGTACATCCCAGACATTTGTGTGATCCGGGCCATACAGAAAATAGTGTGGGCATCAGGATGTGGTACAGTGCAACTGGTCTTCAGTTCCAATGAGGAAATCAGCAAGATCTATGAGAAGGTAAACATTTATATCCCACAGTTTTATGTTAGATCATCTTTAAAACGGGTATGATATCCATTTCAATTTTGCACTTTTTTTTTGCACAGATTTTTGGCTATTTGTTACCTTCTATGTCAAACTTGAGAGGAACAAACCTAACAAACACCTTTATTTTTCAGTGTATTTGAGGATGAGTTGTGATTTTGTTTTAACAAAACAAAGTGGCTTTTATTGGGTTAGTTGGGTTGGTTTACGCCAGGGTTTGGAAAGTCATCCTCTTACTACACTTAGCTTTTGAGTTTCAGTATATTTGGAACAATGGTATTGAACTCTTACTTCCATATTGCTTTGCATCTGAGCATTGATTAGCAGTAAATGCCCTTTTCATTTTTCTTTTAAACTTCTTTCTCTGTTCTTGTTAGACAAATGCAGCTAAGGAGCCAGATGGTGAGGATGAGCAGGTGTGCTGTGAGGCCCTAGAGGTGATGACACTGTGTTTCGCCCTCATGCCTACGGCTCTGGACACGCTCAGTAAGGAGAAGGCTTGGCAAACCTTCATAATCGACCTGTTGCTGCACTGCCACAGCAAGTAAGTGCACCAGTATGATTTGCAGCTAGTACTTGGATGTAGTAATTGGTGGGACACCTTCAGTGGCAGCTTGTTTACATACTGCATGTACCTGACTGAACGTAATTTAAACTCCTCAATAGGTCTGTGCGCCAGATGGCCCAGGAACAGTTTTTCCTGATGGCAACAAGGTGCTGTATGGGCCATCGACCCCTCCTCTTCTTCATCACCCTCCTCTTCACTGTGCTGGGGGTGAGTGGCTATATGTCAAGAGTTTTTAAAGACTACCTTGCATCACTCCTCTATATGTTGCGCTAGTTCATCACCACATATTAGGATTTCACAATTGAAATGAATTTGTGTGTTTTTGCGTGTGTTTGTATCCAGAGTACAGCCAAGGAGCGAGCCAAACATGCAGGGGACTACTTCATCCTGCTCAGACATCTGCTGAACTATGCCTATAACAGCAACATCAACCTGCCAAATGCTGAGGTGCTGCTCAACAATGAAATCGACTGGCTGAAACGAATCAGGGTAAAACGCTTTGTCACTAATGTATTTGTTTTTAATTGGAACTCTAGATAGCATGGGCAGAATGTTGTCGGATGTCTCCAGAAAAAGCCCATTTTAGTTTATGGAGTTTGTCACAGTGTGGGCTGGAACTGATGTACACAACGTTCTGCAGGATGAAGTTAAGAGAACAGGTGAAACTGGTGTTGAGGAAACCATCCTGGAGGGCCACCTTGGTGTCACCAAAGAACTGCTCGCCTTCCAGACCCCGGAGAAGAAGTATTACATCGGCTGTGAGAAGGGAGGAGCTAACCTCATCAAGGTATAAATGGCAGAACACCTCTGCAAATAGAGCTGGTCTGTTTTATGTTTTGAGCATGTGACCTGTCCTCATAAACACGACTCGTTGTGTGCCATCCTGTTTTTCCCATTAGGAGCTGATTGATGACTTCATCTTCCCAGCATCAAATGTTTATCTGCAGTACATGAAGAGTGGGGAGTTCCCTACAGAGCAGGCCATCCCAGTGTGCAGCACCCCTGCTTCCATCAACGCTGGCTTTGAGCTTCTGGTGGCACTGGCTGTTGGCTGTGTCCGCAACCTAAAGCAAATAGTTGACACGCTGACAGACATGTACTACTTGGGTAAATAAATATGATCTTGCCAACTGACGATTGATCAATTGTACCCTGCGTGCAAACTGACTTTATGAATGCTGCTTTGCTGTTTGTCCCCCCTCCTTCAAGGTTGTGAGACATTGACAGAGTGGGAGTACTTGCCTCCAGTGGGGCCACGGCCCAACAAAGGCTTTGTAGGTCTGAAGAATGCAGGTGCCACCTGTTATATGAACTCTGTTATTCAGCAGCTCTATATGATCCCTCCCATCCGCAATGGCATCCTAGCCATTGAGGGCACTGGTACTGATGTAGATGACGACATGTCAGGCGATGAGAAGCAGGAGAATGAGGTAGTGTGGGAGCGTGTGGCATGATGCAAGATTTTATGCATGCAGTGTGTTTATCAGCTTTGCCTCATCAGTATGGGTTGTCTCAACAGAGTAATGTGGATCCCCGTGATGAGGTGTTTAACTACCATCACCAGTTTGAGGACAAACCTTCCAGTAAGTCAGAGGACAGGAAAGAGTACAACATTGGTGTGCTGCGTCACCTACAAGTCATCTTTGGCCATCTGGCTGCATCCAGATTGCAGTACTACGTCCCAAGAGGATTCTGGAAACAGTTCAGGTATTTGAAGACTCTCGGATTGTACGGTGTTAATAAGGGTTGAGATTTTTAATATCTTTCCTCATATCTCTTTTAGAATTCCAATCAACTAATTACTCACTTTTCCCTCTTCTGTTCTTTTAGGTTGTGGGGTGAGCCAGTGAATTTACGGGAGCAGCATGATGCTCTAGAGTTCTTCAACTCTCTAGTGGACAGTCTAGATGAAGCCCTAAAAGCCTTGGGCCACCCAGCCATGCTCAGCAAGGTGCTAGGAGGGTCCTTTGCCGACCAGAAGATCTGCCAGGGATGCCCCCACCGGTAAGAGCAGTTATTATAAAGAGTAAGGTGTTGTTACGTTAGTTATTGTCGTTCAGAGTTTTTATTATGCTTGCATGGAGGAAATATTTTAACGCTTTGGGAAATCATTTTTGGCTACCTTGGTGTCTTGGTACCTAATAATAAATGTTTGTGTTGGCAGGTATGAATGTGAGGAGTCATTCACCACACTCAATGTAGACATCAGAAACCACCAGAACCTGCTGGACTCCATGGAGCAGTATGTTAAAGGAGATCTGCTGGAGGGAGCCAACGCCTACCACTGTGAGAAATGTAATAAGAAGGTAAGAATAGTCTGGCTCTCACACATGGCTTTCAACCATTTTTTTAGCTGCTTACAAGTCGAATAGGGGGTGAAAAGCCATTACGCACTATCCCTTGATTTCCTTGAATGTATAATCTGCTCTTCTTTTTCTGAGAAGCTTCTGTGAGATTTAGAGGACCAGCGGTAATCTGTTGTCTCTTATTGTTCTTGTCAGGTGGACACAGTGAAACGCCTGCTGATTAAGAAGCTTCCCCCTGTCCTGGCAATCCAACTGAAGCGCTTTGACTATGACTGGGAGAGGGAGTGCGCCATCAAATTCAATGACTACTTTGAGTTCCCAAGAGAGCTGGATATGGAGCCATACACAGTGGCTGGTGTAGCTAAGCTCGAAGGGGACGACGTCAACCCAGAGAACCAGGTGATCCAACAGAATGACCCCTCTGAGCCCACACCACCTGGAAGCTCAAAGTATCGCCTGGTGGGGGTGCTGGTTCACTCAGGCCAGGCCAGTGGCGGACACTACTACTCCTACATCATCCAGAGAAACGGGGGGGATGGTGAGAAGAACCGCTGGTATAAGTTTGATGATGGTGATGTGACAGAGTGCAAGATGGATGATGAGGAGGAAATGAAGAACCAGTGCTTTGGTGGGGAATACATGGGTGAGGTGTTCGATCATATGATGAAGAGGATGTCATACCGCAGGCAGAAGCGCTGGTGGAACGCTTACATCCTGTTCTATGAGCGCATGGACTCACTGGACAAAGACAGCGAGCTTGTCAAATACATCTCAGAGCTGACCATCTCCACCACCAAACCACACCAGGTGAAAATGCCTGGTGTCATTGAGTGCAGCGTCCGCAAGCAGAACGTCCAATTCATGCACAACCGAATGCAATACAGCCTGGAATATTTCCAGTTCATTAAGAAACTTCTGACCTGTAACAGTGTCTATTTAAACCCTCCTCCAGGTATGTAAACTTTCTTCATTCTACATTAAATTCTGATTATTATTACCATTACATAGTCTATAGCAAACAGGAAATGGTAATTGTGTGCTGTTTAGGTATCTCTAGGTTTTTCAGCCAGTTAACCTTGACTAACAAAGTAACTGTAGAAAACACAGGCTTTCATACGGAAGCACATAAAGGCCAAATATTACATACAACCTTGGCTTTAAGCTGCATTAGGTAACTTGTGGAGAAACATTTGTAAGTAATAAAAGATCATTTGGGATGTAGCGGCCAGGATCAAGCAGGACGCTGCCTCAAATTCTGCGGCAGCCCAATTAATCTAGTATAGCAGAATCAGAATTCTAGACTCAAAGCTGCTGCAGATCAAAATATCTGAAATCTGGACATAGTGAGTCTTTTGACCAACATCTCT
This sequence comes from Genypterus blacodes, assembly GCF_046128005.1. Taxonomy (NCBI): domain Eukaryota; kingdom Metazoa; phylum Chordata; class Actinopteri; order Ophidiiformes; family Ophidiidae; genus Genypterus; species Genypterus blacodes. The sequence continues at coordinate 189,814 of NW_027466822.1, forward strand.
CTTTCTGTTTTCTATCTCAGTTAGTTTCAATGTGATCTTAGTTCTGTCGGGAGGTTAGAAACATTACACTTTGCTCTATGCTACCAAGGAGAAAGTGACATACTTAAAGCATGTCATATGGAACTACCTAATGAGAAATGATTGACACTAATATGTAAAAAAAAAAAGTCATTCATTGTTTGGTTTTGTGATTGTAATAGAGTGATACAGCCTCAGCTAGCCGATTATAGCTATACCACTCTACCACCACTCTACCAGTTATGCCTCTGCTACTCAGCAACTCAAGAGGGCTTTTCAACTTTTTAAACAGCGGGCACTTCTTTAATACCGTTACCGTGGATATGTGATATTTTTTTTAAAGCTTTATAGTATCTGCTGTCCATTTATCGTAGACGTGCTGATAAAAATGTCCGATAAACTGACATTTCAAAGCGAGTAGTGAGAATACAAAATGTCAAAAAGCATCAGTGTGGGACGCAGGATGACATTTTGAAACATAAGCTGCTAGAAGCTATGATTCGCCCCCACGAGTGACGTTAATAAGTGCCCGGCATTATTGATGGAACTAGCATCCAGTGGTTATTGCATAGGAAATAACATGCTTGAGCGCAGTCATCAGTGCAGAAACACTTTGGCTGAAAATAACTGGTTTCAGATCTCCTAAGCGTGTACGAATAGCGTGTCTTAGAATGTATCTTTTTTTTTTTACTTTGCGTCCAAATCAGATGCTCTCTTCCAAAAATCCAGCAGCAGTAAATTTAAAGCGTCTAGATTTTGAGACAGATCCACTTACTGGCCGAATTTAGGCGTTATTTTTGATAACACGGGGATGTGTAAGTGATTCAAGATGGAAAATGCACTTCCACAACAATGCATCAGTTGCCACACTTGCTGACGGACCACAGTTGTAGCTTTCAACTCGTCCAGCAAACACCTTACTCACCCGATATAGCTCATTTAGATACTTATTCTACAACATGAAAACGGAACACGATTTGCCTCATATTGACGAACACGTTAAGCTGTGGACGTCAACAAAAAGCAGAGGTGTGCAGTTAGAACACTTTCACATCGAAGTAAATGTAATAGCTGAAAAACCCCTGAGCTTACCAGACAGCTTCAGTAGTATTAATTGTGTCATGTATATCATTCAGTCATCACAATTGCTGTAAAAAATATAATCTGTATTTGGAGATATGACAACTGCTTTGTAGTTTGATTTTGCAAATTTTTTGAGTTCTTGGGTTTTATTCACTGCAGAAAAATCCCCTACGACAAGCAATCATTTCAGTTCTGGTAAGCGCACCCAACATTAACTGAAAGCATTGCTTTAGAAAGGTCACATTAGTCTCAGGAAAGCACCATAGTTGATTGTCACTTTGTTTAATCTTACAGAAGAAAAAGCCCTGGAATGTTTTGACTTTGATGCTAATCGGAGCTCTCCTTTCCTTCTCATCAGGGCAAGACCATCTTCTGCCAGAAGCCGAGGAAATAGCAATGATAAGTGCTCAGTTGGCTTCTAGGTTCCTTTTCAGCACAGGTTTCCACACCAAGAAAGTGGTCCGGGGTCCTGCCAGTGACTGGTAAGCTCCGTCTGTTAAAAAAAACAATCCCCCCCTGCTTTTCACCCTCAGCTTTGTCCTTCTCTATAAACGTCTCTCTACTTCCCTGTAGGTATGACGCCCTCTGCATCCTGCTGAGACACAGTAAGAATGTACGCTATTGGTTTGCACACAACGTCCTGTTTGCCTACCCAAACCGGTTTTCCGAATACCTGCTCGAGTGCCCGAGCGCTGAGGTCCGTGGCGCATTCGCCAAGCTCATCGTCTTCATCGCTCACTTCTCCCTGCAAGACGGCCCCTGCCCCTCGCCCACCGCCTCGCCCGGTCCCTCTACTCAGGTTGGTGCTCAGCTCCAGAAGGCCTGCTTTAAATGAGAACCTCCTCAAAACAGTATCGTTTGTGGCGGTATCACTTTAGCCAGAGGTTGCTGGAGTTTTGACTTCAGATGGATGTAACCTTGCTCTGGCTTTGTCTTCTTTTGTCTTGCATGTACGTGCATCAGGGCTGTGATAACCTCAGTCTAAGTGACCACTTGTTGAGAGCCGTACTGAATCTGCTCAGGAGAGAGGTTTCTGAACACGGCCGTCACCTGCAGCAGTACTTCAACCTCTTTGTTATGTATGCCAATCTGGGTAAGGAGCTCCCAACCATCATTCACCTGTCATCTACATCTGCCGCTCAGTGTGACTTGAACCCATTTGAGACTTACCGTTTGAGGTGTATACAGAATATAAAGATTATATCATCCATTAATACACGCTTATCATCCCAACCCACTGCCTCCAATACAGGCCTGGCAGAAAAGACCCAGTTGCTGAAGCTGAATGTCCCGGCCACTTTCATGTTGGTAGCGCTGGACGAGGGTCCCGGCCCTCCCATCAAGTACCAGTATGCAGAACTGGGCAAGCTCTACACTGTGGTTTCACAGCTCGTCCGCTGCTGTGACGTTTCCTCTCGCATGCAGTCTTCCATCAATGGTTAGTGTACTTGATTCTTTTATGTGTATATAATAACCCAGTAAGTATTTTAATCCTCAGAATCTACAGACTGCTACTTTGCTTCTTATGCAGAACAATGGAGCAAAGCAAAGATATTACTTGCACATGTATTAATCTGAATTTAACATTGGTCTTAATCCTACGTTCTGTGGCTCCTTCTCTACCGTCTCCAGGTAACCCTCCTCTCCCCAATCCCTACGGTGACACCAACCTGACGACCCCGGTGATGCCTGTCCAGCAGCTGGTGGCAGAGATCCTCTTTGTTAGGACCAGTTACGTAAAAAAGATCATCGAGGACTGCAGCAACTCTGAGGAGACGGTGAAGCTGCTACGCTTCAGCTGCTGGGAGAACCCCCAGTTCTCCTCCACTGTGCTGAGCGAGCTGCTCTGGCAGGTAAACGGCCAAAGCCTCATTCAGACTGACAATACAGTAATAGCGCGGCATCAAAAAGTGAGACCCCAGCAAGAACATTTACCCATTGAAAAGGTAGTTTAAACTCTCATGTGGTATTAGAGCATTTCATGTTTGTGTTCAAGATCTTATACCTGTACCTTTCCCTTTAACACACCCCCAACAATGCTTAGACATGCTATTTATAGTCTTAACAAACTTAAATTCTACTCCTGACATGAAGAAGAAAATTTGGAGAGTACTTTTTAGCAGGTCACTGATGAAACCTCCAGTACTGAACTGTAACTTACTTTTGTGTTTAGTTGTATAAAGAACTTGCATTCAGCTTCTGTATCTTTTGTCCCATCTGTGTGCAGGTGGCATACTCCTATACCTATGAACTGAGGCCTTACTTAGACTTGCTGCTACAGATTCTGCTCATTGAGGACTCCTGGCAGACACACAGGTCAGGAATTGACCGTTCATCCTGTAAATAAGGGGAGCGCTGCATTATTTTGAACAGACTTGCTGAAAACCTTTCTTTCTTTGGTCGTGCAGGATCCACAACGTGCTGAAAGGCATTCCCGATGACAGAGACGGGCTCTTTGACACCATCCAGCGCTCTAAGAACCACTACCAGAAAAGGGCTTACCAGTGCATCAAGTGCATGGTGGCCCTCTTCAGCAACTGCTCTGTTGCCTACCAGATCCTACAGGTACACATATATGTAGACAGAGCTGCCTGACGCCTCTGGCCCTTTAAAGCCCAATAAGCCTTCAGCTCCATCTGGTAAAACCGTTCTCACTCATAAGGAATGCTGTCTGTTATTCGCCTACAGAGTAATGGTGACCTGAAACGAAAGTGGACGTGGGCCGTGGAGTGGCTGGGTGACGAGCTGGAGAGGAGGCCGTACACAGGAAACCCCCAGTACACTTACAACAACTGGTCCCCTCCTGTTCAGAGCAACGAGACCTCCAATGGATACTTCCTTGAGCGTTCACACAGTGCCCGCATGACACTGGCCAAGGCCTGTGAACTCTGTCCCGAGGAGGTAAGCATGTTCTTTATGTACAATTGAAAGATGTACACAACTTGGTGCACAATGAGTGATAAGTGAATTAGATACACAGAATTAGGATTATCATGATTCACTCAGGTTGAATCCAAATTTGTCTCTCGAGTAGAACTTAAACTGTAATTACAAAATATGTCCTATTGTCACTAGGAGCCAGATGACCAGGAAGCACCTGATGATCAAGACTCCTCCCCACCTGAGGACACGTCTCTCTACCCACATTCTCCTGGAACAGCCCAGTTTCAGCAGGTAGAGTTACAGAGCCTCCAAACCTAACCACTCTGGCCACGCTCATATTATTGGTTTAGGAATGGCAGTTGTGTTCACTGTTTCTGTTGCTATACAGAACTGCACTTTTGACAGAGCCGTATCTGTGTCCATCTCATCCTAAAACAGAACAACCACCCCCATGGGCAGCCGTACACAGGCCCTGCTGCCCAGCACATGAACAACCCCCAGCGTCCTGGTCCTGCTTCTGCCCCAGCTCCAGCTTCAACTGCAACATCAACTCCAGCTCCAAATTCTGCTCCAGCTCCAGCACCAGCTCCAGCTCTAGCTCCAACTTCAACTTCAACTTCAGCTCCGACTACAGCTCCAGCTCCGGCTCCGACTACAGTTCCGGCTCCAGCTCCGGCTCCAGGTCCGGCTCCGGCTCCGGCTCCGGCTCCGGCTCCAGCTCCTGCTCCCACCCAGACCCCGACCCAAGGCTCCGGTACCACTCCTTGCCCTGGGCCGCGAGCACAAGAGAACTGGGAGAGCACCGAGGAGGTCACCCCGGCCCCTACCTCCGCCCCAGCGCCTGCTGCACCTAAGGAGTAACATCCCCTCCCTCTCTGACGTGCCTCGAGCCTCCATCGTCCCGCTCTCCCTCCTCTCATCTATTGGTCGATAGAGCTCCTCATCAGGACTCTCTCTCTCCCTCTCTCTTTGGCCCCCAGGGCAGGGCAGGGGTAGAGCCGGGGGCCTCCCATTCCCTCTCCGGGCCCACTTCTTAGAGTTCCTCTCCCTCTGGCCTGTGGGAGGTGCTCTTCCCTGACCTTGTGGCTGGGGCCTGCTGGTGGCTGCAGAGGCGAGGGAGTGGATAGAGTTGTAATAAGGAAAAATAAATTTAACAAGATCTTGACGATGCTGATGCGCTTGTCTACATGACAAAAAGGTGTACATAGTATGTTAATGTTTTTGACTGTTCCAATCCCCCGGTAGCATAACTGTGTTTGGTTTGCTGTTGGGAGATCTTGCAGATTATGAAAAACAAAATGGATATTATAAATAAGAAAAACACCCAAAAAAAACTCTGTAAGAAGACAAAAACTCTTGTTTGATCACCCATGCACAGCAGTAAAGTTTGGTCTACCATTGGACGGTTACTGGTGATTCAACTGTAGGACGCATTGTTATTATTATCATTATAACCCATGCCAAATCAACACACAAGCTGTGGTTGGTTTTAGTTTGAGATAAGAAATGGTTGGGTGAACTTTTACGGTGTTTGGTTGATGTGAAAAAGCAGTGATGCAACATTGTTCTGAAACTCATTGCCTTTCTTTTTTTGTTCGTTCTGGTTATTAATTCAATCCTTTTTGAAGCTCTAGTTAATATGCTGTAACATTTAGCATGGCTTCTCACCAGAATAGTGTAGCCCAAGGGAAGACTTATGATCATAACAACCATAAGATGTTCTTAATCCATAGCTCCAGAGGGGAGTTACCCTTAGTTTCTTTTTTAGTTTTTTTTCTACTCATCCACCCCTTGTGCACTAAGGGCGATGTTTTGAATTAATATATGGATTGCACATTATTATAATCCTCAACTTCATATTCAGCAGTCAGTTTTGGTGGGATAGGCAGCTTAGCTTTCATCCATGAGTTAAGAAAAAAGGAAATACATATGCAACAGAATTGCTGCACTGGGCTATCTGGTGTCAAATAGACTGTGTGGTTTGCTTCTCTGTCTCTCCCATAGAGCCTAGTCCTTAGACAGACGTGTTGCCCATTAGCTTCCATTCTGCCACAGAGCCGGTCAGGTTGCAGGTCTGGCTGATCATGAGCAACAGTGAGACCCTCTCCTCTTCCCTCCTTGGAGAATACATTACACAGCAGGGTTGTACCATAAGAATAGCAGCTGGTTGTTATGTTGCGACATGAGCTACCATGTAATTCTGTAGGAGTAAAAAGGTAAACATCAGTAAATACTGTATTTAATTGGTAACTTGAATGCGTGTATTTTTTTGAATTTTTTTTTTGTCTAAAACATACCAAATACTCCTGCAAATGAAAATATTCTGCCCACCGTATTATATTTAAATATTTTGCTCTTATTTTATAGAATTTATTTTGTTGTATTTCACTAAAAATAGAATTTGATTTAAGAGGAACATTTTTGTCCTTGTGTTATTTTTAAAGAAGATATTGACTGTACAGAGTTCTGCGCCCTGTTTTTTGCCGACTTTTGTTTTGGCCATGGTGTGACGTTGAATTCTGGAGCTACAGTCGCGATGTGAACTTTCACTTTGTGAGGTTTTTTGTGCACAGAAATATAACAAAAAAAGCATTGCGCCCTTAGCAAATAAAGATCAAGGAATCTTGACTCTTGTCTCATTTCTACAGCACACAGCTAATAAACATCCACCAACCACCAGCAGAGATTTCCATTGGAATAGAATAATATTTAACAACTTGTAACATCAAATGATTTTGACGGTTGCATTCCCATTTTGCTGCATTCTCATCATATCTTGATACTCTCAGATTCTCTCTGAATTTCCCCTTGGGGATCAAATAAAGTGTTTCTTCTTCTTCATTTGTGGAACCTGAGTTTTGCTTGTGAAAGGGCAATTTTGATCATGTTCATCCAAGGGGTGTTGGTTTATAATTGCATTGAAAGTTTTTTTCCTTGATAACATTACACCAGTTGCTCTCGCTATTAAAAGTAAATTTGTCCTTGGCAGCATCTGCACCTCCTCCCTCCCTCCCTCCCTGCACAGCTTGCACATGCGGTGTGGTTGTTGACCCTCTCCCAACATATCGTTTTACTGGCCTGGTTTGTTGTCAGTGTTGGTAAGAACTTTTCTCCATTCATTCTGAGTTTGCTTCTATAAATGCAGCTCAGCTCTACAGCCGCCCTTGCTGTGGTGTCCTATTGCAGACATTACACTTGACAACTTGATCATTTTGTTTATCACTTCACACAAAAATCTGAAAAAAAATAAAATATATATACATACCAAATTGGCCATAATTCTTCATTTTAACACATCAGGCTATACTGGCCTTATTCATGCTGTTCATCTTGATGTGCTACACTGCTGTCGTTGTGCTTTTCAAACCCAACATATGGAGTGGACTAGTATTTGGGAGTAACAGCTTTGTCATGTTTAAGAGGTCACAGTGAACATTCCAATGATCCAGTGGCCATAAAATAAGAGATTAATGATAATCCTGTAATTTAGGACATTGTGGACAATGAAGCTATTTTGGTGTATTTTAAACTAGGATTGGCACATGTAGGCATGGTTTTATAAACTGTGGCTCCTGGAGCAGCACAGGTACCAACTCCTGACACAGCAGGGTTGCCATGATGCCAGCCCCAACAGTATGAGTGTGGCGTCGGGTTACCTGTCCTTTGTGTCTTTGCTCACGCTACCTTAAGCCCACAAAGCAGGGGCTTGCTTGCTATGGCAGCCACACGTTTCTTTTACTAAGTGCATTGTTACGGCACTGGCCTGCCGCCTATTATTGGAATAAAATCGGTGCAATTATCTATACGCATGGAGAATAAAAACTATGGATTTGAGATTAAATCAAGCAGCATGGCAAAATTCACATTAGACAAAAAAAATCCCTACAAACTAAACTAGCGCCTGATTTTGTCTCTTGCAATTTCAAATTGACAAGTCTAGACTTTGAAAGCAGGATTTATTTTTTGATGCATTAAAACTTCCTATCATGCACGGTGATAAACAATACCTGGGAGGCATCGCCCCCTGATCAAAGGAGGACATGATTGAGACAATTTCGTTAGGACACCAAAATGCACGATGCTACGCTTTCAACTTCATACATTTTAAATAGGGTGTGTGTATGTTGTGGTGGTATTGGGGGCTAAATGATGCCAGTGGAACAAATTCTTATGGAACATATTTTATTATCAAGAAACTTTTAGTTCTCCTTCTCCTGGACGGTCTTTGTTCCGCGCAGTCTGCCTGTACGACGAGCAGCAATAAGACCGACCTTACGACCAGCAGGTGCATCCCTCCTGATGGTTGAGGGTTTGCCAATATGCTGATGGTTACCACCACCGAATGGATGCTCAACGGGCTGCAGAGAGAGATGAGAGGGAGAAGGTTAGTCTGAACATCTGGATCAGGGCTGAAGTAGTTACCAATGTTCTACACAAACAAGCCGTGTACAGAGGACTTGGCCTTATTGGCTCAAATGATCGGAAAGGCCAGATGACATCATCCATAACTTCGCTGAGCAGATGACATACCTTCTGCTAATGTATTCAAAAAGCACACTACTAAGATGTTAGCCTTCAGGAAGAGGCTCAGTCAGACACAGTTGATGTGAAACTCACTGAATGTGTGAGAACTAGATCCAGACTGATGGTCAGTGGTTAGTTAAAGTTTGATATTAAGCAGCTTAACTCAACTGATTGATCAAAACAAATCACACAGCTAGAATGCCAAAGTCCTGAGAGACCCTGAACACTGACCGTAAACTCATGTTAACATTTCTAAATCACCACCTTCTAAACATTAGTTAAGTACTTTACCGATGCTGCAGACGCCAAAATACACAGGAGTGAAAAGAGATTCAATATTTTACAGACACGTTCTGTTGATGTCTCCATCTCTCAAAAGAGCGTGGCGGTGTCAGACAAAAAACACTTTGGAGCCTTTGGCGTGTTAAAGGTTTGTACCAAAACCCAGTGAGTTCAGATGAGTGTGGTGACTTTACACCTTAACAATTTACACAAGGGTTAAAGTAACACTTCGATTGAGGAGTAATCTTTAATCTAGGTCAGTTAAACCGTAATCATTCCTCAATTTGAATGGTGTATTGCCTCAATCCCAGTATAACAGACAGTTCTGCCAGTCAAAGTAGCATCAGTGTTAATAAACTGTGCCATTAAGGCAGCGAGTGATCAGCTCTGTAAAGAATAACTCCAACTGGACAATGTGACAAAGTGTCACTCCTGTGTTATGGTATTCTGTCTGTAACTGGTGCTCCTACTGTTTGTCCTCTGCCTTCTGCACCCTAGTCAGGCCTTGTGGGCCTCCCTGGGCCTTGTGGCTTCTGTTGTGCTCACACCTTAGACCTCCGTGCATTTATTTGGATCAACTCATTTTACTTTGTGCCATGTTCACTTACGTTCATAGCCACACCACGGACACGTGGCCAGCAGTTTCTCTTGGCCTTGTACTTGTGGTAGGCACGACCGGCCTTCAGGATGGGCTTGTCAATACGACCACCGCCAGCAACCACACCTAACACACGGGACAAAACATACTTGGAAACCATTCTGCAGTGGACACAATACATAGAACTGTATGAACAGACACAACTTTTACTTCCAAAAGCAGAGCGCACGGCAGCAGAGCGCAGAGACGGTAGCCTTACCAACAACAGCTCTGTTGGCCGAGGCGATGACTTTCTTTGAGCCTGATGGCAGCTTGACTCTGGATTTCTTGGTCTCTGGATTATGAGAGATGACTGTGGCGTAGTTTCCTGAAGCACGGGCCAGCTTCCCCCTGTCACCTGGCTTCTCCTCCAGGCAGCAGATGATGGTTCCCTCAGGCATTGTGCCAACGGGCAGGACATTGCCAATGTTGAGCTGAGCTGTGGGACACAGGACACACATCTGTTAAAAGCTTATACAAGTCAAAGGCTTAACACTGACATCCACTTGTTACTTCTGTTCAACAGCACATTTTCAAGAAGATGCTTCAACGGCAACTATCTGACAAACTAACTGATCTAACTTATCTTAAGAACCTTGCAATAATAGCTTCAATAATTCATCATCTTACCCTTCTTGCCACAGTAGATGAACTGTCCAGTGTGGATTCCCTCTGCAGCGATGAAGAGCTCTGTCCTCTTCTTGAAGCGATAAGGGTCACGGAAGGCCACTTTGGCCAGGGGGGCACCACGGCCAGGGTCGTGGATAATGTCCTAAGATCAAGCAGGGAGGGGGAAAATAAGCTCAACTATTCAAATCAAGAACACAACACAGTTCAAATAATAAATGAACACTCACCTTCACGATCCCCTTGATGTATCCATGGCGTTCAGCAAAGTCAACGTGACGGAGTTTAGCGGCCCCTTTTCTGTGCTTGACGTGGGCTTTGAACACGGAGCCCGCACCCTTTCTCTGTCCCCTGATCACACGTCCCATCCTGACCTGAAACACACAACCATGCTAGTTCACATGTCGGAAACTAACACCAGCTTCACTGCGATAACGTTCTCTGAGTGCATTATAGTCCTCGTAGGCGCTATATCCTATCAAAACAAGCACGACAGAACCCCAGAGACCCTCTCAGCTCTCTATTACTAAGCCAATATCAACTAGGTAAGCGTGCATCATAATGGTTTCATAGCCTGTCACGTCACTTACTGCTAGCACGCTAACTAGCCACCATACTGTCTAAACAATACTGGCGAAAGAAGCTTATAAGCCGACAGAAACCGTCGTATGAAGCAAAAAGCTCTAAAATTGTACCGTGATTAGAACAAATAAGTCGTAAAATGTTTCTGTAGATATTAGCAAAGGCACATTCCGCCTCAAGTCCCCGGCCGGCCCCTGTAGCTACACACCGCTACTACTGCGCCATGTCACCAGAGAGCTACTTTCTATCAAGTCCTACTCTATAATACACAGACATATTGGTGAAATATTCAACAAAGCGTATTATTTGGTAAGTATTATACACTTAGATGTGTCGGCCGAGAGTGGATGGCCTTAGAAAATAAAGATTTTGTGCAGATTTGGCAAAGAGAAAAACACATAAGCAGTCGTACCTAAACTCCGTTGACGGAAAGAGGAAGAGAAAGGTCGACGCAGATGATTTCTTCCGGGGACACGAGGCGCGGGGGCTGATGGGAAATGGAGTATTTCTTTGGACGTGTTCGGAACCGTTGTATTTCTCCGATTTTTGATCAGATTTCTGTATTCTCTCCATTTTGTAGACCAGGCAAGGATTCCCGTGTATATGTATTTGTGTAAAAAAAAGTTTGAACCTTGACGACCAGGAAACATTCAAGCTTTTTAAAATGATGTATTATACTATTTTGTCTATTAATTGTAATCTATATGCAACTAATGACAGTTAATAAAGTGTTCCCAAACGAAATGCTTTTGTGTAAACCTTAACAGAATTTGTCTGTAACTCTTTGCTGTAGTGAGAAATCTTGTGAGAATTATTTTGCCCAGAAGATGGCGCCATAAGCCTCGACACAACCACAAGAAACATACAGGGTTAAGACAAAAGTTAATAGGTAAATAGCTCAGTAACACTGTCCTATCGTGCGATTCTTTTGCAGCCATAAAAGTGATGCAAAAATGAGAAAGTATAAGTAATGTTTAAAAAAGGGGCCACTTAGAGCAATGTCCTATGTGGTGCGATCGGGTCCCACCTTAACATAATCATAGACTCCAACAGGTTTACATGAGCCAGTTGGGCAACATTTTTGAATAGGTAGTTACACCTCCAGTGCTTTGCGTGTGTATGACACTGAATGACTAACAACTAATCTCTGAGTCACAATCCATTTGTCCAGGAAGTACACAACTATTTTATGATATTTATAACAAATCTCTGATCAAATTTGTTCAAATGTTCCCCCTTTCCTTAGAAAAGAGAAATAAACAAACCAAGACTCACGTTCTAAAATCCTCAGCCCCAACTCCAGCTGTGTGCGGCATAATTATTCTGTCTAGGAAACCTTGTGACGTATACTGTTATCTTATTTGTGTACTCGCTGTACACTCTTTTAATGAACCCTGAGGGATATAGAGTCTTGAGTAAAGGGTTTGGGAGTTGGGCATCTTGGCATCTTGCTTCTTTTTGTCTACCATTTCTGAACTCTCTCAGCAGGTGACCTTTCTCCCAGTTAGCCAATTACCTTAGATCACATTATCCCCATAACAGATGGTCATCTCAGCCTTCACTCTATTGGTACATCGTAAAACAGCAGAAACACAGCACAGGACACACAGTTTGTGCACAAGGGGTGCAATTTACTGACTTAACATGCATTCAAACCTTTTATTAAATGTGGCAGTTTGAAAAAAGTTTAATTCAGCAACCATGGGTTCTCAAATGGTAAAAAAAACAAAACAGACTGTAAGTAATAGCTTGACTACCACATACAATTGTTCAAATTTGGCACGGGACCCACTTTAATTTATTATATTCAATCCAAGTATTCTAATATGGTTATTTCTGAGGCCATGAATGATTTGACTGGTTCTTACTGCGGTGGATGTGTTATAAGTGAATGGAATCACTTGTCACACTTAATGTAGTTTACACTGTATGCAGAAGAAAAGGCACAAAGTTCATGCAAAGACACAGGGTTAAGCAGAGAAAAACAGGTGTGCGGGGTTGTGCCTGACCCCCCGGACCTTACAATGGACATGTAAAAGCATATGGTTTGGGGAAAGTCAGAGATGTCATGTCCTATTTGACAACTGTTTGCTTCTATGTGCTTGATTGGCGATAACAACAACAGGCAACGATTCTCCCTGAGGTGCCCCTGTGTCCCTATGAACTGTGTTTTTAGTTTTAATGTTTCGTCACGTATGCAGATATACATGTCTGAATATATTACACAGACGGAACATTGACTATGATAAATGGCTTCACGTGTCTTCAAGTCACCGCAGACGCACCTCTTTTTTTCTCTCGTTTTTTTTCCAGTGGGCGACACAAATCTATGCTGAAAATTAGATATCGCGATATTTGTAGATCAGAGCGCCGGCATGAGGTTACAGTGTCGATATCTCGCGCTACCTGAACATTCGGCTTCTCATTCCACTACGGCCAAGCCAACTGAAAGGGGGTTTCTGACGAGCAGCTCCGAAGAGACTATTTAATTTGGAAACGCCAAAGGAATTTACATTTAAATCAAGCTTCCGCGTTTTATATTTAAATAAGTAAACGTAATTAGTTAGCTTGCGTAGTTAGTAGTTACAGATAGGATATATTTCGCAAGAAAAGAGAGGCCAAGTTACAGCATAGCCGGTCGTGCTAACAAAGAAAATCCTTTCTCTTCAGAAATAATCCCCCACCACTCTATTTAGTTATGAGTCATGTGGTCGTTGATAATCCACACGGTCTAGATCAGCAGGTAAGTGCTTCGGAGTTATTTACGTTTTGTGTTCTTAATTGTGTGAGCAGTCGTCAAACGTATAATTTGGAGAGCTCGAGCGGGAGTGTGGCTCGCTAAGTCGCTTAGCTAGCTAAAATGGAGGTGATGGCGTCACCGTCGACAAAAATTGTGATGGCGGAGCTCGTCGGCGTTTTTCAACTAAATTGACAAGCTGGATTGTTCCGTGTTTTGCGTAAAGCGTTCGACGGCAGTTGATAAAAAACCCCAACAACGCTTACGCTTAAACGATCGACTCCATTTTAAGTTCGTATTTGTACTCGGTGGCCTTTTCTTCCTGGTGTTAGGTAAGCTACCCGGCCGGCACTCTAGTCGCTAACTCTGCTAACGTTAGGCCCGAGCTGAAACGTGGCGCAGGAAGAAAAAAAACGTGCGTAGCTGTTCTCTTCTGGATTATTTCGATCTATTATCAGGTTTTTTTGGCCATCTTCTTCCTGTCTTGCCTCTTAACTCTCTATGTTGTATTTATTAGTTATTGTCAGTATTTTCTATGACGGTCACTTTAAATATCTGATGGCTAATACGTCAGTTTAATTATCGGGAAAAAATAATAGATGTTCGCTACTGTGTGTGTATAATCGTGTACGCTAAACGGAAAAAAGTATTGCCAAGTGGGCAAACGTCGTATTATATCATTTTGAAATAAATTGACTTTGTTACGAACTATCGCCTATAGCGTTCCGGTTTAAAATACGCCAGTCCATTAAATGTTATTTGTTTCTTCTCATTTCAGCTTGCCGGCCTAGACTTAAACTCTCCTGACGGACAAGGCGGAGGCACTGGCAGTAAGTCATTTATTGTCTAATTCAGATATTCCATTAGATGTAAAGGTGTCCCTTTCAGGTTACGGTGAACATTCATTTCTGGTTATATAAATGTGTCTAACCGGTGATGTATGTGATCGATTTTCTCCACACAGGACGTTACATTCCACCTCACCTGAGGAACAAAGATGCTCCCAAGAATGGTGAGTGTATTTCCATCCCCGTCTTGGTCTAGTTTATCTTGGTAGGAGCCGTCGCAATGAGGAAATGCTGAGGCGTTGGATTTTATAAATTCATAAATAAACAAACTGGGCTCCTATTTGAATTGTAATAGTTACACAAGTTTCCATTTCCTTTTGTCACTGATATAAGGAGACGCAGTGACTGTGTGGTTTTCAGTTTTGATGCTTTTAGACTTGAGTTTTTGGCACCTGGATTGTCAGCTCGTGAAAGTTGTACACAACACGAGCCAATGAATCTTTTGTCAGTTAAAGGCATTCGCACAATCATTCTAGCATAGTTGGATAACTACAGTTTAATTTAACTTAAATTATTTGTCAATGCACACTTGACATTTTTTCTTGTTTTACTGTTTTCTTATTCCACAGCAGGAAATGCTTATTCCGCTGGTAGACAGTGTGGTTATTCAATGGCACCAGTAAACCTCTGTAAGTCCCTTCTGTCTGCTTTTGCTGAGGGCAACCTGCTAGATGCATGAAATAGCCATTTACACACCAGCAAAGCCAGTGTGAAGGGAGAGAGGGTTAGTTAAGAGTCATGCACATTACACTTAACAATGATAAAGACTTGATTAGAAATGAATGTGCTTTTTTTTCTGCTGGGATGCTTGCAGTGAAAATGCTAATTTGGTGAAGTTGGTTGAATTCTCAATAATTGAATCATATAATGGACCAAACTGACCAAAGGTCTCTCCTTGATACCTAAAGATACATTTTACACCTGCATTGTCCCTCAAGTTTCTTCTAAACAGTGCCCGCTACCATGGCAGGCAGAGGGTCAGCAAAGACAGAGAAATAACTTAACTTCTGGATGGGATGACTGTAAGACTGGTAACTATCAGTGTGAAGTCAACCCAGCCACTCTTAGTGCAACAGCCAGTGATGGCGGAAGACGTTTTATAGCCTACTTCCCTACCTTTGCTTAGGTTACCCAAGACTGGCATCTCAAGAACTTGCCTTTTACCATGCCTACAGTGGAGGTTGGCCAAGCAGATGTGGTATACCGTGACCCCTACCTGCATGCCACGCCATCTACATGTTGGCACTTATTATAGAATAGCTGTCCACTTGAGCACAACCAGAGTGCATATAGATTTTGCTTCGTCATTGTCACAGCTTGCAAATTAGTTGCTTGTGATGCATGGTGATGGCCCCTTACAGACTGCGCTACATCACTAATGTGGCTTTCTTACTAATAAAAGAGTTACAGTATCTCTAATGAGAAAAGTCGAATGATTCCTTTTTGTGTATTTTTAAATGACGATTACATGTTTATGTCTAAAAGCTTAACTTAAGTCATGCAAATGTAGCGGGGGTTTTCTGAAGCATGAACTGGAACAATGCTATTTTGTACTAAACTCATTCAACAATGAATATTTAGACAGCTCCTTGTATGTTGTCTTGGGGGACCTCTTTTATGTCTCCACTTGTGACTGCTTCCACTGACACAATGCTCGTTCAAAAGAGTTTTTATCTGGAGCTGGTATTCACAATTTTTACAACCAACAGCCCCAGGTGACTGGTTTGTTCCCTCTGGCTGAAGTTGTTTAGATAATATTACAAACGTCCCTCCTTACAACATCATAATCTGTGGTGTCGGCAGTGGAGTTTGTCTGCTCTTGACCTACAGCATTGATGGCAAACATTTCCCTTGGGTGTTTTAACTTTACCCAACATCAAACTGGGTTAGATTGTTTTTTTTACATGGACCATGATGCAGCCCTTCTTGGGTGTTTCAGCTTATTCAGTGCAGCAATGCAGCTCTGGCAAGACTGTCTGAAGTACTGCACTCCTGGCAGTATTAACAAAAAAG
Source organism: Genypterus blacodes (assembly GCF_046128005.1). Taxonomy (NCBI): domain Eukaryota; kingdom Metazoa; phylum Chordata; class Actinopteri; order Ophidiiformes; family Ophidiidae; genus Genypterus; species Genypterus blacodes. The sequence continues at coordinate 206,048 of NW_027466822.1, forward strand.
GACAGCAGTGCATCCGGAAGCGGCTACGATATGTGTAATTTGATGAGATTGGCTTCTTTTGCAATTTGAGGCAAGATCTGAACTGTACGCTGCCTGAAATCCTTTCCACCTGCCTCGGAAAGGAAGCATTCTCTGTACAAGGCATAACAAGCAGCAATGATCTGAGTGAGCTATAACCTTATTCTCATTTGTCATCTTGGTGTGTTGTGACATGAAGTCATCTGTGGTGCTCCCTCTGAATGCTACTCAGGCAAGGCTGCATGGTTTGCTTTGCCACACTGCAGAGTGCATTAGAGAACATGATATGTGCCAGTGATGTTCCAGTCCAACCATTATGTTGAGTGATTTAGGTCTTAAACTACTGTGCCTCAATGCAACTGTTGCGGAACACTACATAAAAGCTCAGATCTGTTCAGACACGTCGCTTAGGCACAGTGTTCTGAGGTGGTATAAGAACCACACAAGGAATTGATGGCGCCAATTAATTTGTCAAAAAGATGGGCATTCCTGGAAGCCAAACGGAATCAGGCCAGCCATGTCCTAGCTCGCCGTCTAAAACAAATCACATGTCAAGCAATCATAAATAAAATTAATATACATCTCTGTCTACGAATGGCAGCTTTGGATTTATCCGTCTCATTTGGAATACAAAAGTGTCTGGACGGTCAGAGATCGTGTGCCAGTGAGAAGGCTTTTGACGTCATGGTTATTTAGTGCAGAAGATGAATTGGAATGCAGTTTATCCACTAGAAATAATGAAATAACTCGAATATGGGCAAGTATATTCACCCTGCTTATAGGACTTTATTACAGTGCCTCTGTTACACAATATGTAGGACGCGATGTTGCCCACACTTTCGTTTCCTTAAAGAATGAGCCCATTGCTTCCTCGCCCTTTGTAAAGTCAGCAACTTATTACGCAGTGATTGACGTAAGCATACAGGCAGCAAGGGTCTCCCCCTGCAGTTGGTTCAGTGAATTGCAGGAGAACTGTTAGTAGTGCTCATATTTAAGTTTTTGCGCCAGATTGTGCCGAGCTGATTGCCACTATTATTGTCCAGTGCTAAGGGAAATGCTGCATAGTGTCTGAGACCCTTGTTTACATTCAATGGGGACCATTGAGTTAGAACTAGATTCTAAGATTGTAACTTCGGTCAGTACCCATGACAAAACAGAACATCCCCAATTCATGCATAGGTCAAATTCAGCCTGGTCTAACACACAAGTTTGGTGTGTGTGCACTGGCGTGCCTTTCCATCTGTGCAAATGTCATGCTGCACTGTCATGGAGACATTTATTGTCTGGAGGATATGAGTTGGAAAATACCCAGCACACCTACAGTTGGCCTAGTCAGCTGGCGCATACCTGCCTCACCAGCATTCTAAGGCTAATGGGAGCCTCCAGCTGTGTGGCCAGGCTGTCCTTGATGCTGCTGTGTCATAACGGCTGCTAGTTGGGTCTTTCCTTGGGGGCCCTAACTGTTCATTGTCCCCCACCAGCCTCATCCTCAGCATGCAGTGATGTAAGTGTGGTCACAGATGACGCAGCCAGTGTGCAGAGCATTGTGGTAAATGTCCCCTTCGGGGATGGATTAGTCCTGGCTCCGCAAGTTAAGAAGCCGGTGTTTGTGATGGACTAAAATTAGCGACTTTCAACTAAAGTGCGTATTGCTACCAAGTGTGCACATACTCTATATGTAGAAATTCTTGTTTTTTTCCCTACCTTCCACTTGAGAGTTCAAGGGCCTTAAAAGGACTGGCTGTGCTGCAGAGGAAGTTAGTAACTCTGGATCGTTCCTTTGTCCCGATTTAAGTAATTGGCTTAGGAATATTTGAAAGTGACTCATGACTAATGAGGACCACAAGTACATGTAATTGTGTACTAGACACAGAAAGAAAGTATGCACCAGCGCATCCTGCCTCACAATACTTTTCTTTTCCTCTCTCCCCCGAAGACTCACCGGGATGGGACGGTGGCCGCAGCAATGGCTTTGTGAATGGTTACCATGACAACCGCTCAATTGGGGGCTTTGGAGGCCATGGCCATGATAGAGGTGGGCGCGGCGCCTACCGCAGTAACAGGGGTGGAGGCTCGTTTAATCAGCCACTGCAAAATGCAGGGGTGGAAAATCTATTGTGCAGTTTAAACGAGTGAACAGTGAATACAGTCTTGTTGATCTTAGCATCAACCACCCTCAATAGATACTATTTTAGAGCTAAGTAAATTTAAGGAGATAATAACTTGCAGGAATGCGTCGTTTGTAAAAAAATAAGGACTGAAAATAAGCAGATAAATTGTTAAAAATAAGTTGATGACTGGAACAACACTTGCAGCGCTGCTCATATGGAAAGATGAAGATTAATTGGGCATTGGCTTCATCTGGATGAGCCTGACAATGGGCTTCGGGATGACCATTGTCGATTTCAGATGTGGGGTTTTTTTTATAACTATATTTTCCCACCCAGGCTTTGGGAATTACGAACCCCCTGCAAGAGACGCTGCATACAACAACTTTGGGGGACGCAATGACAGGACCAAGTCCAACTTCTTCAACGACCGAGGCTCAGGAGGCTCCAGGGGAAGGCAAGTTATACAGACTTTAGATAACATACATTTAGGTTGACTAAGAGATTAAGCCACTGCTGACCATTCTGCTTGAGTTTGTATGATCGCCCTGTTTCCCACCAAACTAATATGCACACAAGAAATCCAGTTGAGCCTAAACCAATTAGAATCTATTGTATGTGTTTGTAGGTATGAGCGTGGGGGTTACAACAATGGCGGAAGCAGCCGTTGGGGCGATGACTCCAGAGAGGAAGATTGGTCCAAGCCCACCCAAGCCAACGAGCGCCTGGAGCAGTAAGAATAACTCATCAGAAGAAAAGTATCTGCTACTGTGTGCTTGCGTCTTCATTTGACCCACATTTTTGCAAACTCTTAATTTAGGGAGCTCTTCGCTGCGAGCAACACTGGGATTAACTTTGAAAAGTACGATGATATTCCCGTGGAGGCCACTGGAAGCAACTGCCCACCCCATATTGATAGTGTAAGTCTGTGCTCTGCTGTGTTTGTGCATTTTCAATTATAAAAGATTATGACATTTAAAGGATTTTTATGATTTCCGTATTACATACTTACATGCATTTTGCTTTAGTTCCACGATGTTGACATGGGGGAGATCGTTATGGGCAACATCAATCTGAGTCGCTACACTCGCCCCACCCCGGTCCAGAAGCACGCCATCCCCATCATCAAATCAAAGAGAGACCTGATGGCATGTGCTCAGACTGGTGAGCACCTCGCATTTCCCAGCTCGTCCATATTTTCCCCCAGGACTTCTCGCTCTACACATCTGGCTTCATATTCTAAGCAATCTTAAATAATTAATTCCATGTATGTGATGTGCTGTTTTTCAGGCTCTGGTAAGACAGCTGCCTTCTTGCTGCCAGTGCTGAGTCAGATCTACTCTGATGGTCCAGGTGATGCCCTGCAGGCGTCTAAGAGCAATGGACAGGTACGGGACAAAATGCATATAGACTGCACATCTTCTGCATTTCTTCCTGTCCCCTTTCTTTTAAGTGTACTTATTTTGTTTACTTAAAAACCCTTTTTTTTTTTTTTTTTTTGCTTCTTAGGAAAATGGCAGGTACGGCCGCCGTAAGCAGTACCCACTGTCCCTCGTTCTGGCTCCCACCAGAGAGCTGGCCTTGCAGATCTATGATGAGGCGAGGAAGGTGAGCTCCTTGCACACAACTGACACATCACTCAAGAACATGAATAGTTGCTCATGTGAGCATGAAGTGAGGAATATAGAAAAGGATTTGTTTCTCCTCCTCCTCAGTTTGCCTATCGCTCACGCGTGCGTCCCTGTGTGGTGTACGGAGGAGCGGACATTGGCCAGCAGATCAGGGAGTTGGAGAGAGGCTGTCACCTGCTCGTGGCCACACCTGGACGTCTGGTTGACATGATGGAGAGGGGAAAGATTGGTCTGGACTTCTGCAAGTGAGTATAGTACAGGGATGCTCTTCAGAATTGATATTGGTGCATGGAATGTGGATTTTAGTAGTTGTAAGATGTTAAATCGGAGTGCTATCTCTCTTAAGCTACCTGGTCCTGGATGAGGCTGATCGCATGTTGGACATGGGTTTTGAGCCCCAGATCAGGCGCATTGTCGAGCAGGATACAATGCCACCTAAAGGCATCCGCCAGACCATGATGTTCAGTGCCACCTTCCCCAAGGAGATCCAGGTACCGGCATCCATCATTTTATGAGGGAACATCTGAAAGCAAAATCTGTGCAGTCACTAATTTACTCATTTGTTTTTTGCCTTAAGATTTTGGCCCGTGACTTCTTGGAAGACTACATTTTCTTGGCTGTGGGGCGTGTTGGTTCCACTTCAGAGAACATCACCCAGAAGGTGGTGTGGGTGGAGGAGAACGACAAGAGGTCCTTCCTCCTCGACCTGCTCAATGCTACAGGTTGGGAAAACTTACTGGATTTCAGTTAAAGTGTTGTTTTTCATGGAGGTTCCATTGGGCTCTAACCTACCACCCTGTATTTAGCAGTGCCCCATGCCAAGCTGATATTGACTTTGCTTTACTAACAAGTGTTAATCGTTAGAGCAAGAACTTCCAGCAAAGGAAGAATGTCAGAACAAGAAGTTAGTCAGGAATGGGCAGCCCCTGAATTGGCTCGACAGATATGACAGGTTTTCATGTGATCTGAAGTTGTGTACTGAGTAGCCTTGGCGTTTACCGGACGGTTTGGTTTTATCTTAGTTATTCCCAGTGAGGTTCAGGAAAATGTGGCAGATCCGCCAGAGAAACCAGGTAAGTACAAACCTACAATACTTCACTAGACCCTCAAGCCAGAAACTTCACATTGCACAGCTCATCCCTCTGCTCCCCAGCTGACATGCCTCACTCCTCCTCCTCCTCCCCCTCCCCCCCACCCCATCTTCCAGTATGAACTTAAAGGATGAATGACGTTTGCCTTGCACCAAATATAGATCTTTTGTACATTCCCGTCAAAGTTTTAGTTGTTAAGGTTTTCTACACAAATGCCTTCTTTAACTGTTTGATTGTTTAGTGATTCCCAGAGGAACAGCCTCCACTGAGTAACTGCTTGTGATGTCTCCTTTTTTTTAGTATTCCTGTGAATACCAAAAAACAGCAGTATTGGGAAGTCAGTGGGTAGCACCAATCAATCAGTTGTCACTCCTTTTCCGTATTTACCGTTGTGAAAGCAAATGTAACCATCAAAGGTTGAGCGCTACTGTTCTCTTGGTAAATATGGTAGGAGAGGAAGATGAATCAAAGGGGCATTTGACTAGAATCAGATGGATTTCAGCCCTTAGACTCTGACTGACTCTTAGAAGTCGGAAAGTGCACATTGTTTAGTGTTGCATTGAGTAAACGGTTGCAAGGTTACAGGAACCATGTGACTGATTGGGAATGACCTTTCCAACCTCATCACCCCATAGCCATTTTATCTTCAGCTTTTATTCTGATAGCCATTAATTCAAGCATCTGAATTGTAAACAAGCAGTTGAACAAACCTACTTGTTATCCTTTGATACTGTGGGCCAAACAACTGACATAAACAAACAATTAATGGTTGTCAGTACATGCAAAGCTTCTTTTGCAACCCGTCTCCATTTTTGATTTATAGATTAAACCTCATGATTTCGCAAGTCCTGACCTTGTGTGAATTTTAAGTTCTGTTCCCATCTCCTTTCAGTTTCTGACTTGGCCAGTAGCTTTGAACCCAGTTCTCACCTTTTGCTTTCCTTCCTTTCCCGCTCCTCGCTCTCTTTCCTCTGGCTGCACAGGTAAAGACTCTTTGACGCTGGTGTTCGTGGAGACCAAGAAGGGAGCCGACGCATTGGAGGACTTCCTTTACCACGAGGGCTACGCCTGCACCAGCATTCACGGAGACCGATCTCAGAGAGACCGAGAAGAAGCCCTGCATCAATTCCGTTCCGGACGCTGTCCCATCTTGGTGGCTACTGCTGTACGTAATCGCTCATGGCAACGGTTTCACTCGCACTTCATTCATAAGAGATTAATATCCTTGCGCGTTTATAAATGACAGGTCAAACTGTGCTGAAGCTCACCAAACCCTGCTGTTTTAAACCCTCTACCTCCCTCACTCTTCCAGGTTGCTGCCAGAGGTCTGGACATCTCCAATGTGAAGCATGTTATCAATTTCGATTTGCCCAGTGACATTGAGGAGTACGTTCACCGTATTGGCCGTACGGGACGTGTGGGCAATCTTGGTAAAAGACATTAAATGTTTTGTTGCTGGTTTTGTTCGTCACTATTTGAATAACTTGTCACATTGTATTAACCTTGGCACTCCTCTGTCTGCAGGTCTGGCCACGTCGTTCTTTAACGACAAAAACAGCAACATAACCAAAGATTTGCTGGACATTCTGGTGGAGGCCAAGCAGGAGGTTCCCTCCTGGCTTGAGAGCCTGGCCTATGAGCACCAGCACAAGAGCACCACCCGCGGGCGCTCAAAGAGGTATGGTGGACTACACACCATCAATAAACGCAGACACGCCGTCTGTTCAGTCACAGGACATCCATGCATTCATACAATATAGAAAATGCTGCATTGAAGACAATATCCATGACTCTTTTTTTAAGGTTCTCTGGTGGTTTTGGAGCGAGAGATTACCGTCAGCAGCCTGGTGGATCTGGAGGCTTCAGCGGTGGCCGTGTTGGGCGTAACCCTGGTGGCCATGGAGGCAACCGAGGTTTTGGAGGTAACAACTTTGTCCATTCTCTACAACCACTGCACACGATCAATACAAACACCCTATCACTTCTCTCTGTAAGGAGTTGAAATAGTTAATCACATTTTGGATGACTGACCTTTGGCCCTCTCCCCCACAGGCAACTTTGGTGGTGGTGGTGGTGGTGGCGGCGGCAATTTTTACGGCAACGATGGCTACGGAGGAAACTACAGCCATTCTGGTAGCGTGGATTGGTGGGGCAACTAGTCGCCATAGGAACAGGTTGCCATGTCATCCCAACCCAATGGAAACCACATGTTAACTTAAGCCAGACCATAACAACCCTCCCTGTGTAGCCTCACTGACACACAGTACATTACCAACCCTGATTCTCTGCTGTTCGCATCTCACAAAACGGAAGAGCAGCGCAATGCAAAGGAAAGTCACCAGCACGTGCACATGCACTGCAGACCGCAGAGATTCACACGCCCTCACGGTGTGAGCATGGATGCTGACATGCACTGTCCGACAGCAACCTCGGAGTTAAACTGTTGAGTTTTTTTGTTGTTTTTGTGGGGGGAAAAATCCCAGTTGAATAACCTGAGGATCATTTGTATGTTAATGTACTGTGCCTTTTGAATTTAACCATGAGATTGTTTTCATTTCACTAGATGTTCCAAGATATCCAAATTTGTTTTTAATGTTATTTTGTTACTTGTAAAAAAAAAAACGCAAAAAAAAATATTTGAAAAGTAAAATAAGCTTGGACTTAATCAAACCTTGGCAAACACTGGGGTGTTGTGACTCACGAGAATCATAATTCCATTTGAACATCAAATTAATTGCAGGGACATCATGTCGCCTTTTCTACAGTCAAACAGCTAATGGAGCCATCAAATAATGTCAGATTGAACTGGGGGTAAACACTCCCAGTAAAGAAATACGTTTGCTCCTTAGGGACAAAGTCAAAAATTATTCTTATTTGCTCACTCTATCCTGGACAGGCTCCTTTAAAACGAAAATGCGTCTTTGAAAATAGCCATTCCAATTGCGATCTTAATAAAAACACAGAAGTCATTAAGCTCAGTGCCAACAATCACTGAGGTTTCAACAAGATTAATCAGTGCTGGAACTTGATACTCCATATTTTTCAATTGACTTGACAGTGTTATGGCAGCTAGTATGTTAAACGAGTGCTAGCTGAACTTAGTGGGCGGTGTTTTTTGTTTATTTTTACTTGAGACATTTTTTTTGTGCAAGTGTGTGCACAATTGAAAAACTGAGTCAGTTTTTTGATTCGTGAAATGTTTCTCTACAAATGTATCCAAACAAAAAATGCCTGCCATCTTGAAAGTGAAGTTCAAAATGGCTGCATAAGGACCACAGCATCGGGGGGGCGTAACGTGGTGTTAAGCGTTTACCAATTGACTGATAACCACGAGGCCCAGATGGTATTCTCCGCTTGCAAGTGTTTTGTTTTTTGGTCAAGGACGAAAGACACATGAACTGAGTCGCAGGCTTAAAGGGGCGACTCTACGGGTTTTACACATCTTCTAGAGTTAATGGGGTCATGATCACTATTGGCCGCAGGAAAAAAACAACTGCAGGACTTTGCAGCTGTAGAGGGCGCTATGCAACATGCAGGAGAACTGAGCCAACCATTGACTGCTGTTCCGAAGTGGAATACGTTTAAAGTAAAACAAGTCTTTGAGCATCCGAAGTCTTAAGCGCCAAATGGGGCGTCACGTTGCACAGCGTCTTCCACAGGCAGACCGGCACTCGTACAGTTAAACCAAGCTGAGCGAGCGAACGATGTGTAAAATGGGTGGAGTCTCCTAAATAAACTACAGAAGTTTCTCTTATCAAGCTGCGTTGGAGGCATGGTTCATCTTAAAGAGACAGGCATTAGAATGATCACTGAGGTTTATCAGTTACACAGCAAAGAGCGGAGTGGGCGCAGAGCTTCACTCCGACCACAGGGGGCTCAGAGGGTAGGGGGTCAAGCGTGGGGCGCAGTTTTCAGTGCACCACCGTTGTCAGTGGCTTTGGTTTCCATTGCTGCATTATTCTAACTGGAAGTGGCCAAAGACAAGGGGGGGGGGGGAGTGCCTACTTCCTTATGGGACATTAAGTACTGTCAGGTCGTCTCCTCCAAGAGGAGCAGCCATCGAGTTAAAATGGAACATTCTACCTCAAAATGCTCCATTTTTCTCTTCGGGTGTGTTGTGCCTTGAAAACTTTTTTAGAAAATTGAATTAAAAGCAGATGCACTGGCAGTGTTGAGAACTTGAGATTGAATGGTGCTACTTGATTTCCGTGTGTAGGCCCTTGTACGTTGTGCCCATAGTTTTACAAAAGTTATTTTATTGCACATCTAGAGTTTTATATAGATGTCTTGGATATGTGTCCTTAAGCTTCCAAATATTGTGTGTGAGGAGATTGTGAAAACGCAGCTTGTTTACAAAGGGGAAGGGTTCTCAATGTTTAACCAGGATTTATTTGGGACCAGGGGATTTAGCAGTGGGGGGAATTTAGCCATTTGCACACAGATTTCTAGATTCTACTTTTGCTGCTAGTTTTGTGTAATTTATTAAGCATTTTTGACAAATATTTATTTTTGTAAGCCTCAAAGTGATTCTTTGAAAGTTTCAGAAACTTGACCAAAAGACAGTACAAAAAAACACTGGCACTTGAATGTTGAATGTCACCTGTATGCGTGAAATTTATATATTTCGGGGTAGTGTGAGCTTTTTAATGTTAAAAGATACATTGGACTCGGTAAATATAATCCACAGCTGTTTCCGGGCCTCCTCGGGGCCAGTCATCTCTATTAGATCATTAATTTGGCCAACAAAATTCGAAATGGAATTGAACAAACATGCCAAGGTTTGGAATAAAGCTGTTAAAAGTGCTAATGAATTTTCTAAGCAAAGTGTTCGGAAGTCTTCAGATTCTCCAATTGTATGCATTGTTTAATTCTTTCTCTAATTTGACCTGACAATTGTTTTTCTCCAATAATGTCTGGCACATGGCAATCCTTAAAGAAACAAAAATTGTGGTTTGTTCTCTATTGTTGCATTTGTAAAAGCTACGCGTCCGGGCCGAGCGTGGAGCACTTATCGTGCAACAAGGAGGAAGAGGAGGATGAAGGTGATTTGTTCCACGTTCACCAGAGAGCCGTAGACCTCTTTAGATGTAGACTTTGCTTTCTGTATTAGCTTAGAGGTTACTGCACTGCATGGGAAATACTCAGCTGTGCAATTGTATGATTTTACCAAAATAAAAATTTTGAATGCAAAAAGAATCCTTAAAAAAAAGAAAAGAAAAGAAAAAAAAAAAGAAATGAGCATGTTTCCTAAACACTTGTTTCCTTTAGTGCTGAGGAGAGACTTGTAGCAGGCTGCCTGGGATCCATGCTGACACTCAGGCGGCAAAGTTAAATTTGGCATAGGTTGTTCAAAGTTGTTAAGTTCCTTTGGAAGAAATATAAGATTTCATTTGTAAATCCAACTGTCTCGACTGTGTTTTGTCACACACACACACACACACACACACAAATTAATGGCTTCAACACGAGCTTAAAGAAGTTTCTAACCTAAGGGTGAACAAGATGGTTATTTGGTTTCCTCCATCTTTGTAAACAAGACTGATGGTTGCTGGGATCCACTTTATTACACCATGGAAAGGTCTGACGGCTTAGCAGATAAGTGTTGGAACCGGCTCTTCCTGGGTCTTTGGCCATCTGCAGGAACACTTAAGCAAGGAAGTGGAAAATGGGGGTGGTGATCTTCCATACTGCATGATTTTCCCCTAGTTATAGTTTAGATTCCCATTCAAAGTCATACAGACTCATTACACAAGCATCACATGCTGGGCTGCAGCAGACCATGACACTTTAATATCATAAGATCAAACTATCTTTTTTTTAAATGGTGCACATCATCTAGGAAAGAGATAAAAAGCTAGAAATTCATACACATCTACAAGGCCCTTGAGTCCATTGGTGCGACTGAAGCAATTTTGACAAGAAAGGAACTAGAGAGCTAATACGTATTTCACACACAGCCTGAGAGCATGGAGATCCATTGGTGCAGGTTTGCAGCAAATCGAAGTACTGTAATATCTGATTTAATCTACCTTATTTTATTAAACAGAACTTTGGTAGATGTGACTGAGTCTACAGATCTCCCATGAACATCTGCACTCACTTGCAATGCAAAACATGGAAACATCAGTCGATCTGAACAGTGAACATTACTCAGCAGCCTCTGAACCTCTGTGTCTATGATTGAAGTGCACTTTGTGAACGCACTCATGCAGAAACATTCATTTATAGCACCACAATAAACACACACAGCTTGTGGTGTGGGTTTACCATCTTTCCGAGTGCATTTTCTGGTATTGATCTGCTTTCCCTTTAGATCACACCACTGCTCATGTTGATCCCTTAAGCCATTTCAACACATCTGCATTCCTGGGGAGTTTAATAGCAAATTCACATTGTGTGCGTGAGCGCGTGTGTGCGTTTGTGTGCGCGTGTGTGTATGTGTGTGTATGTGTGTGTATGCACTCTGTGTGTCTTAAGTTACCGCTCTGTCTCTGGTGTTTGCTCTGATCTCAGATTGTCGTTTTATTTCTCTAATCCTGCCGACCGCCCATCTCCATCCATCCATCTCTCCATCCAGGGGATTTGGCTCCCATTAAGAGATGGCTTTCTCATGTGTGAGTGTGTGTGCATGATGGAGCACACACAGTGAAGCAGGGGGGGTGGGGGTACTATGTACTAAGTGCAAAAAAACACGAGCACAGACACTTTTGCTCTGTCAGGTCCACTGATCAGCCTGCAGAGTGAAGGTGGACGCTCAGGATGGACGTTTGCACTCAGAACTGGGCTGTGACTTTTTGTGCACATGGAAGGAAATGTTGGGAACAATCTCCAGGTATGCTGCCTTCCATCTCTGCAAGTTGCTTTATTTTATTTTAAGCATTGAACCTTTTACTTATTCAATACATTCAGTGTGTCGTGTCAGTCATTATAATAGAATGAGAACAGAGCTGACTGTCTAATATCTCTTTTTTTTAAATAACCATGTCATTTCTTCTTTCCCCATCATTTTACCATTTCAATTTGATGTGTAGTATGAAAGAAATCAAGAATTATAATTAAAACTATCCCGACAAACCACGGAAATCACTTCTAGTCATTGTAAAGCTTTGTCTTTGTCTTTGTCACATATTGATGTCATTCATATTGTGCTCTTTCATCAGAAGTGCTGCTCTTTTCATTTTGCAGAACCCTGCTAATCCTGGCCTGTCCCAGATGAGCCACTACAGTAATGTCTGTCATTACTTTCACTGGTCAGTTTACAATCCTTTGACTCTACAGCTGTTTTTTTTTTTCATGATCTTTTTAGCCAGAAATTGTCTGCTGGCCCAAAAAAAAAAGAGGCTTTCCTCATATCCATTCAAGAACATGAGCGCTGTGGTTGGCTTTTGTTTTTTGCTGTATCTTTAAGAGTCGTCAAACTAAAAGGATGAGCCGAACCCGAGCTAACCTGAGGTGGATCCAGCTGTAATCCCGTGCCCAGACTGTACCTATTGTTTTAGGGCTAATCTCTGCTGTAAGCTGTTCTTTCTTAATCACATCATCGTTTCACTGGGCCAGCAGATGGGAAAGAGACCAAACTCAACCGTTGCGGCCTTGTATTCCTGCACACTCCAATGAAATCTGCACTTGTGCGCTTTTTGCTGTGTTCTCTTTACATTTGACACATTTCTGTCTTTGTTGTTCTCTTTGTGTCCCTCTCCCTCTCCCTCTCCCTCTCCCTCAGTCTCAGTGCTGTGTGTGCTGCCTCAGGCCGCCTTGACGTTATGGGCCTGTGTCCGGGCGTGTCCGGCCTCTTGCACCTGCACGCAGGAGAAGAGCTGCAGCGTGCTGTGCGACCGCTCCGGCCTGGCTGAGCTGCCCAAAGAGTTTCCCTGCGAGGCCTCAGCCATCACCGTGGAGAAGAACGCACTGAAGTTCCTGTCAGAGAGAGCATTTGGTACCCTGCCCTCACTCAGGTCTCTTTCTCTGGACCACAACAACATCTCCTTCATCACTCCTGGAGCCTTCAAGGTCTGCCTCAGTGTCCTTTAACATGATCTGACCAGAAGATAAACCTTCCATTCATCAGAGCAACATTCTTTGGTTGAGTTTGTAAATATTTAAACCATATTATAGCATGAATAGGTGTCATTTGCTCCAGATCCAGAACTTTAATAATTACTTTGTGTAATGGCCCCAAAGCCAGAAGGTCCAAAGTTCAAACCCCTGAGCTGACCCTGATCCTCTCTGTGTGAAGGCTCCACAGTAGTTAAGTTGGTCACAGGAGGAATTCAACCGCAGGTCAATTATGAAAATATTTTGTTAACATGTCTTGGCAGAGGCCAGGTGGCTTAGCGGTTTGCTCTCTTGCATCACAGCAGTGAGTTGATTGGTGAAGCTTCTGTGGGAACATTTTTCACCACCTTACATAGTAGTGTGTGTGTGTGTGTCAGGGTCAGATTGAGGCCTGAAAGTTAGTCCAGTGCCCTTTTAGGACTCCAGAAACACATGTGAGTTGGTTCGGCGTCTCTATCTCACTTCCTTAGGGGAGCCCCCATAGACCACCATTCAAAACCCTAACCCTAGCCCTAACCCACCAAAACATAAAAGTGTCCCCAGGAAGTGTTTAGGAGCGCTCAAGCGTTCAGAATAACATGTTCACCATAACACTGAGCTGTCCTGCAGGGTCTCTCTAACTTGGTGGAGCTGAGTATGGCCAGCAACGACTACATCAGCTACCTTCACACGAGAACCTTCACCGGGCTGAAGAAGCTGGTGCGCCTGGACGTGTCAGAGTGTAACCTCTTCAACATGCCCGACCGCATCTTCCTCGAGCAAACGGCGCTCAAGGAGCTGCTCTCCTACGGGAACAATTTCCGCAGGATCCCCGGAGCGTTCAGGGGGATGGAGAACCTGACTCACATTTACCTGGAGAGGAACAAGATCGAGGCTGTGGCCTACAACTCCCTGCTGGGCCTGGACAGCCTGAAGTAAGTCCAGCATTATGGAGGCTTCAGCTCAAACAATGTTCCTCTTATGTCACCTCTCTGGTCACGATATGTTAATAGGATGTCCAACAAACTCATGAAGATGTGCTGATCACCTGTCCACATACTTTTGGCCACAAAGCCGGTTTGATCTTGCAGCAAACGTGATACTTTACAATGAAAACTGCTTTAGTCTCAGTACAGATCTCCAAACATGTGTTTTCTTCCTGTCACAGGTATCTGAACCTCCAAGACAACCGCATTAAGGTGATCCATGACCAGTCCTTCCAGGACCTTGTGAAGCTGGAGAACTTTTACCTCAATGACAACGTGCTGACTGAGCTTCCCCGGCTCGCCTTCCAAGGACTCAGCCGCCTAAAGATGCTCAACCTCGGGGGGAACAAGCTGGGCAACGTGTCCAAGACCTGGTTCGGTGACCAGGTAGAGCTGGAAGTCCTGTACCTGGATAGGAATCAACTGCTTTTCATTGAGGAGGGCTCGTTTGAGAACCTGACCAGCCTCATCACGCTGCACCTGAACAGCAACAACCTCACCACCCTCCCGTTTGCAGTTTTCGAGCCCGTCTACTTCCTGGCGCGCCTTTACCTCTTCAGAAACCCCTGGGTGTGTGACTGCACCCTGGAGTGGCTGAAGGAGTGGATGGAGAGCTACAACCTGGTGCGGGACATCCCGTGTGCCTCACCTTCTTCTGTGGCGGGTCTGGACCTCCGCACGGTGGTCTTCAGCAAAGTGAACGGTACCTGTGTGGACCCCGGAGAGCTGAACCTGACCACCCCCTCCTCTGAGATCCTCTCCACCACGGAGAACCGCTTCAACAGCCTGGTCTCCAAACTGCTCCAGCAGGAGCTCAGGGAGGAGATGGGGAACGGCACAGAGAGCCTTCGCAACGGGAGCATGCTGGAGCCAGAGGAGGGGCAACTCTCTGCAGGGGTCAGAGGGCAAAGGCTGAGCCAATCACTCCTCTGCTTCCTTTCGGTGTGGCTCATCTTATGTTTGAGTTGCTCGTTAGAAATGAGCTCATGTGTTTCCTGCACATGAGAACCATGAAGATAAAGTTTGCGTCCTGAAACTCATTAAGAAAAAATAGCTTTTGTCATCTGCCCATGAGATAAAATATGTTTTTACTTCTCAAAGCATCGACTGAGTGAGTCTGCGTTGCCAATCACTGAGGAAGAAGGATTGTGTGTGAGGAGAGACATCAACAGAATGTGTTTCAGACAACATATGGAGCATTTCTGCTTAGATGAGCAGTTTAGTAATCGAGGAATGAATTCTACGAACCTCTGAAGATTGATCAAGTTGTCACAGCGGCGTCCAGCTGTGCACTGCAGCATACAAACACAGAGGCTGGTGTTGATTGCAAAACTATGGATGACATTGATGTGATGAAAGTGTACATTTGATCTTCCACCTCTTGTTGTTGCGTCATACACTCAGTGTCATTTGAATTCATATTATATAGTATCCATAGCCATGCCTAGTGACTTAGGAATGTTTTTGTATTTTTATTGACATGTATGTGTGTGTGTGTGTGTGAAGTTGAAGGTGATCAGAGCTCCTGGCTCCTGTAGTGATCTCCTAAGCAGATGATGTCGCTCCAACTCGCTCTTATTCTCCACATTTTTTGATTCATTCAGCTTTAAAGCTTCTATAAACACATTAATCTTCTTACAGCGTGCAGCCTGAGTGGAATGGAGGGAGGGGCCTTTCTCATTGGGTGTTGAACCCTTATGGACACATTCACGTGTGCTGGGGTGTGGCTGCCATATGTCAGGTGGAGGGAGGATCATGGGAGAGGTCATAGTGTTGAAGGCCGTCGCTCAATTTTGCGATTAATATTGATGTTTCACTTCCTGTGCTGCACTAACATGTGATCTGTTCTGTGTGCTGCAGCATCTGCTTGAACTCCAAACATTAAAGCAACACATTTATGTCCCTGTAATGTCAACAATAACATTAAAAGGACACAAATTATACAGATTTCCATTTTGGTATTTTCATTTCGTCCCATGTAAATGTGCCTCCTGGTGTGTTGTGGGTAATATTTGATCCCTGGTATAACAACAGCTGCTGCTTTGTGCTCTGCTTTCTGTACTGCGTTGTATTGAGTAGGTATTATAAATGCTATTACGTAAAGCTCTGTCACATCCAATATTTTTCTAAATAAAATTAGCCCCATGACCTTTGACCTGCCTGTTCCAGTGACTCCTTTCAGCTCCCAGAGAGGAGCGGTAAGGCTGCGCGGGGCCGATCTGGCCTGTTGGCCCTTTAATGTAGCATTAAAACAAGCAGGGCGCTGGATTCTGCATCTCATCCCTCTCAGTTAGCGTCGCTCTCAGGCGGTTATTTATATCCTGCAGCACAGAGCGGAAGGATCAGCAGCTCTGCCGTTTATCTGGACCAGAGGTTTCGTATGCAAAACTGCAATTACACACAGAGCTACAGAGAAGCGGGATATCAACTTTCAGTTTCAACTGAAAGTGAAAATGTGCCTGTACGGATGCAAACATGCTTTTTTTCTCCTAAATGTTCTCAAACATGAACATTTAACTTGTAACTCGTGTTATGCAGCTTTCTTGGGTGATTTTGCCAGTGTGTAATTCTTGTATATTTGCTTTAAAGCCTGTTTAAGCTTCCTTTACTCCACATTGTGGCTCTTTGATCAGATCAAAAGTCTCCACTGCTTCACTCAGAGTTTAATGTCACTGTGACTGCAGGGTGTTTAGGCCACTGTTCTGAAAAAGAAGAAGAACTTGTTGTGGTAGAAAAAAATCTAATTGTCACAAGTAATGAGTTAAAATGTCTCTATTCCTCTGCTGTCATTTCAGAACTGAGAGAAGGAAGTGACGAAAACAAGAGATGAATATTCAAACTAGAAGGGCACTGTGAGAGCTCATCCCTCCTCCAAGTAGAAACAAATCAAGACTAAACTTGTCTTATTCTATTAATACACTGACCCAGTGAGAAAGAAGTGAAGAAATTATTTTTCTAGATCTTTCTCTGCATCGAAACAATCAATTTGTCCAAACTGTTTGCACGTTATTGAATCAGAAATCATCTACACATTTGTTACTTGTCCAAGCAGATCAGGGTCACATGCCAGATCAGGGTCTTTATCAGATTCCACCCACTGAGCCCAGCATGGGATACATATAGGTTTTGTAGTTGTTTTCATGAAGAAAAGAACAGAACAGATATCACTTTCTAGGCAGAGGTAACACACTTGTTGTCAGTGTGTTTTAAAAGCCGTCTGCGTGTGTGTGTGTGTGTGTGTGTGTGTGTGTGTGTGTGTGTGCGTGTGTGTGTGTGTGTGTGTGTGTGAGTGTGTGTGCTGCTCTTCATTATCCCAGCAGACTAACAGCTTCTTCAGCCTCCAGCTGAGGAGATCAGACTGTTTTCATTGTCACGCTGAATGAAAACATCCAAACACAGCTGTCCTCAGTCAACACGGCTTTTATCACGTTAATGCTCTCGAGCTTTGGTTTTCAGTCCAGTCACTCTGGCTGATTGACTGAAATCACAAAACGTGACACCTGACAGAGGTCAGCTGTGTCCACGTTCAGCCGACCGACCGACCGTCTGAGCCGCACCGCTGCAGCCGCCACTTCCTGTTACTGAATTTTATCACATATGGTTTAATACTTAAATGCTACACTGACAGGATTCGTTGTGAGTCAAAGTTCACAAGCAACTGGAAATATTTGAAATCATTGTTTTTAGTGTTTTTGTGTTGGGTTCCAATTTTATTTTGATGAGATTTCTTAGTTGAATCTGTCTCCTGTGGAACATGAAGAGATGGAATCTAGCCTCAGAAACTTGGATCACTCTTCCTTGCTGAAATGATGATGATGATGATGATGTCCATAGTTCCTGCAGTGCAATGAATTTACACATCAAATTTCAAGCTAAAAGTCTGGATTTGGACTTCCAGAAGACTGATGGGCCTTGGTGGAGGTATGAACTCTGAGTGAACTGTCTTCGTCTGCACCTCCAGGCTGTAATACTGCATTTAAGGGCATGTGTGTGTGTGTGTGTGTGTGTGTATGTGTGAGCCCTATAAAAGACATTTAATGACTCCAAATTGCTGTGAATCATTCTCATGTTTTAAACCCTCACTCCCGCCTTACCGTGTGTGTGTGTGTGTGTGTGTGTGTGTGTGTGTGTGTGTTTGTGTGTTTGTGTGTATGAGAGACGACTGGGAAAAAAAATGGAGCCACTCCGAGTTTGATTTCTCCAACACATGAAATATATTTAAAAAACAGTTTTCTCATGGCAGAGTCATTTACAGGGCAGTTGTGTGTCAATCTGTCTTATTCATTTACAGGTTATTCAGATGCAAACCGCCTCCTCTTCCTCACCGCATCTTCAGACAGAAACACGGGATAAAACTCGGCGTTTCGTCTCCTCGATTACACGTTAATATTCTCGGACAAATACATTTCGGAGATGGCAAAAATGTGGAATAAGGTTGAAACTTCTTCCCCCTGGATTCATCTTCTTTTTTCTTTAAATGCATGACTATCCAAAAACAAAGACATTGTTATCTGATTCTTTTACAAACACATCGCACTACACGGTTCATCTTTTTAGAAATCTGTGGTTTAGAAACGTCGCCCCGGGATGCAGAGGATCTGTGCATCGGTGTCAAAACGGACGTCTGGGCTTTTTTTGGCTGCTTTTTCCTCCAAAAACCAGCCGGAATGTGTTTTTTCTTCTTCTTTTTTTTCTCTCTGGGAGGCTTTTACAGTTTTTTGACACGGAGAGAAAACACTGACGGACAGCATGGACGCTTCATAGGTCCACATGCATGACACCTCATTCGTATCGCTAACACATTTAAGGATTCATTTAGAAGAGACAGTACCAGGAAGAAAGGCCTACGTGTGTGTGTGTCTGTGTCTGTGTGTGTGTGGTACTGATCTAATCGCATACAAAAGAAAGGAAGGAATGAATAAATAATGAGGAGACGCTGCAGTGTTTGTGTGCTTTTAGAGACAGAATAGCCACCGACAGCGTCTTTATTTAGAACTACATCACCCAACAGGACTACAGTATGGGTGGGGGTGGGGGTGGGGAAGGGGGGCGGGGCACATGGACGGTCACACATGGTTGGGGGATGGGGGAGGGGAGGAGGGGTCACAGTACTGTCTCTTTAAAACAAAACATCTAGAAAAATGTCGCCTCCTAGCTAGTACAGACACGACGACAATCATTTTTAGTTTTTCATTTATACAACGTTACGGCCGAGTCGTCTGTCGGGGGGAGGGGGTGTCCAATTTGGCTGCCGCGGGTGTTTTGGGGCGCAGCGTGCGAGGCGGCGGGATACGCTTTTGAATGCTGCGGTCGCGTTTTGCGGTGCGGCGAGCTCGTTTCTTGGATTGGCTGTTCACGGTCGAGTGCAGTGTCAAGAGAGAGAGAGAGAGAGAGAGAGAACGTTCTTCTGTTCCATTTTTTTTTTTAGTATGACTTCAAAAGAGGGAATGATGGGAGTTTTTCCGCAGAGGTGTTGCTGCTGGAGGAGTTATGAGGGGGAGGAGGAGGAGGAGGAGATCAGGCGGCGTGAGTCAGTAGACCCAGGAGACAGGCACCCACTGGCTGGTGGTGCAGACCAAGTCCACCGCCTCCTCCAGGTGCCTGATGGTCTCGTCGATCTCGTTGTTGATGATGGTCTGGTCGAAGTAGTGAGCGTACGTCTTCTGCAGGATCTCGGACTCCTTCTGCAGCCGCTGGAGGGACTCGTCCTGAGCGGGGGGGAGAGGAAGAGGAGGAGGAGGAGGAAGAGGAAAACCAAGAAGGCGTTAATGGATTATGCTTGATTAGACCTGTGCGTGAGCTCAAACACAGTCGCTTAGGAACTTTAAATAAATTCATCTGACGGCTTAAACACTACATCCACTAGGGGGCAGTGTGAGGGCTGGAGCATCGTCCTGGGCTGAGACTGAAAAAACCTTTAAAAACAACTCCAGAATTTCCAGAACAGTGCTGAGACGTGTGGACAGAGTCTGACATGTCAGACAGGATCCTGGGAGCAGAGCGGAGGAAGGAGGGATGGAGGGAAGAAGGAAGGAGAGAGAAAAGGCAGCGACAACAACAGGAAGCTGACGGGCCAGGATCTAACTGAACTAAGTAAAACACGCTGAGTCAGCAGCCCTGCAACAGCCCCACCTGTGTGACGCTCACTGACGTAAGCCTGTGTTGACACTTTAACAGGTGTGTAATTGTCCCTGGGGCCATTATGAGGCCGGAGTGACGCTGTTAGATCACTCAGGTTTGAATCCATCGCAGGGCTGCTGCACTACTACAGGTGTGTGTCTAAGAAACTGGTACCACTGCTGAGGAATACACACACACACACACACACACACACACACTGGGTGGTGACCATTCAGTGGTACTTACTGACAGCGCTCGGCACCACCGGGGCGCCTGAGAGCAGAGGCAAAGAAACCATAGCATGCAGCGTGCAGTGACAAACGAGTGCAGCGAGGAAGAGAGAGAGAGAGAGAGAGAGAGAGAGAGAGAGAGTGAGAGAGAGAGAGAGAGAGAGACAGAGAGAGTGAGCGGCTGCTGCTCCGCCTGCAGGCACCGGGGTGGGAAACACAAAACCCACGGAGACACCGAACGAGCGACATCACCGGGCGACATCACCGGGCGACATCACTGAGCGACATCACCGAGCGACCAACTGATACTAGGTGATGTTACTAACCAACAAACCGACAAAATAGTAAGAATTGTCTAAGATAATAATACGGAATAAACACAATAAAAATAGCAAAAAAACAATGGTTAAATAAAAGCATAAAACATAAAATGATAAACAAATTAAACTCAGAAATATAAAAAAATAAAGTGTAAATAAATGTGTGTGTGTGTGTGTGTCTTGTAGATGTGTGATAAATGTGTGTGTCTCTCCATACCTCATTGATGCCTGGCGTGATGGTCGGTGCGGCGATGAAGACGACGTACGGCGCGAACTCCGCTGTCCTCAGGACCTTCAGGGCCTGATGGAGAACAGGTGTTAGGAACCACGGCGTCCGTAAATACATCTACACACAACACACATGCACCAATGAAGACACACGCACACACACCTGAGGCTCCACGTCTAGTATAGAGATGAGACCCTGCTGGTGGATCTTCCGGATGGTCTCCAGCCGCGTGCCGTACATGGCGTCCTCGTGGCTGCCGTACTCCAGGTACTCGTTGTTGCTGATGTCCTGCATCATCTGGTCGTGAGACACAAAGTAGTAGTTCTTCCCGTTCTCCTCGTCTTTCTTCGGAGGTCTGGTCGTGTCTGCGGGGGGGCACAGGGGGAGGTGGGAGGTGAGGGAGGGGAGTGTGTGGACTCAAGCAACACACACAGAGAGAGCGAGAGAGAGAGAGATTGTTCTTGGCCTTACGTGGGATGGGGTAGGCAAATCTGTCGGGATGCTTGGTGATAAGTGTGTTCTTGATGTGTCTTCTTCCCACGCCATGAGCACCTGACCAACACACATACACACACACACACACACACACACACAGCCCGTCAGCCAACGAGGAGGTCAGTTAGCGTGCTAGGAGGTCAGATGTCCTCTACTCACCTAACAACACCAGGGTTTTCCTCTTAAAGGCG